>NC_134541.1:36868312-37171342 GCF_050624435.1 Tenrec ecaudatus | reverse complement strand
AAAGATTGCATACCTTGAAGAAGGAATCAATGTCACTGAAGTGTACACGTATAAACAGTTAAACTAGCATCTGCTTCACTGTGTGTATTCTCAATAGCAAATTCAAAATAAACCAACAAACAAACAACCTTCCCAACGTCTTGTTCGGTGTAGAATGAGGACTCTCATGGGAGTGACTGGGTTCAACTCCCAGCGATAGCCCCTCGGCTACAGCTGACACGCATCTGACAGTGCAGGCTTGGATATGGCTAGCATGTTGGTCAGGTTTCAGCTTGGCTTCCAGATCAAGTCAGACTGGGAAGAAAGGCCTAGCGATCTACTGCCCCCCAAATCGACCTTCCGTGTGGATCCCAATGGCCTAATTCTCTTGTGCATGGCCCAGGGCTGACTCAATGGCCGCTAACAACAACATTGCTTTATAACTTTTATAACCATTACCAGAGTGACATATTAAGGCATTTGACTTATTTTTTTTAAACCTTCCCTACTGCTATCAGAGTTTGAGACTGCCACCAAGATGATTCCCACTCTTGAAACCCTATGTGAGTTTCCCAGATTCAGTCTTTCAGGAACAGACAGCTTGAGGAGTCGAGGGACTGGCTGGTTAGCAGCCCCATACCTGGCCCACAGTGCCACACATCTGAACATTTAAAAATGACTCGTAAACATGCCTGTCAATCTACAGGGCATAGCAGGCGGTGAGTCCAGGGTAAACATTGGTGTGACCGGCAGGGCTGTCCCACGGTTACTAGTTACTACTTTCTCCTGGAAGCTCAAGTTGAAGGGATGACTCACAGTCCACATGAGCCATCTCCCAGCAGCACAGAACGAGGACTGGAGGGAGGTCCCCAGTGCACTCTGGGCAAAGCAAACACCATCGCAGTGTGGGCGGAAACAGCATGTGCCTCAGTGTGTGGGAGTGTCAAGCTCCGAAGCCCAGGCTGGTGGGGCCCTCCAGCTGTCTCCGCCACGTTCCCCAGAGGGGGATCAGCACCCCGTCGTGGGAGGCACTGAAATGACTCAACCTTCAGGGAGCTGGGAGATGGTGGGGCGTCTTGAAAGTGGATGGCAACGAGATGCCAGGGGAAGAGCCCCGAGGAAAAGTGTAGGGGAGTAAACAGATCAATCTTCAGGGAGAGACTGGCTGGCTTAAGACAAAACAACGCAAAACCAGACACACGTTTTGGGATTCGGGGCTCAGAGAATGACTGCTGGCTGAGTCAGAAGGGTGGGTGCAGAGTGAAATAGTGAAAGGCACGGAAGAGGGGCAAGTGCAATCAGAGAGAGCAGTCACAGGAGATGATGGGCAACCCCCTTCCCATTTGCACTTGAACCTGAGCAGAGCCTTCTCTTCTAACGCCCATAATGTCAGAGAACACCCGGACCTCAGAGAGAGCGAGAGAGGTTTCATTTACCAAAGGAAGTCCTTTCATAATCTCCCACGGGCTAGCCTGAGAACAAGCAAACGGGCCTCGGAAGACGGACAGCCAGAATGTTCCTCAGAAACGAGGCTGCAGACACTCTCCCACTTTGGCCATCTTCTCAGAAGGGTCCGGTTCCTGCAGAAGGGCATCCTGCCTGGTGGAGGGGCCAGAAAAGAGGGTGGGCCTCCATGAGATGGGTCAACACAGTGGCTGCAACACCGGGCTCAAACGCAGCGGAGCTTGTGAGGGTGGCGCAGGAGTGGGCAGTGCGTCCTTCTGTGGGGCACAGGGCCCCGGTGACCGGGTACTGACTTCATGGTACCCAGCAACACCAACAGGGCCTACGCAGAAAATGCGTACCGGCCTCCAGACAACTAAAAGCCGAGGAGAACAGAAGAACACAAATGCGGACTGGGGGATTTGGGATGGATCTGTGTCGAAAAGAAGGGCTGTTACATGGATTATGTAGGACTACAACGGGGGCTGGATTCCCACAGCGGTGCAATGGTTAATGCGCTAAAGGAAAGGTTGGTGGTTCGGATCTACCCAGAGGCACCCGAGCAGAGAGACCTGGTGGTCAACCTCCAAAATGCCAGCTTTTAAACAACTTACAGTTCTGCTCGGACGCACAGGGTTGCCGTGGGTCGGCGTGGACAGCACAGCCTCAATAGCTGGGTTATTACACCCACAACAGAACTGGGTGCCGATATGAAATTCCACCATGTTAAGGAGACCCTTCGTTGGGAGAGAGGCAAGGCTTTCTACTCCCGTAGAGAGCTGCAGCCTTGGAAAGCCACACAGGCAGTTCTGCCCTGTCGTGTGGGGTCACTGTGAGGGAATCCACGCGATGGCAGTGAGCTTGGTTTGGGGCAGGGCTGCAGAAATTATTACATATTTTTGACAGAGCAATATGGCGGACAATAGTCTAAAACCCCTGTCCTCAAACATCTTTGTTGTTGTTGTTGTTCTTCAATATGTGTGAGACCAAGCGTCCCTGGACTGCTGCTACAAGAAACTAGCAGACAGGGATAGATAAGCAGCAACCTTACTTTGGGCGGGGGGAACGACAAAATGGCACTCCACCGCTATGTTGTAGTCTAAACCCTGCTGTCAGACATCTCAATACACTGGATAAACTACTGTTTTGAAAATGATTTGAATGCATGATTGAGTTGGTCGGGAAGCCCTGAGAGGTCAGATGCCATATGAAAGCAGAAGGCCCCAGAGGTGAGTGCGACCTGGTGGTGATCTGGCCTGCCCGCTTTCAGGTCCCTCAGGATTCGGGCCCCAAGTCCAGGGTCATGGAGAGATGGGAACTTGAAAGCAGATAGTTGCATAAAGGGGAGGGCCCTCATGCTAGGACCTCAGACAAAAGGTGAACTGGGAAAATATCCAAGAGCTCTGCAGGGGGTCACGGTGATAAATTTGTTTCAGCCTTAGTTCTGAGTAGAGTCAAAGAAGAACCGTCTTCCCTGGCACTTAATAACCGCAGGTCAGAGCTCACTTATGCTCATAGCCTGAATGAAGATTGTTGTTTGTACTCTAGAAATCTCCAAGCCAGGCTGACCATGCTTCCAGGTTGACGTGCCCTCTATAAAAAAGTAAAATGCAAAAAACCTCTTTAGAAGAGCAAATAAATAAATAAAAATTTTTTAAAGAAGAGCAATGCATTCTGAACCAAAAACTTTACAAATAGAGTTTGATTAAACAAGAGCTCACAATAAAAATAATACAAAACACACTGAAACAAGGTGCTTTTAATGAAAGAGAGTGGGCAAAAGGAGGCAGCATCAGAATGAGACCCAAGGAAACATTACATATTGGAGTTAATTGACATAATATACAGCAAATATGCTTAATGCATCAAAGAAAGCCAATCGAGAATTGAAAGTGTAAGGGACAAAAATATGAACTGGAAAATTAGAAAAAATAAAGAACTTAAAATAATAGGTATTTATGCTTTAGTAGATAGGTTAAAAAAAAAAACAACCAGAAGATTAGACACAGCTGGGAAGAGAATTAGAAAATGGAAATCGGAGTTAAGGAGAGTTGGTTCCGAAAGTCCTCAGGGAGCAAGAATGTAGCACAGAGAGGTCAAGAGATTGAAGGAGAATAAAGAGTGGAGGGAGAGAAATTAAAATGAGATAGTCTAATACACATGTAATTGAAATGCCACAAGAGAACATTGAGAAAGCGAGGTAAGAGCAATACAGAACGAGTAAATGAGTGAAAATTTCATAGAACTCATGAAAAATGTGGATTCTCAGATTTTGTAATCACCATGACTTGCAAGCAGGATAAACAGAAAATCCATGATTAGGCATCAGACTATTAAAGGCAAAATTAAAAAATTCTAAAGCCAACAAAAAAAGATGATTTATGATTGATGAAAATTAAGTTGATTATCATCAACAATAATAGAAGTAAGAAGGTACTAACAGCCCTTTCAAATGTCTAGGAGAAAACAGCTGACAACCTAGAGCCATTCAGGAAATAGTGAGAAAGTGGTACAACAGCCTCTTAACTGTCTATACCAACAACATGATACATCCTGTTACCATGATACATCATGGTCCATATATACCATATCCAAAATTCATCCTCTAAGATTTCTTAAAATGGACATAACTCACATTGGCCTATGTTGGCTTAGGGAGATTTTCCCCAAAGGCAGAAAAATGAGACATGTAAAATTTTAAGATTTTCCATTCCTTGATTCCAGTCAGCCAACCCTGAAGCAATACTCCTGGGCTAGGCTTTAATCCCAAGTCACATGTGACCAGCTTGAAGGTATATTTCATGTCCACTCTACACTTTGTGTCTGCAAATTTCACTCCATCAAAAGCTAGTTCTGCAAAAATCATCAAGTTCAAAGTTGTTCTAGATTGATTTTCAAACGCGTGGCATCTCTTAATGCTTTGCAGATGGCATTTTCCCTCTCTATAATCGGCTTTTCCTGCTCACTTTTCAAATAATGACCACCTTTATCTTCCTAACTCAGCTCGCATCTGTACTCCACTGGCCTCAGCCCTGCAGTCCTAATAATGGTGCTGCCTGGGGCCACGGACCAAGCAAGATATCTGCTCCAAACACGCTATTAGAGAAAAGCAAAAAATAATCACTTTCACTGCTCATGATATTCCCTCTCTTTGAAGAGACCACATGAAAGAAACTGCATAACTTAGTTTTCAAAAAGTAGTTAGATGTTCTTCTAGCCCATCAACTATATCAATCATAAAAAGACAGAGAGAGTCAAAGGTTTGAGTCATGCAGTTATTACTGGGTGGCACTTACTGCCCTAAAGGAGTTTTAGAATGTTCTGTTACCTAAGGTTCTCTTTAAATTCACTTTATCTCACATATAAATGAAATGGCTTTTTTGCACAAACATAGAACAGAATATAAATGGGAAGAGGATTATGAAGAAAAAAGAGAGAGAGAGAGAAATATGACCTACTAGTATTATCTATTCCAAATGACTAAATTTCTTTGGTCTCTATGTGGCAAAAATTAAATTGCCCTGGAAAATCTGGTTTCTAAAAAGAATCCCCTCCCGCCCCCAACCCATGTTCACAATAAATAGTTCAAGGTCCACATAATAGGGGAAAAGCTACTATATATATAATGTATGTATGTCTGTGTGTGTGTATATATATACATATATATAGTAGCTTTCCCCAAATATATATATACACACACACACACACACACACACACACACACACACACACACATCCCTGGAGTGAAGTCCAGCAATTATGGCAGGGGCCAAACCCAATCCAGGGAGACATATGGCAGACCACTAAATAAGAGAGGGGAAGAAAGAGAGAGAAAAAAAGACATGGGTAGGGGGGCATCAGGGCACTAAGCCACCCAAGGGGAGGGAATTGTTTGTATCTCCACAGGAGAGGGAGAGAGAGATCAGGCTTCAACCCAATGCACCAAGACGTGAATACAACACTCCGGCATGTACCAGGGAACCAATAGAGAGGTCAGAGGGGCTGGCCCCAATCCCGATTATGTGGACAACCCCACCCCCAACCTCAGAAGAATGAACTTCAGAGGACAGCTCTGGGGCTACAGCTTGGGGGGGAGGGGGTACATCGGATTAGAGCACATGGGAAAAATGCAAAGGGATGGAGAGGGAGGAGAGGACATCCTCGCCCACCAACCCCCAAGGACTATGTTCCTGCTTGGAGCAGACAATGCACGGGGCTGGCCCCACCCCAGGACAGCGTCCCTCACCGAGCCTTGACACTGCAGGGGACAGCACTGGAGACACAGTGCGGGAACAGTGCACAGCCTGGCCCCGTCACGCTGGGTCGAGGCACTGAGGGCACGCAGCAGAGCAGCAGGGGGAGTAGAGCGAATACCAAAATTAGACTTTGGAGACCAGAGTGTGGCACCCCATCAGGGTGGACTGGAAAACACTCGGAAAGGTCAACAAACAGACCTTGAACTATTTATAGGCTTTTCCATTTTTTGTTAGTGCTTTTCTTTTTATTGTTGCTATTTTGTTCTTGTTTTCTGCGGTTGTTATTGCTTTGTTGGTTTTGCCTTCCTTTGTTGTTTTATTTGGCTTTGCCTGGATTTTGCACTTATTAATATATCTGCATGTTTATCTAGATAGGATAGGTGGGATAAATAATTCGGAGATGAAAAGAATGGGATCAATGGTTCCGGGGAGATATGGGAGAAGAGGAAATGGGAAAAAGGAAGGGTGTGGGGACCAACCCAGGGATAAGGGAACAACAAGTGAACTAAAACCAATGGAAGGAAGGTCATAGGATACCTAATGGGGCTCAATCAAGGGCAAAATAGTAGTGAGGAATTACAAACCGGAATGAAGGCAGAACATGATGGTGGGGCAAGAGGGAAGTAAAAAGGAAATAGAGGAAAGAACCAGGAGGCAGAGGACATATATAAGGTCTAAATACAGGCATGTACATATGTAAATGTATATAATGTATATATCAAAAGGGGAATAGAACTAGGTATCTATATCTATATGTTAAGAATTAGGGTTGCAGTAGACATTGGGCCTCAACTCAAGTACTCCCTTAATACCAGAACACTTTGTTCTACCAATCCAGCATTCTGTGATGCTCACCTTCCTTGTGTCACATTCTGACATGATCGCTGAAGATGAGTGGGAGCATAAGCAAATGTGATGAAGAAAGCTGATGATACCTGGCTATCAAAAGATATAGCATCTGGGGTCTTAAAAGTTTGAAGATAAACAAGCACTCATCTAGCTCAGAAACAACAACGCCCATGTGGAAGAAGCATACCAGCCTGTGTGATCATGAGGTGTCAATGAGATCAGGTATGGTGTCAGGCATCTAAGATCCAGAATAAAACCATACCCAAGGCGAATTGGGGGAGGGGCGGCATGGAGTGGAGACCCAATGCCCATTTGTAGACAATTGGATATCCTCTCACAAAGGGGTCACAGGGAAGAGATGAGCCAGACAGGGTGCAGAATAGCACTGATGAAACACATAAGTTTCCTTTGTGCTTCCTTCACCCCACTATCATGACCTCAATTCTACCTTACAAATCGGATTACACCAGAGTATGCACACTGCTACAGATAAGAGCTTGCAAGCAGGGAATCCAGGATAGATAAACCCCTTAAGGCCAACAAGGAGAGTAGAGATATCAGGAGGATTGGGAGAGGATGAGGGGAGAAAGGGGCAATGGATCACCAGGATTAACATATAATCCCTTCCCAGGGGGATGAATAATGGAAAAGTGGGTGAGGGGCAACGGAGGATGATATAAGATATGGAAAAAATAATCTATAACTTATCATCTAAAATAATCTATAGCTTGTGAGGCAGGGCAGGTGGGGGAGGGAGGGGGAAGAAGTGGAGCTGATATCAGGGGCTCAAGTGGGAAGAGAATGGTTTGAAAATGATGATGCCGGCATATGTATAAATGTGTTTGACAGATCGAAGTAATGTATGGATTGTGATAAGAGAAGTAAGAGACCCCATTAAAAGTATTTTTAAAAGCTACATACATATTCTCTATCTTTAATTAGTCACAAATATAAATTTTTCTATTATATATGTATATATATATACACACACTCCCAGATGATTCTCATATTGAAATAGGCTTGGTAACTAAAATCTCCAGGCAACTGGAATATTTACTGATTTGAGTAGACATTCGGTAAATACTTATTTCAATGAATGAGTGAATGAAACAGCAAACTAATAAATATCTATGCTACTTAAAGTTTTAAGCATATCATTGTCTAAGGTCACATAAAACATTAAAAACTTCCAGACAGTGTTCTAAACATTTTAAATGCCTTATTTTATTAACCCTCATAACAACTCTATGAGATAAGTTGACTGGCCTGGATTGTTTTTTTCTGCAGCCACCATAAATAAGTGTGGCTACTTGAAGCAGAAAAAGATGCATTAAAATTACAGTATAATTTCCATCAATGTTGCTGAGCTTTCAGGAACTACTCCCTCACAGAACTGAACAGCCCTGGGGCTGCTGCTTGTACCATGACGAGCACCCTGCAGAATTAGGGAGCTGCTGCTAGAAATACTGCTTCCAATCCAATGTCTGATCTGGAAGCTTCCGAATCGGGATCTATTTGCTAAAACAGGAAGCTAATCTTACCGAGGCTGCCTCCAGAACCATGCTCATGCCTCCAGACCCTTGCTGCCTACACCATTTTCTACATAAGCTGAAAATAAATGCCCTACATCTTCTCTCTCTTGCTGTATAGAATTCAAAGTCTTATATGAAAGTGTTTGGTTGGCAGACCCAATATTACATCCAGAATCTTAGCTGCAAG
This sequence comes from Tenrec ecaudatus, assembly GCF_050624435.1. Taxonomy (NCBI): domain Eukaryota; kingdom Metazoa; phylum Chordata; class Mammalia; order Afrosoricida; family Tenrecidae; genus Tenrec; species Tenrec ecaudatus. The sequence goes on along the minus strand of NC_134541.1, from coordinate 37,163,096 downwards.
GGAGTCTGAAAACGGAATTTAAGGTTTCCACTCTCTTGTAATAAAAGAAATCATGCTATCAGGAGGGTTAGAATAGGTATTGAGTAAGCTAATGTATAGAGCACAGATAATGGATGGAACAAGTATGGAAATGAGGGGACTTGTCCTAAGACATGCTGTTAGCAAACGGCAGGACTAGCAATCAAACTCAAAAGTCTAACTCCAAAGACCAGGCTGTATGCAATAATAAAGCATATTAGAGGCTGAGATAGTTAAACACATGTGAGGTTAATTGAAGGGCGGAGAGCTAAACGGCTTGGCGAGCCTCACCTTGCTTGTTCTCGGGTCTCTTGCTTTCTGATGGTCGGACCAGTGTGCAGCTGCCTTAGCCAGTTCCCTGCTTCAGCTGGCAAGGCTCACTTCCTGAAAGATATCCCTGAGGAGAAGACACATAGACCTACCCCGATGCAGCCCTGGGTGCTGGAGCACCCATGTGGAGACCCCTGCCAGCGCTGAGATGCTTACACATTTACTGATTTGGCTTTCCTCCTGCAGTCGGCATCATTGTGTGTGTTTTGTGAGATGCAGAAGAACTTTGTGGATTGGTGTCGGACATATGGGCTAATGTTGGACTTGTGGGCTTGGGCAGCATTGGGTTGGAATGTTTTCTTGATGTGCACTTACCCTTTATATAAAATGCTCTGTTATACATATGAGTTTCTGTGGATTTGTTTCTCTAATGTACCCAGACTAACACAGAGGATAATACATGTCCAGGCAAGTTCATGGATCTGAAGTAGCCTGCCTTTGTATCCAAGGAGCAGTCTAGCTCACTCACAACTGTGTTCTTTCCAGGCAGATTTGTTTGTTCTTCTGCAGTCCATGGCACTTCCTCACCAACACCACAACTCAAATGCATCTTTTCTTCTGAGGTCTTCTCTATTCGTTGCCCAGCTTTTGCAAGCATAGGAGATGACCGCAAATACCATGGTTTGGGTTAGACGTATCTTACTCCGCAAAAGGGGTAGGACTTAGGGCTGCTTAATACAGTTTCAGCTCAAATACGATCACCACATTCAGAAGCTAAGCATATTCTGGGCCTGCTTTGAACGTGAACATCATTTCAACGTGATCTCTGGGGTCATTCATTTTTCTCTAAAGATAGATCCTCTCATCTCTTAGCTGGGCCATGTATTCCGAGGGTGTGTTGGAAGCACCCCATCATTATCCCTACCTTCTTCAGTTTAGTCTCTAATCCCATCACCAAACCCACCTCCAACACCATGGACTCTTCTATCATCACCTTTGTCACTTCCATTGTATCTGACACACATCCAACAGCAGGGCCTTTCCTAAGTTCCACCTGGGGAACTGCTTTGTTTCTCTCTGCTGTTCTAGTCATCAGACATTTGGTTTTACCTTCTTCTAAGATGAGAAATCTCTTTTCCATTTCAGTATATAACAGTTTTGGGGGTAACAGATGTTAAATGAAATGTATGGTCTTTTAAAAATCCAGGATTATTCCTGGTAGTTATTATAACCCATTTTTATTTTCTTTAAAATAAAGTTCCATAATCATCTTTTTCCAAGGCCGCTGTCAGTATCTCTGAGCTGCTCTCAAGCTCCATATTCTTAACAGTTTTGCCTATCATGATATGCACCTAATTATGCTACTCCCTGGGAGTTTCCTGCTTTCTCAATGTCCCTCTAAACTTTTCACACTCAAACACTCAACTCACTGCCATAGAGTTGTTAAGGCATAAGTAAAAATCTCATTGGTATTCTTGGAAAATTTTGATTGTCCTGATAAAGGGAGGAACAGGGCTGGGTCACTTTCTTTTGTTTCTTCCTTGGCTACATATGAGGGGCTACCCCCCCAAAAAAAAAAAACAAATGGGAAAAACACTGCTATGCGGAGCTTTTGTAGTACACATTTTTCCGACTAGGCAAGAATCAAGCAACTCACTCTGAGTTAGTGCACTCAGTGGTATCGCCTGGGAAGGTTCTCTCTGGTCACAGTGAATTTTTTTGTAAAAGAAGTTTCACTAAAACCTCATTTTTTTGGTAAAGGCCTATTTAAGAGAACAGCGTGTGGCTGTGAAACTGTGTTTGCTGCTCAGGGAAAATGCTGCAGAAATGGTGATGTGGAACACAGCTTACCAGTACAGCACTATGGGAAAAACTCAAGTGTACAAGTGTTTTCTCAGTCCAAAAAAAAAGTGAAATGTCGATTGATGACAAACCTTATTCTGGATATCCATCAACTTCCCGAACGGATGAAGACCGATGATGGACATTGAAGAGATGGGAAAGTTATCTGGACTACTTTGGAACTTGGTTCAGTGAATTTTAATAGAAGGTTTGGGAATGAGAAGGATCCTTGTGAAATTTGTGCCTTGGGTCCTGACTAACTAAATGGAAACATGCCACACTTCGAAAGAACAGCTCCAAAGTGACCTAGACTTTTTTCCAAGGTCATTACTGGTGATGAAACATGGTGCTATTCTTACAACCCCGAAAGCAAACACTAATCAAGCCAGTGGAAGATGCCCTCATCACATCACCTAAAAAAAGCTCAGCAAGTGAAATAAAAGATCAAGAGAATGCTCATCCCTTTTTTTTGTCATGTGACAGGGATAGTGCATTTAGAATTCACTCCACCAGGTCATACTGTTAGTCATGCTTTCTATTGAGAGGTTCTGAAAAGATTGTGTAACAGCATGCGACAAAAAAAGACCTGATTTGTGCCAGATGGAGAACTGGTTCTGCACCACAACAATGCCCCTGCTCACGCAGCCAGCTCAGTGTGCCATTTGTGTGTGTGTGTGGGGGGGGCAAAAACCAGCATGCCTCTCTTGCCTGACACACCTATCTCACCTGACCTCCCTCTGTGCAACTTCTTTTTGTTTCTGCAAATGAAGAGGGACATGAAAGGACAGTGGTTTGATGATGTAGAAGAGGTGAAGAAAAAACAAATGAGAGAGGTGCTGTGCTGTCAGCCATCCAAACAGATGAGTTTGAAAAAAATGTTTCCAAGAATGGAATTGCAGATTTGACAAATGTATTAAGTATAATGGAGAGTACTTTGAAGGTGATAGGTTGTTTTGTTAAAAAAAAAAAAAAGCTTAAATACATAGCTTTGAAAAAAAAGTCCATTTTGGGTGGGTGTACTCTCTTGTATATGATGGCTGCCACACAGCAGCCATGTGGGAAATGCCAAGGGGATGGCAGGAACCTTGACCTGGTCATCTCCGAACTCCTCACCAATGACCACAACAATCTACCCCGGATGAGTACAAGGGAACCATGATTGGCTGAAGTCACCGACAGTCAGACTTTTTGTTACTTACCATCTAACTCATTTCTAACTGATACACATAACAAAGGAGCTATCACCCCAAACCTCGTGAACCTGGTATTCGGATACATGAAGATGGACAATAAACAAACAAATAAATGCAAATACATTATTAGCTGGAGATAAGTGATCTGAAGAGAAACAAAAGGGCCCGAACTTCCTGGGTGAAGATGGAGTTTCAGGTAAGACAGTCCGGAGAGTCCTCCGATGCGATATGGGTTAAGGCCATGTGAGGATCTGGGGCACGCAGGGTCCAGATAACAGGAAAGCTAATGCAAAGGTCCTGAGATAGAAACAGGCTTGGCAATGATGAGGAGCAGCCAGGAGGCCTCAGAGACTAGAGCAGAGGAATTAGGGGAAAACAAGAGGAAAACCACCTTTTTTAATGTGCATTGTATTTTATGGGGTCAATGTTCACATAGTCTTTGTTAAGGATGTTAAAAAGTCAAGTATTAAAATATTTAGTAATCACTCACCCCCCCCCATAATTATGGGAGGTTATTAGGGTAGTTAATAGGTTACCACAAGTCAGGATAAGAAAACATTAAGGATACAGTTCTTTCATCTGCAGCAGTCCCTCTTCTCAGCCATTGCCAGAAGGCATGTCTCTCTCTGACCCTGACCTCTCCGCCAAGTGGCCCCTTGACCTCTGCCTTGCCCTGGTAAGGGTCACAAAGCTCTTTCAGTGCTGGAAAACACCCAAAGGTTGTCCCGCTCTGCAATCCAGCTTCCGGCCAGAACACACTCAGCCTTACTCCTTCTGTGGGCCAGGAAGCCCACTGCTCTGGAAGCTCACTCACTTGTATAGTTTTTGGCATCCGACAGAGTAAATCACTAACCCTTTGCCTGCTTTTCGTTTCTCAGGCAGGTTAACAGAAATCATTTACCCTCGTTCAAACTTAAGAAGATTCTGAAAACAAACAAGCTATACTTCTGCAGGGGCTAAGATGGAAACCTGTTCAGACACATCTGCTCTAAATCAAAGGAGGGAATTTGTATGGTTGAGAAAAATCAAAAGCTTCCCCCCACCCTCTGCCTTAAGGAAATGAACCAGTTGTCAAGGCAACCAAAAACAACCCCAACACCCCGATTAGGAAATACAGCTTCCATCTCATGTGCTGCCACATTCAGAAGCTGAGCTTATGCTGGACCTGCTTTTGGAGTTTTATGTAACCTTGAATTAGTCCGTTGAGTACCTGGGGCAGGAATGAAGACATCCCACCCCCCTACCCCTTCCTATCCCAAAGCACCCGTCCCTGTGGCAAAACTAAGCAGTGGAACAACTGGCTGGTAAAAAGCCCCCAAAGGGAGTGAGCGTGAAGCGTGTAGTTTACAGGCTGACGTGCGTAACTCTTTTATTTATTTAAAAACCATCCTGTAGCCCTTCCTGTAGCATACACTGCTGCAAAGGACTTTCATGTATTAATTAGATAACAAATGCTTATTGAGAAACCAGAAGGTCAAATAACTTTCAGGAGGCTTTCTAAATCCTTCTTGGATTTTGCTAATTTCACAGAGTGACTCAGAGCTGGTACTGACGCCATCTGCGGTCCTCCACCAGCCACCTCGCTAAAAGCCTTGCCGCCACATGCTGCCAAGTGTGCTTTCCATTTCCGCCCTCCCTGTCTTTCCACCTGGCAGATTCCATGTCGACTTAGAGACTCTGTGGCCCTGCTGCCCCTTGGTGAAGCCTTCTCCAGCTTACCCAGAGGTGCCTGGACCAATAAGCATTCCTTGGGAAGGGGCTGCCCTTTCTAATAAATGATGCTGGAAAAGCTGGATGTCCACTTGCAGAAGAGTGAAATGAGACCCATACTTCACCCCATTCACAAAAAAACAAACTCAAGGTGGATCAAAGACCTAAATGTAAAACCCAAAGCTATCAGGTTCATCAACAAGAAAACTGAGGCAACTCTAAGGAGCGACTAAGTCTTGGGGGTTCCACCAGTCTCTATCTGACCAGTAAGCCCTGGCCTTTTTCATGATTTTGAGTTTTGTGTTACATTTGGCCATAGATGACCTTGGATGAGAGAGAGAGAGAGAGAGAGAGAGAGAGAGAGAGAGAGAGAGAGAGAGAGAGAGAGAGAGAGACTTTACTCAGAGAAAAAGTGAGCCAAATTCAAAGCCAAATTCAAATGTAACCCAGCTGGGTGAATTGGTAGTATTTTTTCCCCCTGTAATAATATAGGCTATCCCTTTCCTAGTTCTTCCTTAGCATAAATGTTATATAGTGTTCATTTCTCCCTTAAAAACAAAACAGAAAGAAATACTAAGACTTCACAAAGTTGTATCTGAAGAAAGGGTCCATAGAACAGAAGATCTAGAGCCCGGAGGACGGAAGCCAGAGTCAGAGTAAGCCTTGCTCCTGGAAGGCAGCTCTGAATCCTGCAATCCCCCAGGGCACTGCGGCCTCCAGGGAAGCAGGGGCATGGACGGCAGCTCCTGTGCTCTGTGTGCCTCTCTCAGATCCTCAGCAGTTGTTACTGGTGCCACCACGTTGCTTCTGACCTATAGTGACCCTGTGCATAACAGAAGAAGCTCCGCCCAGTCTGGCACCTTCCTCACACTTGTTCTTATTCCTGAGCCCATTGTTGCAGCCACTGTGTCCACCCAGCTCCTCCAGGGCCTTCCTGTTTTTCGCTGCCCCTCTCCCAAGCATGATGGCCTTCTCCAGGGGCTGGTTTCTCCTGACAACATGACCAAAGCTGTAAGATCAAGTCTCACCGCCATGGTTGCCTCTAAGGAGCACTCTGGTCACTCTTTTTTCAAGACAGGTCTGTTTGTCCTTTTAGGCATCCATGCTCCTTTCAATATTCTTCTCCAGCAAAATTCAACTTCTTCTTCAAGCTTCCTTATTCAATGCCCAACTTTGACATGCATATGAGGCAATGGAGGATGCCACGGCTTGGGCCAGGTGCCCCTTAGATCTCAAGGTAACACCCCTTAAGGTCATTACTATGTTTTCAAAGTACATGCAATAAGTACTCAGAGTATGAACCATGAATATGAACTCATAAATGCAAATTGGTTCACTTTTGTGAAGCTCGCTAACATTAATTTTATGTGATTTGGAACTTGTGAGGCATAAGAGAGTTTTTTTGTTTTGTTTACTAATTTCTGAACTTAGGCAAAGAAACATAGAAGCATCTGAAGGACATAAAGAACATAAACAGCATGTAAGTTAGCACTGGCCTGCCAATCCTGGAACACTACATCACAACAATCTAAGAAACCTCCCTGCAGGACCCCTCGCGGTATAGTGAGTTATGCATTTGGCTGCTAACTAGTAGGTCAGTAGTTCGAAACCAAGATGAGGCTTTCACTTCCATGAGGAGTGACAGTCTCAGAACTCCCAGGAGCAATTCTACCCTGTGCTACACAGGGTCACCATGAGTGAGAATTGACTGATGGCAGTGAGTTTGGTTGTTTTTGTTTGAAGCAACCTCTAACCTTGAAGAGAAGATGCATCGTTTAGTTGCTGTCGCGTCACAGAGAACACATGTAACATACGACTCTTTGATGCCACATTGCCCTTCATTGTGTAGGGCCAAGGTGAAGAATTCATATATAAACCTCCAATTTCTGCTCACTCACTGAGAAAGGAAGAGCTGGCCTTGGGCACCATATTTGAAGGACTACCACTGAGTTTAAGGTTAAAAAATCTAATGATTTGGACACTGATCCTTGAGCAAACATTTTTAATGGTTCATTCTGATTCTCCATTCAGGATGAATGTTGAGAGGTCTTACTTGTCTGCCTTGCCGTGACTGTCTTGCAATAGATGAAATGGGTTCATGCACGACAAATCTGACTACCGATTGTGATCCTACACACCAGCTCCCAATCAGCATTTCCCAAATCGCTGATCACTGACTTTCGGATAGCTAGTTGCAGTTAAGTTGATTCCGACTCCCAGCAAGTCCATGGGTGCTCCATGGGGTTCTCAATGGTGGATTTTCAGAAGCAGATGGCCAGGCCTTCCTTTCATGGGGCCTCTGGTGGACTCCTCCAGCAACCTTTCAGTTGTAGTTGAGCATCACAAGATACCCAGCAGGACAGACATATCACACTGGAAGATACCCTTCAGGATGCAGATATCTGGATCACCAAGTTGAAGTGACTCTCACAGGACCAGAGAATCAAATGTAAATGTCACACGAAGTCTTTTTCTCTCAATGCCAAGGTCAGCAAGAGCAATTTTGATGAACACGGTTCCAGAAGAGAAGATTAAATGACGGAAAACTCAGGGTTAGACAAAACGATAAGGATGCAAACCCAAACTATATGCCTTTCTTTTACTCTCTCTTCTCTCTCTCGATACCACTCATCCACCCAATCACTCACTCTCTCACTCACAGAACAGCATACTCATTTACATGGACCTGTTCAGGATAGGCAACAATTTATAACACAGGTAAGCAGAAGCTTAGAAGTAAAGCAAATGTCACATTGTCCCCAACCAGAGCTAAGCGATGAGCAAACAAAGAAGCCGATATCTCACTGAGGTGCTTTAAGAGTCAAGGGGAAGACCATCTGTCAGTAATGCAGGAGTGCTACTACTTCTTACCAATGAACAGTCTCCTTCACTTAAATTCTCCAGGGGCCTGAAGAGAAACCGAAGAAAGTCAAGAAGGAGGGAAAGATGTTTTGGAGGGAAAAGCAAGAGTTCAGAGATGATATGATGTGCCTAGACAGGAGCAGGGCAGCAGGGAGGGCCAGGTCATGACTAGACCCTCGTCACGTGAGTGTGGGGAAGAGTGCCCATGGCTCTGCAAACAATGTGCAGAACCAGAACCCCAAAGCCCTTCTTATTGACTACCCTCCCAGGAGTTAAGGCTATTTTGACTTTTCACACCTAGACTGCATTGCAAGCTGTTTGATACTTTTGTCAGTCAATGCAACCACACAGCATGAACTCTTTTGTATGTGAATGCATTTGCCCTCCTTTGTCTGAGAGACCCATCCAGGTTGTGGTAGAGAGGACCAGTTCACACCGTTTCCATGTTGGGATCATAACACCATCTATTTATCCATTTTGCTGTTGATGAACGCTGTGGTAGTTACATAATCGGTTGCCAGCTTGAGACTTAAGAGTAAAGGGGTGGAGTTTAACCTGTCAATCAGGTCAGAGCTTGATGACATCATTTGGAGGCGCTAAGGAGATAAATAGCTTGTGGAGGTGGAACACACAGACACTCCCTGTGAGACATTCCTGTTGAGATACATGGAGCTACTCTAGAGCCCTGGAGCTGAAGGAGCCACGTGGAGACCCCTGCCAGCGATGAGATGCTTCCACTGCCGCTAGATCCGAAAGACTTTCAACCCACTGGCCTATGATCATCCTGCATTCAACGTCATTGTATGTACTGTGTGAGTCTGTAGAAGAATTTCTGGACTATTATCAGGCATATGGGCTAATATCTGACTTATGGCCTAATATCAAACTTAAGGACTTGATCTGGACTGGGCCAGGACGTTTCCTTAAAATACTATTACTCTTTGATATAGAGATCCTTCTTATTCACATATGAGTCTCCCTGGATTTGTTTCTCTAGTCTACCCAGACTAACCCAGTTTTGTTGAGTTGGCTCCAACATATGGCAAACTGATGTAGAACAGAAGGAAATGCTGCCTGGTGCTGCACCATCTTCATGACCTTTGAGATATCTGAGATGATTGTTGTGTTTTAATTGTGTTAATTCACCTCAGTGAGGGTTTCTCTCATTTTCTCTGACTACTTTACCAAATATGATATCCTTGTTAAGAATTGGTCCATCTCAATAACATATCTATGGCAATTCAAGCAATTTCATCAGCTCACCTCTTAAGAAACAATCCACTTGGATTTCTTCCATGACTGATTTGTCATTCTTCTGGCAGTCCATGGTCTATTCAATGTTCTTCACCAATTCAAATCCATCGATTCTTTCTTCATCGCCTGACTTGCATGCACAGGAGGCCATTGAAAAGATCTGACTTGGGTCAGGTAAGCCTTAGTCATCAGTAAACTGACATCGTGGTTTCTAGTTTCCAGTTTAAGGCTCTCTTATAATGAGTGTGGTTGTGAGTACTTCGGTGCACAGCATTCTGTGAGCATTTGAGTGCATTTCCATTAGCATGTACCCAGGAGCAGAAACTATGTTGTAGGATATGAACAAAGCTCAGCTAACCGCAGTTCTTAGCCATATGTGGCTCTTTCAGTACATGCATGTGGCTCTGAAGTAAAACGGAAAAATAATTTATAGGATAACATTCAAGTAATAATGATTTCATTTGTTTGTAAAAATATATTTATACCTCTCGAGTAATTTTTAAATTGTTGTGAGGAACAGGATTGGCTTTTCAACCTCAAGGGTTTGCCACCCTTTGGAAATGAAAATGCTCACTTTTCAGAGATATTATAAATAGGTATACTCACTGCCATCAAGTCAATGCTGATTCATAGTGACCCCCTGTGGGTTTCCAAGACTGTAACTCTTAATGGGAGAAGAAAGTCCCATCTCTGTCCTGGGGAGCTGCTGGTGGTTTTGAACTGCCAACCATACAGATCACAGCCCAATGGGTAACTACTACACCACTAGGGCTCCTGTAATAGGTATAACAGCTTGTGAATATCTGAGAGATTAAGAGTCCAGTGTTCATTTTCCTCCTCCTGGCTCCTAGGACTTGAAGGAGCCTTCAGTATGGACTACCACTCAATGAAGACTCAAATTCTCACAACTAGGTAACTTCATGATAAATGGAGATAGGGTTTAAGCTGTCAAGGATTTTTTTTCTTGCTTGGATCCACAATCAATGCTCATGGAAGTAGCAGATTAGAGATCAAAAGATGTGTTGTATTAGGTAAATATGCTGTACAAGACCTCTTTAGAGTATTGAAAAGCAAGGATGCTACTTTGGGGACTAAGGTGCACCTGACTCAAGCCATGGTATTTTCAATTGCCTCATATGCATTCGAGAGTTAGACATTGAATAAGGAAGACCATAGATGAACTGATGCACTTGAACTGTGTTGGTGAAGAATATTGAAAACGTCATGATCTGCTAACAGGACAAAAGAAGTATGGTTAAAGTGCTTTTTAGAGGGAAGGATGGCAAAGCTTTGTCTTACATCCATTGGACAGGTTGTCAGGAGAGGCCAGTCCCTAGAAGAGGACATTGTGTGTGGTAAAGTAGAGGAACGACACAAAAGAGGAAGGCTCCTAATGTAATGGATTGACAAAGTGGCTGCAACAGTGGGCTTAGGCATAGGAACAATTGTGAGGATGGCCCAGGGCAGTGTTCTGTTCTGTTGTGCACAGGGACACTATGGGCTGCAACTGACTTGAGGGCCCCAAAGAACATCTCTTAGAATGGCATCCTATGGCAGGCCTGTGCCATATACCGCAATTGATCTTATATGATCCACGACTGAGAGTCTCCAAACCATTCTATTGTCATTAAAACTATTATTTTTGCAGATACTTTTTATGCTCATTATTATTTCCTAAAGAAGTTGTTAACCAAGAACATTGGAAGAAATTAGATGGTTGTTTGTTGTCTTTGAGTTGGCTCTGACTCGTAGGTGCCCGATGTACAACAGAACACAATACTGCCCAGTTCTGTGCCCCCCTCACAGTTGTTATGCTTGAGCCCAGGGTTTCAACCACTGTGCTAATCCATCTTGTTGAGGGTTCTCCTTTTTTTGTCACTGACCCACCCTCTACTTTATGAGACATGATGTCCTTCTCCAGGGACTGGTAGTTATGAGGGAAATTATATTAAAAAGGACACGCTGTCTAGCAAGGAACAATTTGTAATTACAATGAACTTTAAAATAAATCAAATTATGTACTTACTGGTAAATTAATGAGGACCATGACAGTGTTGAGTTTTTAATTGCTTCTATTGCAAAACTCCCAAATTTAAACTCAGGTTATCAGGCAGAAAAGAGGCAATTAGTTTGCAACACATGTGTCAGGAAGAGACTATTATGACAAGGATCCATCTTAATATTTCTCAAGTTTATGAAGACCATCTGCCCGATCTTTCTCAAGTTTTCACTCTTTAGACTGTCCCTCTAAATGAATCTATTTTTTGCACTGCTCTGATCAATATCTTTTTCTAATACCTCAAGCATATAAGTTTTTTAAGAGCTCTGTCATTTCAAAGCACAAGTTTAATTTCCTTTCTAAAACATGTTTTTCAGAATATTAAATTTCAGAAAAATGTCAGATGAAAGATTATTGGGCAATGATAAGACTTAAATGAATCAAGGCTTCCAGGCTGTGCTGTTACTTCCTGCTTCCAAAAAGTAATCTTTTTCAGGTTATTAAATATTACTCTTGACCTTTAAAAAGATCTCCTTGAAGCCATTAGTTAACCTGATTAGACCCCTCATAGAAAAAATAATATAGAATTATGTCAATTTTTAGTAGTAAGGCCTGATAATGTCAATTACACATTATCAAAATTATCAAATAGAGCCAAGGTGATCCAAATTACAGCCAAGTATATTTCACTTGGCGATGTGACTTTCTATTCTCAAATAAAGAAACTACAACCCTCCCCCACCCAAAATAAGGCAATTAACAAAGAGAAATTTTTTTAAAAGAGTACCGTGATTCTTGAGAAAGAAAGTCCCGTTACGCTCTATGAGTAAAGGAAAGGGAGTTTCTTCTTGGTATTTTACCTGAGCTTCCTTAGAATGGAGACAGGAAGAGGGGTAATGTTGGATTGTGGGGTCTTAAAGATATGCCCCCTTCAAGCATCAAAGATAATTTGAGAGGCATTGGAGGGAACTTCAAGGGCCCTTCTCCGGTACCCTGAATTCCCACTCTGATGACCTTCTATGGTTTTGATATATCATGGTTTAATGTGCATATACTCTCAACAAATGTCTATGGAGAGCCTATTTATACCATTTCAAAGTGAAGATGGTGAGGTGTTGTCATGCGTACTTTAGACATGTCACCAAGGAGGACCAATTCCTGCAGAAGGACGGTATGCTTGGTAAAATGGTGGACCAAGAAAGATAAGGGAAACTCTGAGAAGGGCCCACATGGTAGCTGTAACAATGGGCTCGGGCATAACAACAATTGGGAAGATGGCCCAGGACTGAGCAATGCTTCAACACAGACATAGTCCCTGTCCCTGGGCACCTCCAGATCTAGAGGATGAGATGAAACACAAAATAAATAATAAAGTCTAATGAGCGATGGAGTGAGTGCCCACAGAACAAACGACCGAGCAACCAAGTCTGAATGTGGGAAATGATTAAATTATGTATAAAACGTAGTTAATCAGTGCCAGACATCTTGAATGCAATCAATATTAATAAATGAATATAAATAAAGCGATATTTATATCACATTTTCCCATTAGTCCTTGCAGTGCAACACATTTTTTGGCACTCACATTTCAAGCCCTTGGAGGGATAAAGGAATGCAAAAAAAAGAGGACCTGATGCAAAGGGCTTAAGTGGAGAGCAAATGCTTTGAAAATGATTAGGGCAAAGAATGTTACGGATGTGCTTTATACAATTGATGGATGTATATGTATGGATTATAATAAGAGTTGTATGAGCCCGTAATAAAATGTAAAAAAAAAAAAAAAGGAATGCAAACATGACTTGGGTGTGGTCTCTGCCCTCAAAGAGTGGACAATGAGTGTTAGAAGCGGCACTGCATTGGACCATTGCATTGTCAGTGCACACACAGCGAGCTGTCGGGGAGCAGGACAGGCAGAGGGAGATTGCTGAGAGCCGTAGGGCATTGGGCCTGGGTCCTGTGCATGCCTGGGTCTTCCTCCAGACCTAAGAGGAAGGCCACTCCTGGCATAGGGAGTTGACAAGAACATTTGAAAAGAGGTGCAAAGGTCATGGTATGTTTGAAGAGAAGCCTGGAGAATGGCAGGGGAAACCAGAGGTGTGGCCATGAGGCCAGAGGAGAGGGCTATGGGTAGAAAGGTGGGTACAGGCCAGAGTACAAGGGATCCTGAGCCAAGGATGAGTGGGGGCCCTGGGCCAGGGTGTGTCTTGACACTCTGGACAGATAACGCCCATCTGTTTGGTCTAGATCCCCTCTCTTTGTTCCTGGCTCCTTTCTGCTCTGTGGTGGGAAGCAGACTTCTATGAGCCCCCTTGTCCCCTTTCTTTGAGTGGAGAAGCAAGGAGAGGCCTGGTGGGAGATAGAAGGAGGGGGAAAGCTGTGACTGGGCTATTTACTTCACCGGCTCCCTCCTAGAGCAGCTGTCGTGGGCTGTTACATCTGCTACCAAGTTCACTGCCCATCAGGAGCATGCTCTCTAGCATTTCTAGCCTGAAGTTCTGTGCTTCCTCTTGCGGCCTCCCCACACGTGCTCCCACCAGTACACATAATCTCTTGATTAAGCTTGCCTCAAAGCACCTGGACAGCATTAAGTGCTTCCCACCTGGACTTGAACTGAGAGAATCATGCATGAACTGAGAACTGGGAACTGGGGTTGGGAATGGTGGCTCATGAAGGCAGAGGATTCCTGGTGGTGCAGCAGGTGAAGCATTGGGGTTTAGGAGCTCAACCTAATGTTTTTTTCTGAGGGAAAAACACTGGGCTGTCTCCGCCCATAAAGACATACAGCCTTGGAAACCATGGGGATCAGCCTATAGGGACTCTGTCTATAGGGTTGCTCTGAGTCAGAACTGACTTGATGGCAGTTGCTTTGGGTTTTTTGGTTCAATGAAGCCACTGGAGGCAATTGAGAAAGGGTGATAGATGCCTGTGGAAGAAGAGAGAGGGGATGGGCAGGCGCTCTCCTACAACGTTCTCCGCTCTCACTCGCTCGGCCCTTACAGCGGCCTGCTGCGGCACCCCACTTAACACAGAGCCACTGAAGACTTGCTCAAAGGTCCCCAGCTAGTGAGTTTAGACCCACAGCTGGGGGCCCTGCATCAAATGGATGGCTTTTGTTGGGACAAAGAAGAAGGGGAGGGCAGCATGGAAGAGTGTAGAGGAGGCCAGGCCCTGGGTAGGGACAGCCCTCAAGGTAGGCCTCTGTGGGAGTTGCTACTGTAAACCCACTGGAAGGAAATCTCCCGCTCTAGGCAAACTACCTCAATGGCAAAGCACACCCTTGGACAGGCTTCAGAATGGCGGCATTGCCTGACCAGTGACCCACCCAAACACATTCTGGACATTTCTGCTAAAAAGCCATAATAAAGAAGATAGTGGTAGGGAGACTTGATGAAGATAATATATATATCGCCACCCCCGGCAAAAACTATAGCAATAAAGACTTTAATTATATTTTGTTCCCATGAAAAAATAATAAATGGCTTGATCATAAAGCAACAAACCTGAACAGCCCAGACAAAGAACGTGCCGCTGAGGTGAGACCCACTGACAATAAGGAAAAGCCAGGTTGGCAGCTGGCACCCTGCCACTCCGACTACACGGTGGAACCCTGCTTCCTCCCGGTGCTCATGTCACCACTCGTGGTTCAGAAAATGCAAACCATTGCCCCCAAGTAACTGGCTGCATAACAGAATGAAAGCGCACCCTGTAAGTGAGGTATTGCTAATGTCTGTGCAAGCTCGCTTGCAGCAGATCATGGAAATTGCCCTAGATAATGAGGAGCGCTATAGATACGTGGAAGCGCAGCAGGGCACATCCTGTGGCTGAATTTTAATCTCACTGTTTCAGCTCCGGCTATTTTCTTTTGGCCAGCAGAGCCACGCCAATGTGACTCAATCAGAATCAGAAATAACTCCCCCGGCAATCCCTTTGCTTTCCTGAAGGAGACAGAGAGGAAGGGAAAGCGCTTCCACGTCAGAACATATCTTTTTCATTCGCACCCTCGGCTGCCAGGCATGCCAACTCGGCCAAGATGGTAATGAGAAATCCAATAACAGGCTCTTGGAAACGTCGCCTAGGAACGTGCAGGCGTACGGTAGGGGTCTGATAATAGCTGTCTCGACTAGCCCCCGCCTTACTCTGCACTTTCTGCACACTGTCCTGCTGGATCCCCCAGCAGCAACAGCAAGAACGGTCCTCTTCGGCAGCTGGGTCCACTCTGCGGTCAATCACACGCAGGTTGCTGCGATTACACGCTCACTCTGTTCCTTTTTCATGCAGGACAGGGCAGCTGGCAGGTGACACCTGCTAATCAGGAACGTTCCACAGATTCATATGAACAGGATCTAAGTAAACCCGAAGCTATTGTGAATATTTATCTTTTCTGGTTCAAATGGCTCATTTGTTTTAAAGGCGCACACCCTCCTTTGGGGGGTTAGCCTAAATAAAGATTCTACAAACCTGGGCTTTAGCAAGGACACGGGTTAATTAAGCTATTCTTGGGTTCTGAAAGGGAAACCCAGGCCTCTGGTGATTACAGAGGTCAAGGTATACTTCCACTGCTCACTTACCAACACAACAGGCTCCAAAGAGCAGGTCATTATGTAAAAATGGACATTTTTGTGAAAATGAAGGCTGAAATGAAGTCACAAAACTGAGGGTGACCACATGCTTATGTAAGTGCCAAATTACATCATTCCATCGCTGATGAATCACTGAGAATCATGGCCCAGCCAAGGTGACATTAAGCTGAAACATCTCACCTTGCACTTTGGCACTCAGATCTCAGACGTACATCGTCACTGTGAAAAATAGGCAAATACTAGATTTTTTTACTATGGTCAAAAATGTTGGTTAATGAGAGTTGACAAGTGAGAAGTAAGTGTAGATATAGACAACAAACAGAGATCCATGGTAAGACTGAAAAGTGTAAAATAATGTTATGATTTAGAAGAAGAAATGGAAACTCTAAGCCACTTTGCACTGAGTAACTCCTAACTCCTGGCACCTCGTGGGCGCCACCATAGACCTGTGCTCCACAGGGTCCCGGGGGCTGCCTTTTGGAAGTAGATTGGCAGGCCTTTCCCTCGAGGTACCTCTGGAGGGACTTAAACCTCCAACCTTTTTACTTAGTACTGATCGCCTTTGCCATCTGCACTACGCAGAGGTTCCAAATAAAATCGAGATGGTAGGAATTTCAGTGTACATTTCAGAAAATGAGAGCCTTTGTGATATAATTGTTCTATGGATAATATTTTTCCATTAAAATTATATATGTATTAACTTCCAATTAATAATAAAAATAACAATGAAATTAAAACATACCATTTAAATTTGTTCTAGTCTTTAATATTGACTGCTTTCTTTTCAGTGCAAGATTTTATCTGTCATACTGTGTTAATGTTGTTACTTTATTTTCTTCTGTTGTTGTTTTTAATGTTTTTCTATATATGAAATCCTGGGTAGGTAAGTCTATAGAGACAGTAGCTAGATTATTGGTTCCTTGGGGGCCTGGCAGGGGAGGTTGGGGAGAAATGAGGAGCTAGTAACGTTGAGTACAAGAATGAACAGAATGTGCTCAAATTGATTGTGGTGATGACTACACAACTCTTCTTGCTGTGACTGAACTACTGAATTGTGTGGTAGGTAAATCACATGCCAAGAAAACTGTTTAGAAATTGCACCTTTCATTTCCTAAAGCCAAGGCTGAGGGCTCGTGGCGGACAGGAAGCTCTGCCTTTCTCAGGGTAGCACTGTGGTCCTCCCACCCCGGTGCAGCCAGCTAGGATGCACTGTCCACCCGCACCTGAGGCTGTGAGTGGCCACAGGACTAAGTCCTCGCATGCAAGTGTGTGTCCCTCCTCAGCTTGGCCCATAGTCCACCACCACTCTCTCCACCCCCCCCAGGCTCTTCTCTACGCCTGGCTGGATGTGCATAATGACGAGCTACAAGACGGAAGGAACCTGGGTCTCAGGAAGGCTGCTTCCAAGGTGGAGGAAAGCCACCTTGTTGCCCTGACTACCTGTCCAGAAGCTTTACAGGAGCAACAAATAAATTTTTGTTTTGCTAAGCAAAAACGTGAGGCAAAACCTATCCTATTCCTAAAAGAATTATGAGTGTCATTGATCTAGTAATAGAACGAACTTTATCCCTCACCTATCCCTTAGGTTAAGCGGCACCACCATGAGGTGCACCCCTCTGGGCTTCACAAGAACGGCTCTTGACCACCTGCTGTGCACAGCACAACTAATGCAATGATGTGGTTTGATGTATAGCCTGGCAAGCACATATACATCCAAGAGACTTGCTTTGAAAACGTTGCTGCCACCTCTACTGTGTTTTAAATGATGAACTTCTTAGTGGTCTTGTCTCTGGGCATGCAGTGGGCACAGTTCATGCAGCAAATAGTCCGTCTGCACGTAGCTGTGAAACTCTTTGGCATAATGGTGGCTTATCTTTTTCTTTGTCATCATTGAAGCAAGGTTCAAATATCTTAACATTTAAAACCCCCAACTTCCAAATAAAAATGTTTTTAAAACTAAAAAGGTTAACAAATGAATATGAAATGATTTGCTATCATCAGAATTATCTGAGTTCCAACAACAAATAAGCAAAGGATAAATTAATGCATCACGGTACTACAGACATATATATTTTCCTATTATTCTCTAGAGTTTGTCTAAACACTCAGCTGCTGTGTACCACGTGTACACGTTGACGAACTCATCAGTTCTGAATTTACCAACCCCATAGAATGTATTTCTTAGGAAATGGGCTGTGACTGGATTGTTGCCTTGGTTACAGATAAAGCAGTTAAAATGGAGAAAAGCCAGGGAGAAGAAAATTCACCTGCCATGACTGGTTGACTTCAGTTGACCAATAATCTACTCCTGAATGTAGGCTTACTTGAAAATAGAAACACCACAGTCAAGATTTTTTTTTATTGAGAAAAGTGTGCTCTGAGTTCTAAATAATTTATATAACTGTTATTATTTGGGGGAGGAAATACAATTTATCTATAAAATACCCATATATAAGATACTTAAATTACTTCCAATTGGGGAATATATATATATATGTGTATGTATATATATATATATATATATATATATATATATGGCTGTACTTAGTCTCTTTATATACCAATTCGTCTAGTTTTAACCAAATACATTTCTTACATTTCTAATCTATTTAAAAACATTTAACTCTGATTTCTTTTACTTTCACCAATCCAGTGAAGGGTAGCACTTCTCTCCCTGTTACCTTCTGACTTGACTTTGTATCCCTGTTCCTCTTCTAAGAAGAAAATGGCTCAGTGCACACAGACCAAGGCCATGCGTGAAGTTCATGTTGATATTCCAGTGAACCTCAGACCATGGTTCATTGACGCCATCGAGAGCAGAGCATCGCTAGTTCTCTTCATGTGAGAGTGAGAGTAGACAGAGCGACCCCTCACATCTTGAAGAACCTATGTTTCTAGTCTTTCATTTAGGAAATAATACTCTAGAGCAAGGGGAATATTTATAGGCTAATAATTCATCCTTGAACTACTGTATATTGTTTTAAAATATAGCTTTTCAATTATAGCAGAAGGGAGAATTAATTCATTGGCCATTCAGTACAAATGTCTTGAGCAGCTACTAAGTGCCTGGCATTATTCCATGTGCCAATGATATGGTAGTGAACAAGGAAAGAAAAACAAAGTGCTTGTTCTCACGGGCTGTCTGTTCCTGGTGGCACAACAGACAATAAACAACAAAGCTGAGGATTTAACTGGAAACGGAAGACAGACAACGGAGAGGAAGGAGGTGGAGAATGGTGGGAATGGGAGGCCATATTGGATACAGCCCACTGAGCAGTCTTCTCTCAAGAAGTACTACTCCTGGTCACTCTGACTGTCTTTGAAAGATTAAAAGGGAAGGGAACGAATGAGAATGGAAGCCAGTCAGGAGGTTACTTCAGCAATTTGTGTGAGGTGGGGTCTGGGCGTGGATGGAGAGGTGGAGCCAGTGAGCCATTGCCAGATTTGGCACACATTTGGGACGGAGAACCAATAGGACATGCTTGTATTGGATATGGTACATGAGGAGAAAAGGGGGATCCGTTTGGGGACTGGAAACTGGGTGAAGAAAGAACTGCCAACTGCCCTGAAAAGGATCACATTAAAATGTACTGGATAAAGTAGGAGAAAAATGTGGAATAAAATTCAAAATCAGAAAAGAGACCAGGCTCACTGGTTAGAGAGAGACGGAAGGACTCCTTAAGACTATGGTCTTTATTCGCCTCTCAGGTCTGGAAGTGAACCCATCCCAAGGCTCAATTTTCAGCCAAACTATAGACAACCCTAAGGGGAGGCACCCCTACACCAGAAGAATCAAACTTTGAAGATCAAAAGGCAGCATTTACCCAAGGATAAGGGTCAAATCCATTAGAAAGGATAGGAAGACAGGAAGAAGAGCGATGCATAATGGCGCCTTGTGGGGGTGGATCCGAATGAGAGGAAACACAATGCGCACCAAGTATTCAATGTAAAACTGATGATCTGCTCGGTAAACCTGCACCCAATACACAATAAAATGTGGTTTCAGTTTTTAATAAAAAGCTTTTTTAAAAAAAACCAGATTCAGAGAGGGAGGGAGGTCGAGTTATCTGTTTGAGGCCGTGCTAGCTGTCCACCCAGCTGTGCTGAGGAAGCAGATGGCTATAACCCAGCACACAAAAGCTATCTGCATCGAATCAATTCTGGCTTATAGTGGCCTGTATAGGGCGGACAAACCCACCCTCGTGGGTGTCCAAGGCTCCAACGTGTGGAGGAGTCGGAAGCCCCATATTCCGCTCAATGTGTAGCCCACTCTACCACCAATGCTCCTTACACAGGCTTGGAATTCAGGGAAGGGGTTGGGGCCTGAGGTAAATATTCTGGGATGAGATGAGCTCACCGAGAGGGCAAGGGCAAAGGGAAGAGGCCTGACAACAGGCCTGAGCCCTGAGACTCTCCGGCATTTACAGATCGGTCAAAAGAACTGTGAGGACTGAGCTAGAAGGTTCGGAAAGAACAGCTGGTAATGTAGGAGAAGTAGGAGCAAGCGGGGCCTGGGGAGTCAAGTGCAGAGCAGGCCTCTCAGCATGTCTGAATATTGCTAAGAATGAGCTCATCATGAGGGAGACATCAATAGGCAGGAGAGAAGAGATCATTGCAGGTGTGCTGCCCATGAGTAGGGGAGAGGAAATGGGGATTTGCTTATAAGTGGAGGTCTTAAATAAGGGCACTGATAATTAAGCCACTATAATAGTCTCGGGTCATATGGGGACAGGAGCGGGTAGTTGGAGGGTAAAATGTTCTTTTTCTAGTGTTTCAATTTCTTGGGAAAATAAACAGCAAGATGTTTGCTGTAGCATGGGTGAGCCTCAGACGAAACAGACTCATCTTCCTCCTGACTTTGACATGAGCTAGGCCAGTGGACGCTGGGCTCCCCGGGCAGCCTAGAGTCCATTTCTTTCTTTCTTGAATTTTTTATTTTATTTTTAAAATCATTTTAATGGGGCTCTTATCACAATCCATCCATCCATCCATCCACTGTGTCAAGCACATTTGTACATTTGTTGCCATCATCATCATGCTCAAAACATTTGCTTTCTACTTGAGCCCTTGGTATCAGCTCCTCATTTCCCCCCTCCCCCCATCCTCCCGAACCCTTGATAATGTATAAATTATGATTATTTTGTCATGTCTTACACTGTCCGATGTCTCCCTTCACGCACTATTCTGCTATCCCTCCCCCTGGGAGGGGTTATGTGTGGATCCTGGGATCGGTTCCCCCTAGAGTCCATTTCTTTTTTTTTTTTTTAACAATTTATTGGGGCTCATACAATTCTTATCACAGTTCATACATATACATACATCAATTGTATAAAGCACATCTGTACAGTCTTTGCCCTAATCATTTTTTTCTCCTCTTTTCTTTTTTTACATTTTATTAGGGACTCATACAACTCTTATCACCCTCCATACATATACATACATCAATTGTATAAAGCACATCCGTACATTCCCTGCCCCAATCATTCTCAAGGCATTTGCTCTCCACTAGAGTCCATTTCTAAGGAAAGGGAGCAGCTGGAAGAACTTGACTTTAGCAACTCAACGTATCAATCTCTTGGTGGCCGAGTCTATCCCCACCCACAGGGACCTTATGGGACCCAGCAGAGCTACCCCACGAAAGTTCCAAGGAGAACCGATCTCGGGGATCTACATGTAACCTCCTCTCTGGGGGATGGGCAACGGGAAGGTGGGTGAGGGGAGACACCGGGCGGTATAAGATAATAATTTATAAACAACTATTAAGGGTTCATTGGGGAGGGGGGAGCGGGGAGGGAGGGAGAGGGGGGATAAA
Organism: Tenrec ecaudatus; assembly: GCF_050624435.1. Lineage (NCBI taxonomy): Eukaryota > Metazoa > Chordata > Mammalia > Afrosoricida > Tenrecidae > Tenrec > Tenrec ecaudatus. Next base: position 37,141,556 of record NC_134541.1, on the reverse strand, counting down.
TAGGAAAATGAGCTGATTCCAGGAACCCAAGTGGAAGTCAAATTTTGAGAATGATGAGGGCAATTAATGTATAAGGGTGCTTTACTCAATTGATGTATGTATGGATTGTGATAAGAGTTGTATGAGCCCCAATAAAAACATTTATTTAAAAAAAGTTCCAAGGTTGTAAAGCTTGGTGGATGCAGACCAACACATCTTTCTCCCTCAGAGAATCGGTAGGTTCAAACCGCTGGCTTTTCAGTTAGCAGGCGACCACTTAACCACTGCTCCTCTACTGCATGACAACCAGCAACAACAGCAGACCTGTCACACAGAGGAGAAAACACCCAGCCCTTATTTTCCTTAATGAGTGCTTCAACACGAAACCAAAAGCAACGAAGGAAAAAAAAAAGTAGATCAATTGCATGTCAACAAAATAAAAACAATTTTGTGCATCTTGACTTTATCAAGAAAGCACGACAATTTAGAGCAGCAATTCTTAACTTGTGGCTTTGACCCCTTTGGAGGGTCAAACAACCCTTTCACAGGGGTCGCCTACGACGGTCGGAAAACACATATTTCCAATGGTCTTAGGAACCGAGACACGGCTCCTATATCCCTCTCCAGGTGGGTCCGCCCACATGCAGATACGCCCACATACAAGCAGCCGGTGTAAAAACTGTTCTCCATGCTACACCATACTTCAAGGCAAAATTGCATTTATTGGCATTAGAAATAAATATTTTACCATATAGAATTACATATTGTTTTTGTGATGAATCGCTATGCCTTAATGATGTTCAATTTGTAACAATGAAAATACATCCTGCGTATCAGATATTTACATAATGATTCATAACAGTAGCAAAATGACCGTGATGAAGTAGCAACGAAAATCATTTGATGGTTGTGGGGGTCACCACCACACGGGGAACTGTATGAAAGGGTCACGGCATCAGGAAGGTTGAGAACCCCTGCTCTAGAGTGTGAGAAAATACTTTTGAACCATAAGAACTCTGCAAGTCAATTAGACGGACAACTCAATTCAAAAAATGGGCAAAGAGTTTGAATAGACATTTCACCAAAGACGATATACAAATCACCAACAAGCACATGAAAGGAAGCGCAAGGTCATTGCTGCTTTTGTTGGTAAGTGCCCTTGAGTCAGTTCCGACTCATAGTGACCCTGTGAACAACAGAGTGAGATGCCGGCCAGTCCTATACCAACCTCGGAACAGTTGTTATGTTTGAGGCCCTTTTGCAGCTAGGATGTCAATCCATCCCCTTGAAGGTCCTCTTCTCCTTTGTTGCCCCTCTCCTTTACCAAACATGATGTCCTTCTCTGGCACCTGGTCTCTCCTGACAACATGTCCAAAGCATGTAAGACAGAGTCCATTTTTCTGTCAGCATGTCATACTGAGGTGGCTTGTGTGTTACTGTGACTCTAGAAGCTATGTCACTGGGCTATCACATGCCAGCAGGGTCACCCAAAGGGGACAGGTTTCAGTGGAGCTTCCAGACTGAGACAGACAATGAAGCAAGAAGAACCCTGCTCCCCACTAAAGGAAAGAGCCCCTGCAGAGCTTCCAGACTGATGTTACATTGTGGGAATTGCAATCAATGAGATGAACCAAAATGGGTCTGAAATAGTGAATGGAAAACTGATCTGTTCTGTGAATTTTCATCGAACTCACCATAAAAACATTTATTTAATGTACTAGTGGTGGGAGACTTGGTGTTTTAGTGGTTATGTGTTGTGCTGTTAACTACAACATTCAACAGTTCAAAACCACCAGCCACTCTGAGGGGAAAAGACATGGCTTTCTATTCCTGTACAGAATTACAGTCTCAGCAACTCCCGGGGGAAGTTCTACCTGTAGGAAGAATTCTGTCCTATAGGGTCACTATGAGTTGGCCTCGACTTGATGGCAGTGAATTTTAAGATATTAGTGGTTACCAGAGGCGGGGAGGAGAGAATGGGAGATGCCACTAAAGAGCCATGCCTTTCTGTTTGGAGTGATAGAAGACTCTTGGAAATGGAGAGTGGGGATTGTCGTTCACCATAATGGCACTGAAGTGTACACTGAAACACGGGCGAGATGGCAGACTCCTTGTTAGATAGCTTTCACCACAAGGAGATTATATATAGATATTAGATATATGCATACACACAGCATAAGACCTGTGTAAGATGGAATCATGTCGGAGGAAAAAACCCTCAAATATTCCTAAGGAAAATGAGCAATAGAAAAATGTTAAGGCTGCACCCCATCAAAGATGCAAAACTTGTAAGGCCAGGCAAGACAAGGCAGTCCTTCAAGCTCTGGCTTTCCAGCTTCCATGGGAGTTATATCTTTGCAATAGCAAAATGATAGGGCATTTTTAGGCTTGGGAAGACTCTGTAGATAACGTAGACTAATGCTTTCGTTTCACAAAAAGTAGTCAAAGGGCTTTCCAAAGGTCTCACAACTAATTAAACATAATGATACAACTGAACCCCATATCTCTTAATTGCCAACTAGCCCAATCTTAATATCATCACAAATTGGCCCCTCAGTTAATATACGTGTAAGGTGGCCCATTACTAGCAATGCTTTTTCTTTTCCTCTCAGCAGTACTAGTTTTTAGAAAAGTTCAGTGCATGATAAAGTAGATATGCCACAGAACTGAAATAACGAGATGTCATTATATGACAGCACACACAGAGCAGGGTTTCACAACCTCCGCTTCTTGACCTTCTGAGCTAGACAATTCTTGGTTGTGGGAGGCTGACTTGTGTCTTGAAGAAGGTTTAGTAGCATCCTTGGCTTCTCCCCACTAAATGCCAGCAGCACATCATTACCGGGGCAACCCCAAATGTCCAAATGATAGGGCCAAATGGCCTCTGAAGAGCACAGTGCTCCCTGGTTGAGATGAAAGAGTGGGTGCAGGTGTTACAAATGTAGGGGAAAGGGCAGTTAGAAGAAGTAATAATCCCTGACCTGCAGCTGGACACGCACGAGGCTGACTATACTGGGTTATTCTTGATGGTAGAGTGGCAGGCTCTCAGAATGGAGTTCAATCATTGGCACTCGGGGCCCACCTCATATGCGACAGCTTTTCTTAGATGGACCTAGCTAATCAGACTATATGGGAAATGGGCATTTAACTGTGAGCTCAGAGACTAGCAATCAAATTCTAAGAATCATTGAGGAGACCCGTAGCTTTTCATAGGAGCTCTGGTGGCAGAGTGGTTAAATACTGAGCTTTACCATGAAAGGTCCGTGGTTCGAACCCACCAGCTCCTCAGAGGGAGGCGATGTGATGCCTGCTTCTGGGAGCAGGAGGTCCTTGGACACTCCATGGGGCAGCCCTCCGCTCTACAGGGGCCGGGACAGTTGGAATCAACCTGACGGCAAGCAATAGGTTTGATGCGGTTTTTTGGGGTATCACTTTTAATGTCAAGATTTGCTCCAAACAGCAGTTAGTACTCATTTCGTAGAATCAAAATGAGTTGCCTACTTCTGTGCCAACACGTACGTTCAGATGATTTCTACTATTCGGTAGAAAGACATTTAGTTCTTTATGATGTTTTTAAAACGTTGTCATAGTAATCACTTTTGAACACAGCTTTCGAAAGGGAAAATAAAGAATCCACCCCCAACATTTCTCACCTCCTCTTATAAGAATTTATTCTTTTTTAAGTTCCACCTCTGGAAAAACATTCTAATGCTGTGTCACAGCTCTGTAACTGGCACTGTGAGAACACACACAAAGAGTGCCGCCCCCTGCCTTTCTTCAGGGCATATTAATTTTATGTTCTCAAACAAATCTTCTATTGTGAATTAATTCCTAGCAAATATTTATTAAAATGATCCTCGCTAGATGGGCTTCTGAGAAGCCCTGGTGGAGCAGTGGGTTATGCATTGGGCTGCTAACTGTGAAGTCAGCAGTTCAAAACCCTCAGCTGCTCTGCAAAGAGAGGTGAGGCTTTCTATTCCTACCAAGATCTGCAGTCTCAGAAGTCCACAGACACAGCTCAGTTCCACCCTTTCCCACAGGATCACCACGAGTCAGATTCAACATGACATCAGTGAATTTTTAAAATTTTGAGACAGGTTTCTACAACCCTTCTACCATCTGTGCATATACTTCTTGAATATTTTCCAGGAGATATTTTCTGTAACTGAGTCATAAGATATCACTGAAACATTTGAGGTTAAAGCCTACTGAATCACTACTAATTAAAATACATCAGTATAGTTCTTTTAAAGATCTGTGTATCCCAAAGTGGCTGCACCATTGATTCCACTAATGAGTATGAGAGCTCTAAGTTTGCTTCCTCAGGAACACTTAGTAGAGTTAGTCTTGTGAATTTTAGACAATCTCTCATTTTGGGTTTTAATTTGCACTTCTCCAGTGATAAATTAAACCATCGCCGCAATCAAGATAATAAACATACCCATCACCCTCCATATTTTCCTTTTTATGGGTTTATTTGCCACGTGCAGGGTTGTTATGAGTCGGCACTGACTCGATGACAGTAAGTTTGGCCTTCCTGTGCTTCTTTCGTGATTGTTCAAATCTTTTGCACATTTAAAAAACGGGTTTGTAGCTTTTCTTTTCTTGAGTTTTGGATTTTGACATACATTCTAAATGCAAGTCCTTTATGACATATATGACTTTCAAATATTTTCACATATGGCTTTTTTAATGTTCTGTCTCTTAATATCTTTTGAAGAGCAAAAACCTTTCATTTTGGAGAAATCCAACTTATCAACTTTGTTCTATTAATCGTGCTTTTGAATATAAAGCTTTCCCTAATGTTATCAATATTTTCTTCTAGGATTTTAATGTTTTTCATAAATCTTTTATTTTTCCACTCCAGCCGCTGCCGCCACGCAGCTGCACCAGCCCTCGATAAATCATGCTATTGGGGGCTCTTACACATCAATTGTATCAAGCACATTTGTACATGTGTTGCCATCATCATTTTCAACACATTTAGAATTTTCATTTTCAGGATTAACATTTTAGGTCTATAATCCATTTTGTTTTAATTTTTATATGGGGTAAGAAAGTATGAATCAATGTTTTGTAAGTTTTGTTTTTCTCATAGGAATATTCAACAGTGCTAGCACCATTTATGACAGGTGCCACTTCTCTTTTTAAATTTTAATCATTTTATTGGGAGCTCTTACAGATATCACAACATTCCATCGTTCAATCACATGAAGCAGCGTTGTACAGTTGCTACCACAATCAGTTTCAAAACATTTTCTTTCTTCTTGAACTCATTCTAATATCAGTTCCCCTTGATCCCCTCCTTTCCTCCCCCACCCTACCTCCCAAGAACCCTTATTCTTTCCCTGTAATAGTTAGTGGTGGGTTTTTTTTGCCATATCTTACACAATCCAATATATCCATTTGTACACCATTCTGTTGCTCCATCCCATGGGGTATACCGTCATCAAGGCCATCTGCTCCCTTTCCCTCCCTTTCCCTGCCTCTCGCTTCCCATACCCGCAGGGAACCATAACTTCTGCTTCTGAAGGGTTATCTAGCTTGGCTTTCATGTACCAAGTGATCTTAAATATACTAATGAACATATGCAAATCTAACATGATTGATGAAGTAAAACAAATAAAAACCCTAACAGTAAGGAAAGGGAATAATAAAGAGCCACGGGAGAATAGTGTGGTTCATCAGGGCCATACCGCACCCTGGATTTATCATCCCTTCCATGTCGCCCCTCTGAGAGAGACTGTCTAATTATCTTACAGTTGGGTTTGGGGTCTCCACTGCATCCACGCCCCTTCACATGGATGTGGTGACTTGTTTTTGAACTTCTGACACTTTTTCCCATCGATGCCTCGTGATCACACAGGCTGCTGTGCTTCTTCCCTGTGGGCTTTGTTGCTTGCCTGCTAGATGGCCGCTTGGATAGGAGGCATTTCTTAATATTAAAATTTCTATTTCCAAACAACTCCTGTGGTTTCTGTCTCCTTCTTGGACTCTGCATGACACCACCTGGCGATCTCTTGAATTGTGATTTTTATTTCTAAAGTACTTGAATATTTTCACTTATTAAGTCATAGACTCATATGTAAAGAGTGCCTACAATGGATCCTCAAGAGAAACATGTTGCTAGTCACATTTATTTTAGCATAAATACGTCCAAGGGTGCTGGGGCACAAGCAGTTAAGCACACTGCTGCGAACTGAAAGACGGGCTGTCTCAAGATATGACTCTAAAACACAAAGACAAAAAAAGAAGAAGAACAAAGAAAACGTTTGGAAACTGATTGTGGCAGTAACTGTACAACAGTGCTTGATGTGATTGAACGAAGGAATGTTATGATATCTGTAAGAGCGCCCAATAAAATGATTAAAAAATTTAAAAAATCAAATAAACTCTCAAAAAAAGATATGACTCAATGAAGAAGAATGTCCATTTGTTAAGTACATCAGATACATATGAAGAGATTTACTGCAGGGTTGTCGGTCAGAGGAAAATAGTGAGGGGGGTACAATCTGAACACCATCATTGGGCACTGTATTACATAAATTATGGTCCAGCCACACAACAAAATACAAGAGATCTACAGGTACTAACATGACAAGATGCCTTGATATGGCATTAAGTAAAAACAGCAAAACGTAAAACGGTATATAAAAATATATGTACGGTTATATGTGCTGTTTGTGTGTGAATATTGGCATGCCTGTGTGTATTGATGAGCCTTTGTGTGTATGTAATTGCATAAAAATAGCTATGAGGATATGCTAAATTTATTTATCATGATTACCCCTAGGGAGAGACATCAGGGAACTTGGTACTTCTTTCAGTTCATATCCTTCTATATTATTTATTTTTTTACACTTTTCTTTTTTAGCAAAAGATGGCTAGTTCATGCCTTCATCACAAGTCTTGTTAATGTCATACACATACCAACTGCAGGCCCCTTCCTACAGACCAATTAATAGTAGCAAGCTTACCAGAAGATGGTCTGTTTTTTTTGTTTGTTTTGTTTGTTTTTAAGATGGTCTGTTTTGTATCTACTGGCCTAGGTTAGATAACCTTACTGCCTGACATCATGAACGGCCATGTGGTTGGGTGCCATCAAGTCCACTGACTCACAGACCCCAGTGGCCAGGTAGAATGGCCCAGTAGAGTTTTCTTGGTTACATTGTCAGTGGAAGCGGACCCCCAGATCTGTCTCCCACAGAGCCACTGTGCGGGTTCAACTGGCAGGCTTTCGATGAGCAGCAGAGCTGCAACCAGGGCTCCTAAGCAATCCAACAAGCAACCCCCCCCCCAAACCCATTGCTCTCCAGGGGATTTCTCCCCAGAGCAACCCTGGGGAGTAGAACTGACCCACGGGGTTCCCAAGGCTACAAAGCTTTGTGGGAGCAGACGCCACATCCTTCTCCCACGGAGAGTTCAGACTGCCAACCAACCGTGCCCTTGGCAGCAGAGTCCTCTAAGTGCGGCAACACCCATTCTCTTAAGAGCATACAGGGCGCCCTGGTGGCAGCGTGACTTCTAATCAAAGGGTCAGCAGTTGAACTCCTCCAGAGCCTCCGAGAAGATGAGGCCTTCTGCGTCCACAGGGATTTGCAGCCTCAGAAACCCAAGGGGCCGTTCTGCTCTGTCCTACATGGTGGCTCTGAGTTGGAAGGGACTCAGCCACAGTGGTTTGGGGTCAGGGAGTATGAATTCGGAGTTTCACCAAAGAAGGGCTATAGCCTTTAAAAAGGAAAGGGGAAGGGGGATGGAAGGGGAGCGAGGGGGCTCTTTCCCAACAGTGTTAACATAAGTTTGGTCTTCATGACTTGCCAAATTGAGAACATCCCATTGAAACAGAACTCTGTAACTTACTGAACTGCTTGGAAGACCTGGGATAACTATCATTATCAGAAATATTTTCAGAAAAAATTAGGTGGTTATACTACATTTCCGGGTGTTTTCCCACAGGTCAAAACAAGACTATCTTCTTTAAGGGAAAAAGCACATTTGGTGTACGTGTCAATTTTTTGTTTTTCCCTCAGCTGATCAGCTCTACTTGCTAGGTAGGTAGGGTTCCTGCGGCCTAAATGGCTGCCCTCGCCCCCTGCCACGCCTCAATGACAACATGCCGAGCACATAGCTCTCCTTTCAGGAAACCAATGGCCTGTGAATCTCTGATTATATACAATCTCTTGTTTGTGTGTCCCCCTCCTTCAAACTCAAAGGCAATCACAAATACCTCATACAAAACTGAATAAGATCCTGTTTCTAAATACAGCATCCTGTTGATGTATGGACAAGCGTTTCTGTACCATTTCCACAACATAAAGCCACACCGTATACAACACGAGGTGACAAAATAGCTGCCGGTCACCTTCATCCAGGACAGGCCCACAGACTCCGGGGGCTACACATGGTGCCTATCCATAATTGAAGCACTCTTCTGTTGCCACAGATGTGTTCTGAGAGAGTGAGAGACCACAGGCTGGGGGCAGACTGAACAGATACACCCAGCCTGCAAGGATTGGACCTACTGGCTGCTGAGTCCATTCCAATCCATGGGGATCCCATACCTCCAGAGCAGTACTGGGCTCCACAGGGTTTCCAAGGGCTAGTGTTTCAGAAGTACCATCAGAAGCACCTCTAGATGGACTCGAACCTGCAACTTTGGGGTTTGCAGCCCAATACGCTAACCATTTATAACACCGATAGACTCCACAAGGACTGTAAGTTAAAAAACAAAACCAAACTCACTGCTATCAAGTCAATTCCGACTCATAGCAACCCTACAGGATACTGTGGACTTGCCCCTGTGGGTTCCCAGATTGTAACTCTTTATAGGAGGAGAAAACCTAAAGGCTAGGCAAAATAAAGAAATAAATAAGCAGGAGACTGAAATGTGAGTTAGATTCCCTGTCCAATGTTTTGGGGAGCCCTGGTGGCATAGTGGCTTCGTGTTGTGCTGCAACCTAAAGATCAGCAGTTCGAAACCACCAGCTGCTCTGAGGGAGAAAGATGAGACTGTCCACTCCTATAAATAGCTAATGTCTTGGAAGCCCGTAGGAGCATTTCCATCCTGTCCTATAGGATCACTAAGATTGACATATGAGTGTCCTATAGAATCACTAAGAGTGGCAACTCGATGGCTGTGCATTTGTTTTCTGAAAATTTATTTTATACTCAGTATCAATTAATTTTATTGATCAAAACATAGAAGCAGGCAGCGTCCCCTCAAGCTTGTTTCAGGAGGCAGGAAACAAGTCCCTAAGTGCCAAATAACTATTACCCCAGCCGACCCCACCCCTAGCTCACTCCACCCCCAAACCCCACTCCGCCCCCCCCCACCCCCCAAAAAGGGGTCAAATGTGTTGCTGCCAAGTTGACTCCCACTCTTACTGGCCCTATGGGCCACCGCCTGCGCCTTATGATTAGTCCTATCTTGTTCCTGTCCATGTTTCATCTGGGATTTAGGCGTCTGGGGGTACCCCTGAAACCACATGTCAAACTTGGGAGTCCATTCCTAGCACCCACTCCCTGCGGGGGGGGGGCTTTGCTTCTATCAAATCCTCAGAAGGACTGGCAAGAAAACAGTGAAAAGGGGATGCCTTCCAAGCTCCTGGGCCGTTCTGAATGTTATATCCACAGACAAGCCCCTGCACGGTTGCCAGTGTTGAGGGTTTAGTGACTGTCTGCTCAGGGAGTAAGCCCCCGTCAGCAGGAAGGGAATTCCAGGGCTGATAACCAAGCCAGAGGCAAATGTAACCCACTCCACACCTTGGCCCCGGTCCTGCAATTGTGTGTGGCAGACAGGGAAGTGTGCAGTGTCACCACCGAGAAGCATCAGGCATTATGAGGGGGGAGGGTTTGAAGGGGTCCACGTGGTTAAAGGGCAGTATTGCATGGTGGTCATTGGTGAAGCTTGGAAATGAGGCCTTCAGGTGCCACCATGTCCTGTGTCACTTTGGTTCAACCACCTGACTGGGCCTCAGTTCTCTCAAAATACCCTGGGGAGGTAAGCAGCGCCTCTTCCTTTGCTTACTGCAAGAGTGCCCAGGCTCATACCCCGGCAACAGTCAACAAACACAGCTTTCGCTATTACCAGCTGTTGATGCCTTTAGACCTTTCTGTAATACTTGTGTGTGTGTGTGTGTGTGTGTGTCCACTCCAGTAAGCATTCCCTGATGCTGAATGCTTTCTGATCTTTACATTAATTCTTCCATTCAGAACTTTTGGTCACGTGTTTTTAAAACATATTCTTGGTTTAGCACGTGTCCCTTCAAAGGTGTACCACAAGTTGATCTCCTTCGTGATTTGTCTGAGCTTCTATTTCCTGGTGGCCTTAACTGGAGTCTGTGAGACCTGAGCTCAAGAGACAGAATGTCAAGTTGGATCTTCTTGCCTGGGCCCTGGGTCACACATCCTGGGTACAACTCTTGTCAGTGTCTGGCGCTTTGTCCCAGTGTTTGCGCGACAACTCTTTAATTTAGTTATATGCTTGCTTCATTATACCTTAGCCAGCCAAGGACTGAGAGTAGCTTACAGGGACCCACAGACCTTCAGAAGACGGGATAAAATAAAACTGCAAGTACCAGTGATGAGAGTCACTTCCAGGGCGGAAAATGTAACCCTACCTGGGAAGCCCTCCAAAGCCTTTCTTCCTTCTACACGGCCCAGAGCAACACTTGAGATGGTGGCTACTCTGCCAGCTGGAGTCCCTGGGTGACCAGTCCTCTAATAACCCCACACAGACATGCAGCAGGAGCTTTAGGTGAGCTTGCATGACTTGGGCTCTGCTGAGGGACACAGCCTTTCCAGGGGGTTCAGGATCCCTGCTCCACAGCAAGCATCTCTTCTACCTTCCCAGGAGATACAGATATAGGGAGAGATAGGAGCTCCTAGGTGCTGCACAGGGTTAAAAAATGGGCAACCAACTGAAGGGCTGGAGGTTCAAATCCAGAGGTTCTTTTGAAGACAGGCCTAGTAATCGACTGCCCAAAGGTCATAGGCCTGAGAGCCCTGGGGAGCACTGTTCTACTTCTGACATGTGGGGTGGCCATGTGTCAGGATCAACTTGATGGCAATGTGATATATATATATATATATATATATATATATATATATATATATATATAATTGTGTCATTTCCAAGAGTTTAAGGTGGGAAGAGGAGGCTGAAATCTATGTCCTAGCAGCTACCTTGGCCCAATCTCTATATGTAACTTATTTATGTACAAAAGTAAATAGATGTTGCCATTTTAAGAGTCCTTGGAGCAAGCTTGCAATTTAAATCCAAATATATGTAAATAAAGAACTTATCTATAAGATGACAGGCAGCAAGGAAGCTTGGGAGCATAAAAAGCAATGCTGTCTATATGAATGTATAAGACAACATGGGAAGAATCTTTCCTCTAGCTTAGAGTTTCTCACCCTCGGCACTATTGACATTTAGAGCCAGAAGATTCCTGGCTGTGGACAGGGCGTCCAGCAGCACCTCTGGCCTCTACCCACTAGATGCCAGGAGCAACTCTCACCTTTCACCCTAAGTTACAGCCAAACCCATTGCCAGGGAGTCGATTCCAACCCACAACGACATGAAAGAAGGTTTCTGAGGCTGTTCTTTTCAAGAACAGGCAGCTTCATCTTTCTCCTGTGGAGCAGGTGGTGCGTTTGAACCACCGGCCTTGTGGTTAGTAGTCTAACAGCACCACCAGTATCTATCCCTTGGGTGGGGGGGTCACACTGCCTTCAGCTGACAACCACTGCATAAGCTATAGTAATAAAAATAATTAAAACTTCAAAGACTTCTCAACCTGCTTCCACAGACACTGGATAAATTTTTTTTTTCACAAGAGATTTGAGATGTTATCTCTGCACTGAGCCAGGTGTTGCACCACCCAACTGGATCCAAGACAAACCATCGTAGGTTCTGATGTTTAGGCTAATGACAGACACCTCACTACCTTTTCCAGAATTATTTCTGGGGCAAGAAGCTTGAGGTTGAATGTTCTTTCAAAAGATTTCAATTGGGGAAAGGCAAACGGAAAGAAGTGTGGTCGTTAGATGTTCTGTAACACCATCAAGTATTCGGAGTTCAACATAAGCTGGCCACCCCTCAATTCCTTCCTTCCCTTGATGCACACGATGCTCCCCAATAAAGAGGTGGGGTGGATTCCTTTACCTCCTTGAATCTGAGCTGCCCTGTGACTGCTCTAACCAATCGATCACATCAGAAGGCTAGTTTTCAGGACTAGCCCTTTCTGCACTTCTATCAGGACCTAGTAAGTTCTGCTCCCTCTTGGAACTCATCTGCCTTATTGCAAAGACCACGTGACAAGAAGAGATCATAAACAGACGTTCTCATTGATAGTTCAGGGAAGCATCCAACAGATGGCTGGAATCAATGGCTGGCCATGTGACTGAGCCATTGTGAACATGCCAGTTCATTCAAACATCCAGGTGGTTGCAGCCCCAGGCAATAGCCCATGGATCATATAAGAACCCCCCAGCTTAACCAAAGCAAAGCAACCCATAAAGTTGTCCGAGAGGATGCAATGGCTGTTGCTTCAAGCCATTAAGCTTCAGAATAGCTGGTTAGATGTTAATAGGTGATGAAAGCCCAGCCTTAGATACATCTGCTGTGACAGAAACCAGATCGTGTGTACGTGTGCAATGAGCATGCATCCCCGCAGTGGGCAGGGCTCTGGGACAAGAGCACAGCCCCGATTCGCAATGCCAGGCGCAAAGACCGAACTGAACAAACACCCCAGAGACATCAGTGATGTTCACGGGTGGTCAAATCTTAATCCTATGGCTTATGAGACAAAACTGAGACATGGCTTCTGTCCATTCTTATTATCTACAACGTAGCAGTTTACATTACCATCAGCGCAGCTGTCTCTCAATGTGAGTTCCTGGGCTGGACACTTTATACAAAGTAGGAGGTCAGTGTAAAAGAAGACCGCCAAGGGAGTGGGCTGACACAGTGGCTGCAACAACGGGCTCCCCCCTAACAACAATGATGAGGGCGGCGCAGGATGGGCAGTGTGTCACTCTCTTGTGAGTCAGCAACAACTCGATGACCCCTAACAACAGCACCCTATGCCTCACATCAGTCAGGGGACATGGGCATAATTATCTCGATTTCACAGAGGCGGAAACGGAAGACCCAGAACATTTTCTAGGTCCCCAAGTTGTACCGGATAAACCTGAGGTTTGAATTCAAGTCTGATTCCAAAGACTACGCTCTTTTTCTTAGGAGATGTCTGATGCTAACTAAGGCAGTAAGTAAGCATATCAACCCTCTTGGTGCTAGTCAGTCTTAAAGGATTGAAAAACAAGAACAACTGAATTTCTATATTTATCCACTTTTTACCTCGCACCACGCACTCGGGATTATATCTGGATGCTGGAAGGTCTTAGGAACATCCCCGTGATGCTGTAACATCCATTACCTGCTGTTACATCCTTCACCTAAGCCTCTTCCCTCAAACCAGAGGCTGCAGATATTGTCCCATGGACTTGGTCCTTAGCTCCATCCCCACTGGCCATGAAAGGCTATCTTTTGTACATGCTCTCCCCGTCTGGTGTAGACTGAGAAGGGAGATTCAGAGACATTTTCCCTGGTGCTGGCTCCTGCAGCGACTGTGGCAGGAAACTGCAGGCCTAGCCACCACCCCGAGCTGAGCAGCAAGTAAAGCCTGGTTTCCAGCCCAGGGGAAGCAGCAGCTTCCTGAACTCCAGGTAATGCTCTTTTCTCACTTTTGTTCCTACAATCCTTCCCAGTCGTTGCAATCCCTGAAAATACTGCAATGGCTTCCTGACTGAACACTGACCAATGTGCCACACATGAACCGGAGGATGGGGGGAGCTCAGGTTATGGGATGACCCATTACAATCATCCCAAGACATTAGCAGTCTCAGCAAAAGGACTGAATTCGACTCAGACTTAGCAGAAGTAATTTTAGAATTAGCTACACAGGGAGCAGTTTGGGAATACATTGACAAATGTTGCGAGGTCGGGAAAGAGAGATGATCTTTGCTTATTTTCTAAAGCAAGGTTTCATATTGTTATTTATTCATCCAGGACATGCAGGTGATAAACCCACTCTTCTTCTTTTAAAATAAATCATTTTATTTGGGGCTCGTACAACTCTTATCACAATCCATCCATCCATCCATTGTGTCAAGCAGGTTTGTACATTTGTTTCCACCATCATTCTCAAAACATTTTCTTTCTAGTTGATCCCTGGTATAAGCTCCTCATTTCCCCCCTCCCTCCCTCATGAACCCTAGATAATTTATACATTATTATTATTTTTTCATGTCTTACACTGACCGATGTCTCCTTTCACCCACTTTTCTGTTGTCCATCCTCCTCTTCTTTTTTCCCTCCTCTTTCCATTTTTTCCCTTCAACCTTCCTCCCTCCCTTTTTACCTTTTGTCTTTCCCTTGCCCCCTCCTCTGCTCCTTCCCTCATTCCTTTCTCTCATCAGCCACACCTGATTGTTTCATGAAAGAAAGTTTCCTGTCTTTACTTTGAGCAAAGGCTAGAACCCAGGGCTGATTTTTGGTTTCCTCCCCAATTGTCCTTCACAAACCGAAAGACAGTTGGAATACTCTTTATTTTCTTGACTAGTTAAAAACAGCTTCAACTCATGCCTGATGAAGATTTAATTGATGTTTACGATGTGATCCACAGACTTACAGCCTGAAATTGAGAGAGATCAAATCCCCTTCCACTCACCTCGCACGCTCTAAGTCACCCTGCAAGTGTCTACAGAGTCCCCGCCATGTGACTGAATGCCATGCCGCCTCCTTCGTAGATGAGCTTTGGGAACAGAGCACACAGGAATCACCGGAGCAATCTCCCCTGGACCACAAACCACTGGGAATATGGGAAGACTCATGACCACAATCTTGGGGTGGACAAACAGTTCCCTGACCCCACTGTTCTAGAGGATGGCTCCAAGCCCAGCCTTGAAGACAACGTGTCCTGGATGAACAAAAAGCAAGAGATAAATAGCACGTTGCTTTAGAAAATAAGCAAAGTAAGATCGTCCCTCTTTCCCGACCACACAACATTTAGGTCGGTGTACCCCTGTGTAGCCAGTCCTAAAATTACTTTTGCTGATTTCTGCATCACACGAAGTCCTTTGCTCAGGCTGCTATTGTCTTGGGATGATCGTACAGGGTCATCACATAACCCATATTCATGATAACCAAGTTTGCGAGAGCGCATATCAGTCAACCCGTTGTTGGAACGAAGAATTCATAGACGCACAGATGTGGTTACCAAGCTCGACCATCTCGTCTGACTGAGCAGAGTAACTCAAACGGATATTTAGGGAAAATGCCGGGAACCATGACAGCAAGGACTCAAAAGGAGCCACCTTATGTCATGATTTGTCCCTCCTTTCTCTACAGAACCATTCAGAAAAATCACGGGTAATTTTTTGAGTGTTCACAATAAGGAAACTGTGGAGTGTGAGAAAAAGTTACAAAAATGTCCCTGTGAAATCTGAGTCAAGTTACACTATTCTCCCTCTGCGAAGAGAATGTGAAAGCACATGCACATTTCTACTCCATACACAATATTTGTAGTTTCACCCAGAAAATCACTTCAACAGTTCATCTTTTCATCAAGCTTCCAATGTGGGAAATTAAGTAGATACTTGCTCTTTCCTCAAAAATAATCAAACAAACAAAAGCATCTTCCCTTTAATGAATTCGTTCCTTGTATTTATGCAGATATAAAATGTCTACTGCCTGCTTGGTCCCCTTATTTTAAGTTTGCACATTTTGTTTTCTCAGACTGACTATCAACCACTTGAGGACAAGAATCATGTGTTTCCGTCTGTTCTGTCATTCTTGACAAAGTCCATGGAGCTGGTTGAAAAGAAGTCTGAGCAAGTGGTGTGGAGGCCATGCACAATCACCTCTGGCGACACAAAGAAGAAGAATCCGCCTCCACCTCAAGTGTAATTCCTGGGAGGCAGAAGGCAGATATGCCCCCACCTTCCACCTTCATTACCCTATTCTGGCCCCGCCCATCTCTTCCCTCTGCACTCTGGTCCTCCGCTGGGTTCAATAACCACTTGCGTTGGCCACACAGAATTCACAGACAACACTCGTGATTGTAGGGGTTCAACAGAAAATTTAGTAGGATCAAGGGAATGGAACGGCAAGGTCCCCAGGGAATGCTGAAAGTGGACTTTGGGGCAAGGACGTGGTGCCCCAACAGACTGGACTGGAAAACACTCCTAAAGGCCAACAAAGGATCCTTGAACTATCTACAAGCTTTTCTTTCTTGATGTGTTTTGTTTTGTTCTTTGTCAGTGGTTTGTTGTTGCTGTTTTGTTGTCTGATTGTACACTGTTGCTTTGTTTTCCTCTGTCTTGGTTTTGTGCATGTTATTATCTCCACAGGTCTGTCTAAATAAGACAGGCTGGATGAACTAACTGGAGGAAAAACAACGGGACTGACAGTTCGGGGGGACTTGGGGCAGGGGGAGTTGGGGGGGGAAGGAAGTAGTGTTAACAAACCCAGAGACAAGGGAACAACATGGGATGCAAATTGGTGGTGAGGGGGTAGTAGCAGGCCTGATAGAGAATGATTAAGGGTAAGGCTACGTAAAGAAGAGGTAACAGCTGTAACCCAGGTGGGGACGGAGAATAATAGTGGGGCAGGAGGAAAGTCAAAGGAGATGGAGGAAAGAGCTAGGAGGCAAAGGGCATTTATAGAGGTCTAGACAAAGACATGTACATGCATATATATATATATGAGGATGGGAAAATAGATCTATGTGTCTATATTTATAGGTTTAGTATTAAGGTGGCAGAAGGACCTTGGGCCTCGACTCAAGCACTCCCTCAACGCATGAATACTTTCTTCTATTAAATTGGCATTCTATGATGCTCACCCTCTTGACACAACTGCTTAAGCCAAAGCGGGTGAACAAGTAAATGTGGTGAAGAAAGCTGATGGTGCCCGGCTATCAAAAGAGATAGTGTCTGGGGTCGTAAAGGCTTGAAAATAAGCAAGTGGCCATCTAGCTCAGAAGCAACAAAGCCCACATGGAAAAACACACCAGCCTGTGTGATCACGTGGTCCTGAAGGGATCAGTTATCAGGCATCAAAGAACAAAAAATCATATCATTGGCTACACACCTCCATGATATGATTGCCGAGGACAAACGGGTACATAAGCAAATGTGGCGAAGAAAGCTGATGGTGCCCGGCTATCAAAAGAGATAGTGCCTGGTATCTTAAAGGCTTGAAGGTGAACAAGCGGCCATCTTGCTCAGAAGCAACAAAGCCCACATGGAAGAAGCACACCAGCCTGTGAGATCACGAGGTGCCGAAGGGATCAGGGATAAGGCATCATCAACAACAAAAAAATCTTACCATAGTGAATGAAGGGGGAAGTGCAGAGTGGAGACCCAAAGCCCATTGTCGGCCACTGGAGACCCACTCACAGAGGGGTCTAGGAGAGGAGATGAGTCAGTCAGGGTGCGATGTAGTACCGATGAAGAATACAGCTTTCTCCCAGATCCTGGATGCTTCCTCCCCCCCCAACTACCATGATCCGAATTCTACCTTGCAAGTCTGGATAGAGCAGAGGCTGTACACTGGTGCATATAAGAGCTGGAGGCACAGGGAATCCAGGGTGGATGACACCTTCAGAACCAGTGGGTGAGGGGCGATACTGGGAGAGTAGAGGGTGAGTGGTTTGGAAAGGGGGAACCGATTACAAGGATCTACATGTGACCTCCTCCCTGGGGGATGGACAACAGAGAAGGGGGTGAAGGGAGACGCCGGACAGGGCAAGATATGACAAAATAACAATCTATAAATTATCAAGGGCTCATGAGGGAGGGGGGAGTGGGGAGGGAGGGGAAAAAATAGAGGACCTGATGCAAAGGGCTTAAGTGGAGAGCAAATGCTTTTAAAATGATTAGGGCAAAGATTGTACGGATGTGCTTTATACAACTGATGTATGTATATATATGGATTGTGATAAGAGTTGTATGAGCCCCTAATAAAATGTTAAAAAAAGAATAAAAGTTAGTAGGTTAAGGAAAATATTAAGGATATGATTATTTTGCTCACAGCACCTCTTCTCATCCAGGCTGGCAGCTGTGTGTCATTCTGGTTCTCAGCCTCTCAACCACCTGGTCCCTTGGCCTCTGCTCTGCTACAAAGCCCCTATGCAAAACCAGACCAAACTCACTGCCTGCAAATCACTTCCAACTCAGCATCCTGGGAGGACAGAGCAGAACTGCACCTTGAGGTTTCCAAGGCTACGAATCTTGACAGGGGCTGAAAGTCTCATCTTTTCCCCTTGGAATGGCTGATGGGGTTGAATTGCTGGCCTTGTGGTTAGCAGCCCAATGTGTAACCTACTAGGCACCCCTCTCACACAACCCCTTCAGTGCCGATATGTGTCCAGAGGGCGCCCCACCCTGCAAGTCAGCCTCCTGCCCTAGCACTCAGCTTTACTCACTCTGTTGGCTAGGAAACCCACCCCCCCTCTTTCATGGTCCTGGTGCTGTTCCTCTGCTCTGTCTCATGATCTAGTCGGTATAGCCTCTGGTACCTCTGCTGCCTCCTCTTGACTTCAGACATGGATCTTGCACGTGTTGTGCTGGTGGCTCTCCTTTCTGGACATTCACGGGAGAGTTCCATTCTTGCTTCTGTGATGGTTCACCTCTGAATGGCAAAATGGACCAGTGTCCTCTGTTGGTGATTCACACACCCTCTTTACATGGTCCCACCCAAGCACTGAGCGACAGTTTTTCATAAACAGAAGATCCACACCAACAATTTAATTTCACTACAAAGGCAATTGGAACACTTATTTCATCTGGTTGACAAGATAACTAAAACACAATAGGTTCTCACAGACCTAGCACCCGTTAAACCCAAATGGAACCTGTTGCCAATGAGTCAATTCCAACTCATGAGACTCTCTAGGACAGAACAGAACTGCCCCACAGGGTTTCCCGAAGGAGCCCCAGTAGTGTAATGGATTACATGTTGGGCTACTAACCACAAGGTCAGCAGTTGAAAGCCACCAGCTGCTGCTCAGGAGAAAGATGAGGCTTCCTGCTCCTATTCCGACGAATAGCCTAGGTGTCACTGTGAGTCAGAATCCACTTAATGGCAGAGACTCTGTTGGTTTTCAGATTCCCTCGTTCTGTCAGAATGACTGCTTCTTGGCCTATGGCCTGTGTTCAGGTTCCATATGAGCATGGACAACGTTCTGTAGTCCGTATCCTTCGCGATGTAATCCATCATATGTAATGATCCACACAGTCAAATGCCTTTGCTCAGCAAAACACGCATGAACCTCTTTGTGGTAGTCTCGGCTTTTTGCTAAGATCCACGAGCCATTGGCAATGAGAGCCCTCAGTGTGGACGCTCTTCCTCTTCTGAATCCAGCTTGGATTCCTGGCAGTCCACAGTCAAGGTCTGACTGCAGCTGTTTTCCAGCTCTCGAGTCAAGTTTTATTTGTCTGTGATCTTAATAAGATTGTTGGATCATCTCTGCATTCTATTGGATCACTTTTCTTTGGAATGGGCATGAAAATGGATTTTCCAGTCTGCTGACCAGAGGCTGTTTTCCAAATTTCTGGCAGAGACAAGTGAACAGGTAAATGGGTCAGTCCATTTATGAGGACATCTCAATTGGTTCCATCAACTCCTGGAGTCTTGTTTCCATCTGTAGTGCCGCTTGGACTTCCTCCATTTTCCCACAAACGCTTTGAAGGTCCCTTGGTGCAGTCATGGGTTATCACTGCGCCGAACCCCCATTCTTCGCTCAGAAAGGATCGGGAATTATAAAGGCGGTCACTAGAGGGCAGCAGACACCAGACATTGTCCAGTGCTAACCACAAGCACAGGCAGCTTTGGTAGGCTGAAAATAAGAGATTATTTTAACCCATTCTTCCCCAAACTGTACTTCCAAGATGGTGTTTCTCATCTTTTTAATTGTACTGTACCTAACAACTCCTAGTATTTTCCAAGGGCTCTTTGTTTAAAAAACAAACAAACACCCCTGGGTACTAGAATTTATTCATATTTCTGACTCAGTTGCATTACTTTGTAAACAAGGGGCAAATAACTTACAGCGCTATACAATTTGAGGGGATACAGTTTTCTTAAGGTGACAGCTAAGTAATCTTGAGGTGTATCTTAAATCCCATGCAGTCGAACAAGTGGCCATCTAGCTCAGAAGCAACAAAGCCCACATGGAAGAAGCACACCCACCTGTGCGATCACGAGGTGTCGAAGGGATCAGGGATAAGGCATCATCAAAAAAAAAAATCTTACCATAGTGAATGAAGGGGGAAGTACAGAGTGGAGACCCAAAGTCCATTTGTCGGCCACTGGAGATCCCCTCACAAGGGGTCTAGAGGAGGAGATGAGTCAGTCAGGGTGCGATGTAGCACCGATAAAGAGTACAGCTTTCCTCCAGTTCCTAAATGCTTCCTCCCTCCCCCCACTACCATGATCCGAATTCTACCTTGCAAGTCTGGATAGAGCAGAGTATGTATACTGGTGGAGATAGGAGCTGGAGGCACAGGGAATCCAGGGTGGATGATACCTTCAGGACCAGGGGTATGAGTGGCGATACTGGGAGAGTAGAGGGTGAGTGGTTTGGAAAGGGGGAACCGATTACAAGGATCTACATGTGACCACCTCCCTGGGGGACAGACAACAGAAAAGGGGGTGAAGGGAGATGCCGATTAGGGCAAAATATGACAAAATAATAATCTATAAATTATCAAGGGCTCATGAGGGAGGGGGGAGCGGGGAAGGAGGGGAAAAAAAGAGGACCTGATGCAAAGGGCTTAAGTGGAGAGCAAATGCTTTGAAAATGATGAGGGCAAAGAATGTACGGATGTGCTTTATACAATTGATGTATGTATATGTATGGATTGTGATAAGAGTTGTATGAGCCCCTAATAAAATGTTGAAAAATAAAACTAACCAGAACTTTAAAAAAAAAAAACATCCCATGCAGTCATTAGAGAAATATTTGCTGCATGAACACGGAAAGAAACAGGGTGGAAAAAATTCAGGGCTATAGCCTTTGTAGCCATACACCTCCTCACACCTGTTCCTCTCCCTGCTGTTTTCCAATCAAGGAAAACGCATCAGGGTTACGGATAAGAGATGAGTAAATCTGATAAGAGGCAAGCAAATCTGAGTGGCTGAGAATAGCAGTTTGCTCAACCTGCCTACACATTACATCGAAAAACAAGCTGGCTGCTACAGAGTCCATTCTGACTCACAGGGCCCCTATAGGGCAGGGCAGGACTGTCCCTTAGTTTCTGAGACTGTCACTCTTCCTGGGAGTTAAAGGCCTGGTCTTTCTCCCAAGGAGAAGTTGGTGGTTTTGAAATGAACTTATATTTCATGATAAAATTACATATTCGTTTTTTTTTTTAAAAAGGCACTGTGATAAAAGCAAGGGAGCTTCCAAAACTTCGTGGAAAAATTCCATGATTCTGACATTCAGTGTTCACATAAACTTTCTGATGCCTCCTCATATATGTTTTGAAGACTTTAACCAAGTTCCACTTACATGTGCTTTTGTTTTGTTTCACTTATTCATGCAACAAACATTTACTAAGCGCTTACTGTGTCAGTCATTTGTCCTTATTTTCTACATATATACATATACACATCAGGTTATACATATATATAGGTATATGGGTGTATGTATAGGAGTGTGTGTATACACACACACACACATCAGGTTAAGAAGGGAGCTGCAGGCACTGAATGATTAGACCCTGCCCCTGAAGCACAGTGATCACAGGATTATAAATAATAAAATCCAAGAGGGAATTGTATTTTAATTCTGAGCCTCCTGCTTGCAGAGGCGATGTCTCGCAGTGAAATCCTGAAATTCATTAGCAGAGTCTCCACTGAACTCCCCCAGACCACTCGCTAGGGATATGAATAGCCTGTGCTCAGAGTGCGCTAGAAAGTAGATTATTGCAGATAGAGTTACAGCTTAAAACTTAGCATCTTGCCATTGGTTTTCCCTATTGACCCATTTTAACTTGTTCTAGTTTTTATTATTTTTCTGCTTTCTTTTGGATTGAGGTGTTTCTATGTTTTAGTTTGTTGCTGCTAATGGGTTGGGGGGCATGATTTTCTGTATATGAAATCCTCGCTGCCATCAAACCAATACTTACGCATAATGATCACATAAGACAGGGTGGAACTGTCCTATGCATTTCTGAGACTGTAACTGCTTACAGGAACAGAAAGCCTCGTCTTTCTTTCTTGGAGCAGCCAGTCGTTTTTGTTTTCAAACTGTGGACCTTGATGATCTCAGCTGAATTCATTACCCTATACCACCAGGCTCCTTTATGAAATCCAATATAGGTAAATTTATAGAGACAGTAACTAGATTAATAGAGCCTTAGTGTTGTGACTGAGGAGGTCGGGGGAGGGGGAGGGGGAGAGGGCATGGATGGGAATGATAATAAATACAAGAATGAACAAAATGATCTAAAATTAATCATGGTGATGACTGTACCGCCTTTTAAAATACACTCAGACCACTGGATTATGTCATACACGGATGACATGTATGTCAATCAAAGCGATTTTAAAGTTATGTTCCCAAACACTCCATTTTTGTCATGTCAATTGTGTTAGTCAAGCCCAGCACTATCAACAACTGCAGGGAGGCTGAGGGCCGGTGAGGGGCAGCCACTCGGTGGACAAAAGGCATGGCCTATAACTTCCAAAGGCAAACAACCAAGACCCACGGGAGTTCTGGAGCCAGATGAGAAAGTTTATCCTGGGTTGAAAAAGTTCCCTAGGGTTTCATTCATTCTAGCAGACTTACACTTGCTGAGTTTTCTTCCCTGGGTTTTTAACCATCATCCGAGGTTGGATCCTTCCTGGTGGGAAAACTTTATGTGAGGAGGCTCATGATGGTGGTCACTTCTTGGGGTGGTTTGGAGAATCAAAGGGAACAATTTGAACAGAATGCATAGCATGGCGCCCCGGAGCACAGGGGTGCAGGAAGCAAGGACCTATTCCTCCTTCTGTCTTCCCTTGAACAGAGAACAGTCTCTTTCCTGGAAACTTAACAAGGCACGATGCCAGGGAGGGCGAGGTCTCACTATTTTAATCCGGCTGTTTTCTTCACACTCAGGCAGACATCGCTGAGTCACAAACAAGTGTGCACTTAGAGGAGCGCTTGGCGGGCGCTATCAGGTCAGACCAAGGGGTCAAGGCTATGCGCCTGGACTGAGCAGATAAGTCCTTGTCCTGAGGTGCGGGTCACCGCTGGAAATGGCCTGTTTCTCAGCTACAACGGGAGCTGCCACAAACTGCAGCAAAGGAAACAAGTCTCTTCTCTGACAGCCAGTGCCACCGATGGCAAATAGCATTAGGAAAAAAATATTCTCTTGAAATGGTGAGCACCTGTCATGGCTGTTTAATGCTATTTAGAAATGAGCACAGTTGTTGTTGCTGCTGCTGTTGTTTCATAAAGACCTCTATTTTAATTTTTTAAGGGATGGAAATGTCACAGTTAAATGTAATCTGCTGAGGGGAATCACACAAGACATAGTGATCTTGGGTGACATTGTTCAGTGACCTTGGGTGATTTTCCTCATTATCCCCAGACTCAAGTTCCCACAGGAGGAGAGGAGCAGGCCAATGTGGTGGCTTTCCCACGCCTGCTGGCTCTGGCCCCCCAACTCCAGCCTCCCTTCCCTCCATGATTATGCCTAGGAAGCCAACAGAGGAAATTGTGTAGCTCCCCTGCAAGAGCAAGCATGGAGCGTCCATGGTCTCCACAAGCTCACTGCCCCCCAAGCCCAGCCCCATAGTCTTCCAAAGGGCTCCTTGGAGCATGCTTTTGAAAACTGATTGCTATTTATTTGTTGTTGTTTTTTTTAAGATACACAAACATCTAGAACTCTACAGGGATCATACATAACCTCTACTGTGAGTTTCCAGGTTCAAGAACATATCCTTGTTTTCCTATGGAAACACAATTGTATGGAATTCTAAACAGATACCATCTGAATTAAAGAAAGGGGAAAAAACAAGCATATGAATCTAATCTTAGATATTAAATTCCTTGGGTGAACTGCCTAAATCTGCAGGTCAGTGAAATGTTCTTTGTAGATTGGGATGTTAACAGATCTAAAAGATGAGGGGAGCATTGAAACACTATGTACCTTAAAGTCGGCGCTGGTGCCAGCTAGGACCTTTAATCATCAAAGACTTCCTGTGTTTGACACTGTGTACATTCAACTGAGTTCCCCAAGGGCTGCTCGGAGCCAGGAGTTCAAGTGTGAGGAAATGGCTGAGATTTCCCATGACCAGATTGAAATCTTTAGCCAACAACTTCAGAGAAACTCCTGGACCAGAATGAGATTGTATCTTGGGTCCTCTCCACGATAAAGGTTTCAGAGTGTCTTCGCGGGTTCTGCCACAAGCACCACCCAATGCTTGTCCACTCAGTACTGGAAGGAGCACACACAGGAATGCCCTCCAAGAAGCTTCCGTGAGCTCGCTGCTGAGAGGTTGATTCGAGATGATTTGCTGCTTGACTCTTCCAAGTACTTCGTGCTTCCTTTGAGCCTTGGAGCGAAGGCGAAAAGGAAAACAAGGACCCAAGAAGCCACGCGTGGGTGGCGTGCATGGCTAACACACTTGGCTGCTAACTGGAAGGCTGGACATTCAAGTCTACCCAGAGGAACCGTGGAGGACAGACCTGTGGACCTGCCTCCGGCCCTTGAAAACTCTATGGAACACAGTTCTGTTCTGATGCACATGAAGTCACCATGTGTCAGACTCTGCTTGATGGCAAGAGATCATAAGAGGACGGGAGTTCAAGTCCATCAAGGCCGATCAGTCTGCTAGATGAAGTGAAGCATTTCACTCAACAGTCTCTGGAGGCTGGGAAGGAGGGAGCATATAAAGCTCTAAGGCTTAGGTCGAGGCAGGAGGAGTAGCAGCAGTCTATGGCAATGGTAGTCGGACACTAGCAGGGGCCAACATACAGCCTGTGTGTACCAGGACCACCTAACTAGCTGTTGAAACACTGCCAATCTGCTCTATGGGTTGTTCAGCACTTCCAAGAAGTATCCAGACAACCGGATTCTTGCACGGAGCCTTCAAAATGAGGACTCAGAGTTGGCAAGTAAGAGGAAGTCGCAACCACAGCTCGCAGGAAGTTAAGCAGAGGAACAACAGGGCAGAGGCCGTGTTTCAGGAAGCTCTCTTTTCAGTTGCAGTCTGGGCTCTGCTTTATCTCACCAGGAAGGGCAGGGACAAAGGAGTTTCAATATCTTGTGCCTGCAGGGCGTGGGTGAGAGCTGCTGTTTACCCCACCAGCACTTTAGGCAGAGCTGACTGGCTGGTCACTTTGGCACAAAGAACATAGAGTCCAGTCTCACGTTTCTTGGCAACACTGTTTGAGTTATCCCTGACTCAGGTGACCCCGATGCACCACTGGATTGTGACCACAGGGGGATACTCAGAAGGGGATCACTGAGCCTATCTTTCTAATCGGACTTCACCTGGAAGCTCCACTGAGGCCTGTTCAGTGTCACCAGGACACATAAGCCTCCAGTGACAGGCAGGTGGTGGCAGCACAGGAGGTGCCACTCAGTTCTCCTGCCTGGAGGAAGAGAAGTTTCCCACTGAACTCACCAATGTCCTCAGTCCTTTGGTAGATCCAGATTGAAATGCCCGAGATGTTTGAGGTTTTTCTTATATCTAAGATTCCTCTCAACCTAAAAGAGTCTTGGTAACTGATTTAAAGCCTCGTGTCTCCTGACCCCTAAATATCCTCAGCCAGGGCATGCTATGGCAATTGGGTATAAAAGGTCTGGGTAGAGACGTGCCTACTAGTTTTGGCTCCTGGGCAAGACAGCGAGGATGTGAGCAGGGCAGTTTTGGTCCAGGGACTGATGAAGGTGGAGACCCTATGCCCAGAATGAAGATGGATTACAAGGTGAAAAATCACAATGTACAAGGGTAGCCAACCCTTGGATTCAAGCTTAATTAATCCTTCTGATTTCCATGGCTGAAAGAACTCCGCTTAGTTCTCAAGCTCTGAGTGATTTGGTCCTTTTTTAACAACAAAAGCACAAAACCTAAGAGTGTTGTAACCCTGGCTGATGCAAACAGTTAACGTACTCGCCTGCCAACCAAAGGCTGGAAGTTCGAGTCCATCAGAGGTGCCTTGGAAAAAAGGCCCAGCGATCTCCTTGAGAAAAATCAGCCACTGAAGGTCCCGTGGAGTACGCTCCTACTCCCACCTGCATGGGGTCTTCATGAGTCAGCATTAACCCACCGACAAGTTTTCTCAGCATTGTAAAGGGGAGAAGTGAGAAAAATCAAGGCTCCGAAGGGCCCAGGCATGCCATGAGTCACCTGTGTGTGGAGTGTATGCTATGTACCTGTGGTGGTGGTACAGGTTTCCCGTCTTCTGTCTCGGCACGGATTTTACAGCAATCATCCCACTGACTAAGTACAGATCATTTGCACATGCTAATTAATGTGAGAATGCTATATTTGTCCACAAGTTTAAGTGAGATTTTGCGCTTAGAGTTGTCGTTAAGACTTTTGGAGTAGCGTGATAGGGTGAATGTGTTTTGCACGTGGAAGGACCTGATTTTGAGGGCAACGTGGAATGTTGTGGGTGGAATTGGGTACAGCCACCCCTAAATAAGCGTGGTGTGTCCTATGTCCTGTACCTCTGGTAAGGAGTCCTGGTGTTTGTGGGAGACATCAGTAGAAAGACAACATCACCACCAAGACTTCGTAAAACAGTTGTCCTCACATTAGCATGTTCCTGCCTGAGTTTCACCTTTATAAGGGGTTCTCAAAGAACCCCTTTTTTTGCATGAAGTTGATATAAATATTTCAACCAGCACTTCAGTGTAAATATGTTAACATGCTTCTTAGAACCCTTGGCCAAATTCGAATGCCTGACAGTTGCTTTTCTACGGATTATCCGCCCAAGAGTCAGTAACAAATGAAGCGAAGTCCACACTGACTTCCCTACAAGGGAGCCATTTCCCTGAAGGATTTCAACAGACCAGTTTCCAAAGTTGTGTGACTGTGTGTGCTCACTCACTCCAGGAAATGCTGCTGATCCTCAGGGTGGACGGGGAGAGTCAGCTTCAAGGCTGGGAAGGGGAAAGTTGGAGCATCTAAAAGGTAAGCCTAAAGAAAAGAATAAGGAATCATCTAATTCTTGGTCAGGAAGTTGAGCACGCCTGATAAGTCTTGGTCCTGAAAAATCTGACCAGAATCACAAAAGAATGTAAAAGCTTTTTTGTGACTTACAGAATGCTGTTTCTCCAAAGAGGGGATTTTAGAGGAAAAAACAGTTTATCCACTCTGTTCACCCTGAGCTGATTCAGATATGCAAACACGAATGTTAATTCTAGGTAGAAAAGGCCAGGGGATGCAGTAAATCCAGCACTGGGCTCCGACCAGAGCGTGGCAGTTTGAGCAAACATGGTGGCTTCCAAAAACATCAGCCACTCAACTGCCATTGCCTATTTCTATCCCAGAAACCCTGCCCCGCGGGTTCTGCTGTATCCTAGGAGGTTATTATAAGCCAGGATTGACTTAATAATCAGGGGTTTGTGTGTTTTTTAGTCAATGTAGACATTTTAAAGAATCTAAGAAGGCAAAACTTAAGAAAGAAGAAACTTGAACATAATTAAACTATTTCAGTATTACCTTCTGGTCCATAGAAAATTGAAAATATTTTTAAAATCATTTTTTGGGAGCTTGTACAATTCTTATCATAATCCATACATCCATCCATTGTGTCAGCACATATGTACATTTGTTGCCATCATTCTCAATACATTTGCCTTCTACTTGAGCCCTTAATATATGTTGCTCATTTTCCCCCTCCTTACCCACTCCCCCCTACCTCACGAACCCTTCATCATTCATAAATTATTATTATTTTGTCATATGTTACACTGTCCAATGTCTTCCCCTGCCTTCTTCTCTGCTGTCCATCCCCAGGGAGGAGGCTATACATAGATTCTTGTAATTGCTTCCCCCTTTCTACCCCACATTCCCTCCACTCTCCAGGCATCACCACTCTCACCACTGGTCCTGAAGGAGTCATCTGTCCTGGATTCCCTGTGTTTTCGGTTGCTATCTGTACCTATGTACATCCTCTGGTCTAGCCAGATTTGTAAGGTAGAATTGGGATCAGGATAGTGGGGGCGAGGAAGCATTTAAGAACTAGAGAAAAGTTGTATGTTCCATCGTTGCTACCCTGCACCCTGCATCTCCTCCCCACAACCCTTCAGTAAGGGGGTGTCCGGTTGCCTACCGATGGGCTTTGAGTCTCCACTCTGCACTCACCCACTTTTACAATGATATGATTTTTTTGTTCTTTGATGCTTGATGCCTGATCCCTTCGACAGCTCGTGATCACACAGGCTGGTGTGCTTCTTCCATGTGGGCTTTTTTGCTTTTGAACTAGATGGCCACTTGTTTATCTTCAAGCCTTTAAGACCCCAGACACTATCTCCTTTGATAGCTGGGCACCACATTTGCTTATGCACACGTTTATCTTCAGTGATCATATCAGGAAGGTGGGCACCCACTGATAGGATTTTTAATTCTTTGCTGTCTGATAACTGGTCCCTTCTACACCTTGTGGTCAGACAGGCTGGTGTGCTTCTTCCATGTGGGCTTTGATGCTTCTCAGCTAGATGGCCACTTATTTATCTTATATTTAAAATATTTTAAGCAATTTACTGATATTAACATTGAGTTAATGGATGTTTGTTATATTAGAAGTTAATATTTGGGGGAAAGATTGATTGTGATATTCAAGTCTGATAAATACTGTGTTTATTTTTCCTCTATTTTGTTCATTTTTCCTAATTTCGAAGTGTTATAAATTATAAGACATATTAATATTATATAGTATTAGCAAAGAATTGGCTCTTTCTTCGCCATTTTGAAAGAAGAAAAAAATCTTTTATTACTAGTTTGAAAATCCGATTCATGCTTTTGAATGAATGGCTTATAAGTCAGGGTAGATTGGATGAGGTTCCGGCATTTCTCAGATCATGACTGAAACATCAAAGCTTCATGGGAAGTCATGCAACCTACACTCACTTCCTACTTTGTAGTTCGTCACGTCTGTTTTGTTCCTCATTACAACATTCCTAGACCTGTGTGTTGTGTGCTGCTCTAGAACTGACATGGCGACCCGATAGTTTGGCCTGTAGGGTCATCTAAGCCTTTTCTACTCCTAGGGCAACTAAAACATTCAAGGAGATTGTTCAAGCTTCCGTAAATGTTACTCTTGTCATTTCAGCTGACGGTTTGGGTAGATACTTATATCTTTGATGCTCAACTTTGCTAAATCAGATATCTTCACTGTTTTCTGGCTTGTTTCCTTTAAGTCTATTTGTTTACCTACAGGCTTCAGATTTACCTTCTTAACCTGATGCCTTTTCAAATTAGTGTGGGCCTTCCTTGATTTAAAAGTGTGCACCACATTCAATTAATAAGATACAGCATTTTAATTGGGAGCCTATGTGAAAGAACTCAGTCTATTCTGGGCTTCTAGATGAACATCACCTTCAGAACTGAATTAAAAGTTTCAACATGTGCTGAAAGGCTAGAAAGAAGATGGATAATAAGCTTTTGTATATTGTTTTGTTTTTTAGAGAGAGAAAAAAAGCTGTTTTGTCTTATAGCAGAGTGGCTGGCTGCACCAGAATGTGATAGATACTAACATTTGACTTGAGGGTATATAGTAAGCTGTAGAAGATTTCAATGGAGGTGTTGTCAGACCGCAAGAGTTCTGGGTGAGCTGTTACCGTAGCGAAAAACAGACACCAGGTTGATTTTATAAATCCCAACTTTATTCCTGGAAGTGCTTGGAGAAGGAAATCAACCAAGTTTCTCCTCTGAGATGTTTCAGAGTTCAGCCATGACCCCAAAAGTTAATAAACAAAAAACAGGGGTTTTTGTTTGTTTGTTCTTACAATGATTAGACAATGAGATTAGCAAGTTTTTACAATGTCACAGGATACAAATGATATCCTAAAAAAGCAAGTTTTGCAATTGTCAGTAGGAGATCTCAAACGAATAAGGTCATTCAGATAAGCAGCCAGACACAAACATCCTCCCAGTGTAGCTAAACAAGGGTGGGTCAGGGCATGGAAGTCTAATGGCCCCTGCAGAAATGAAGGCCAAATCATCCAGACACCATGGCAGTTGCAGACCTTGTTAGCCTCCTTCCTGAATTGGAACATCCCTGCTGATTAAGCTTAAATGGAATTTTTACTGTAAGGGAGGAGACTGGTGCATTTTAGATTTTTAACCAACTAAATCTTAAATCCCGTTATATTCCTAGTATTAATTTTCTCTGTGACATTAGTGGACTTTGCTTGCGTGTGGGGCTATTTAAAACAATGCAACATATTTTTAAAACCTTTATGACATTGGACATATTTGGGTGTATTTGTTAGGCTAGCCAGAATAGGGATTAAGGGATGTGGTCTCCCCAGTGCTTGCATAGGGCCACAACAAAGGAGCTGGGGGTGGGGGGATAAAATCAGGCACATTAATTAGACACCTATGGAAAGGTCCAAGCTGAGCATGCTCAGACACAAGCCCCCTAGGCCCAGGTAGGAGGTCTACCTGGGTGCACAGACTAGGCCCAGCCACATGACATCACCCAGATGCACTTAAACTCAGCCAATGTGGTTGGTCATTAATTTCAACCAGCCTCTCAGCTGGAGGAGATCAGAGCCTGCCACAGGAAAGCCACGTCAGTCACTTTGATTCCTCGTTGCCTCCTCTCTTGTTTGGGTGCGTTTTTTGCACACAAGCTTCCCAGGCCCTCCCTCTCAGGGCACTCTATTGGGTATTCCTACTCTTGGCTCCTGGGATGCCCTGTGAATACTTGAAACTTCCCTTTCCCTCGTAAAAGTTACTTGGATTTACAAACGTGCTTCTGCTGCGTGAATTCTTTCAGCAGTGCGAAGCAAGAACCTAAGCAAAACACTCCAGAAACCTAGCAGATTTGCTCTTAGGATAGAAAAAAGCTGGTGGACCTGTTTTTTTTCTAGATCAAGGGTATTTGCATCTTGAAAGGTCAGAGGGTAGTTAGCTTATGAAGACGCCTCAACACGTGAATCAGACTTTAGCCAACGTGGGCAGGTCTACACCTTGAAGACCAGAGCCTATCTGCGGTATGTAGTTTATAATTTGCACTTTCAAATCTTCCATAAGATGTGACATAATGATAATACTCTCTACTAAAGCAGCAATGGGGTCGTTGTCTTTTAAAGGGCTTAAAGCCAGAAAGACCAGCGGACCATTTCACTCAGAGCATTGTGCCCTGTTGGAGAATTCCGTCTGTTTAAGGGAACAAACTCTAACAAAGGAAAAAAAAAACAAGGACAGTCTAGTCATTTGGGTTTAAGGCTGATTACGTGACCATTTAATCTGGTCTCCCAAGCCATGTTATGATGTGTCTGTCTCATGCTCATAATCTTCATCGCTTTTTTAGTTGTGCATCTTAAAAATCAATTTTTAAGAAGAGGTCTCACATTAGCTAGGGTGAATTTTTCCTTTGGGGGGAGAGAGGGGGAAGACTAACTAGTTCCTGTGATACAGCGTTGCTCCACAGTCACCCTAATTGCACAGACACTCCGACAATGGTGCTCAGTGGTTTTTTCAATGAAGGTTCGTGGTCAGTCGGGCGTGGGTAAATCCCTCTTTAAGAGGGTGATTTCACTTCTGTTTGTGGGTAGAGAATGGCAGCCTGTCCTTGGAGAAATGCCTAACATGACTAGTATAGAGCCCTAATGAAATAGAACCACCCTGCATGCTTATGTATTTTTGATACAGTCGGTTTTCAGTCTGGAGATCCTGGATTGTGGATTTTGTCATTTCGAAGTTCACTGCATTCTTCAGAAGTCCCATCAGAAGGACCCCATTTGGAAACACTACTAAGTGAACATGACTCAACCTTAGACATTGGTTGTAGATAAAGGTATTGAAATACGCCTTTGGACTTAAACCTGAAATTCCCTAATGCGAGAAGAAGCAGAAGGCTGCTATCCCAAGGTCATGGATTTTGAATCTCTAATTAATGGCTTTGGGGTTGCCTAATAATTGATCATGTGAGACCACTACATGATTGCTATTTTCACATTTTCTTTGCTTTTTGTGATGTGTCTTGATTCTGCAGGGCCATAGTTTTGCATTGGTAAGTGAGTGTTATTGAAATTGTTGCCTTGCGTCTAACCCATATTGCTTTCTTAAACAGTGTTCCGTCACTTGTTTTAATCTGTATATGTGACTAGTCTATCCACCTTCGTCTAAAAGGCTTGACTATATAAACCACCACCCCCTCTTTTTATACTAGTATTTTCAATTCGATGCCATTGGCGACATCAGGAGTCTGTAAGCTGTGGCTCTCTTTCCATATGTGGCTCTTTCAGTATGTACATGTGGCTCTGAAGTAAACCCGAACATTTTAAAAGGATATTATTCTGATTATGTAATTTCATTTGTTTGTAAAAATATATTTATGGCTCTCAAATAATTTTTTAATTGCTATGAGGAACAGGATTGGCTCGCCCATCTCAGAAGTTTGCTGACCCCTGGGCTAGATTAATGATATTAACCTTGGAATTACCACATGTCCCATGGAGTTTCTTTACATTGCTTCTCAAGGGGCTAATGGGGTGGCCTCTAAAGTCGACCATCATGACTCAAACTCACTGCCAGCAAGTCAATAATGACTCACGGCCACCCCCACAGGACAGAGTAAAACTGCCCCTGGGGGGTTCCAAGACTGTACCTCTCTCTTTTTTTCTTTCTATTTTTTTTTAGATTGTAACTCTTTATGGGAGTAGAAAGCTCATCTTTCTCCCCTGAAGCAACTGGTGGTTTCAAACGGCTGACCTTGCAGGTAGCAGTTCAACATGTAACCACTATGCCACAGGGGCTCCTTACTGTAGACTGCAGAGCTATATAAACCTTAACTATAAATGGATTTTGAGCTCCCACTTAATCAGAGCCCTAATGTCAGAAAGGACTACGGATGGCAGTGGTTGCCCCAATCCATTGGCAGAGTCCCCAGAGAGATTAAGCCTCCATTACATTCTTTCCGACCATTAATCGATGATGTGGATAATCAAGCAGACTGCCTTGGCAAGTAGGTTATCTCCACCTCTCCAGAGGCAGCCAGAGCGGGAGTCTCTCTCTTTGGGACTTGCCTGGGTGGGTCCCTGATGGAGATCACCGCACTGGGGACAGTAGAGGAGGTCAGGAGTCGCACCTTACCAGTCTCGCCCTGACTGCCTTGGTCGGCAGGCCCTGGACCAACCTTGTAAACGACAATGTCATCGCTTTCCTGCTTCTGTAGCCCCACCTGTGACTGTGACGGATTGATCCGCCAGGGATCATGCTTTTGTGATCATGCTCCTTTGCCCCCCTGGCCCTGCCCCATGCCTTTTTTAAAAGCTCCGTATCTCAAGGAGCCCTGGAACACCATTTTAACTTCCTGCTAATGGCCTCCCTCATCCAGACGATGTGCCTGTGTCTTTGTCTCTTTTAAGCCTTAATAAAGGTTCTCCTTAAATTAAACTAAATAAATAATGAGCATTTTTTTTCTGGTTTCTACCCCTCACCCCGAGACTCCTTGAAGACACTGAAAAGCAGACATCATGCCGACTGCCACCACTGGGTTCCTTATCATGGCTGCTGCCGTCAGGTGCTCTCGGATCCATTTTGACTCAGAGAGAACCCCATGGAGAACGGCCTCTCGGGGTTCTCCAGGCTGTAATCGATACAGGAACTGATCACCACATCTTCCTCCCACAGAGCGGGTTTGAACAGCCAATATTTTAGTTCACAGCACGGTCCTTAAACACGGAGCTGTCTGTTCCCATAAAGACTTCGCCTCAGAACCCCTATACAGGGTAACTATGTGTCAGAAAGGGCAGGATGGCCATGGGTTGGGTATATATGTATTTGCTATTATAATGATACTTACATATATATGTATCATGATAACAATAGCCGTAATACTGAAACCAAACCCAAGGCCATAGAGTCTGTTTTGACTGATAGCAACCTATAGGACAGAGAACTGTCCCTTTGTATTTCTGAGGCTACAAATCTTTAGGGGAGCAAACAGCTTCGTCTTTTTATTGAGGATTGACTGGGGGCGGGGGGTTAGCAGTGAAGCGTGTGACCGACCGTCTACCACCCCACCAGGTCTCT
The DNA here is from genome assembly GCF_050624435.1 of Tenrec ecaudatus. Classification (NCBI taxonomy): domain Eukaryota; kingdom Metazoa; phylum Chordata; class Mammalia; order Afrosoricida; family Tenrecidae; genus Tenrec; species Tenrec ecaudatus. The sequence goes on along the minus strand of NC_134541.1, from coordinate 37,107,298 downwards.
TTCATAACGGCAACAGTGAAGGTAACAGGAATAGCGATGGCTCACTGGCTGAGCCTTCCACGCAGAGAGCATTCTTAGTGCCATTTTGTAGGTGAGAGGTTCAAACCCATGCCCCACGCCTCACAGCTTGTGCCCTCTGGGAGCAGACTGGGTAATGAACAGGGCAGGGGTGGGTGAGCATTACAACCAAACATGGCCTCTTAGGTGCCCAGTGTTGCTAGAGCAGAAGTCCCACATGTGGTCACTTTAACAAACATACATGTATTTTCACGCAGACTGAGGAGGCGGAGAGCTCAGGTACAGGGCATCGGCTCTAGTCTAGAGGAAAGCACTTTCTCTTTGATGGCTCTAGGCCAGGGCCCATTTCTCCTCAGCTTCTGCTCGCTGGCTCTGGGAAGATATCCTTATGTCTTTGCTCACCGCTTTAATCCCTTCTATATCTCAAAAGAGATCGATTTAAGACACATTCCGCATTCACTCAGTCTCCTTAACATAACCACAGGAATGGAGATTAGGAAAAGTGTCACTTAAATCCTGGGAATCATCCACAAAAGGAAATCTCATGACCCAATATGATGGATTACCTGTAGGCTTCGTACCCCTGTGAAGATTTCGTCTCAGAAACCCAAAGGGGCAGTTCCATTGGGTCCTGTAGGGTGGCCATGAGTCGGAATCGACTCGATGGCAGTGAGTTTTGAGGGTGTAACACATAATGAGCCCATGCTGACATTTTCTGGTGACATTTTAAAAGACCAGAAGAAAGTAGCTGCACATTCTCCTGATTGAACCAAAAGTACCCAGTGGCTGGAAGTTTTGCCAGAGATCCCAAAGGGACCCAAGACAAAAAAAAAAAAAAAAAGAGGGCCACCAGGAAGCCGCCCCTAGTGGATGTCACACCAGGGAGATTTCCTTTGAAGTCTCTGCCCACAGCTTTGCTGAGGTAAGGTGTTTTCCTACCCAAGACAATCAATTCATCCTCAGAAAACTGCTGTTTGACAAGAGAAAAGCAAACCTTGGCATCCCTACCCGTGCATCTGTCCGTTTGTTTTAAACGCGGCTGCTTACCTGGATCCACATCAGAGGAACTAGGCGAAGAAAAGGCTTCCAGAGAACTGAAAGCCGCGCTGCTGGCCTCCTGGCTGGGTGTCTGCAGGAAGATGTCTCGCAGGTCACAAGCTGAAGGCAGGTTCAGAGAGCCGCTCTGAGTGGCTTCCTGGTCTGCCATAGTCCTGTCGCAGCAAGAGAGAACACCATTTAGAACAAAAGGCACTGTGTCACAGGGACCTCCAGAGAGCCAGGCTGCCAGGGTTGATGTCCTCACACGCACCCTGCATTTCAAATGATGGTCAACGCTGAGTAATCCACTTCCCCCCATGATGAGGATGAGTGGTCTCTTGTCTTTACTCTCGATGTCGTATTTGTTTATCACCCCTTCTTGCTACAGAAAGACACCTGGCTGCCTGCCTGAGGAAAAGGGGGCAAGGGCAACACAGACCCGTGTGCCACACTCTACCTAATCAAGAGGGACGGGTTTGAGGAGAAAATGCTCGTGATGTTGTAAATGCAAAAATGTCTTAAAACAGCGGTTCTCAACCTGCGGGTCATGACCCCTTTAGGGGCCGAATGACCCTTTCACAGGGGTCCCCCGATTCGTAACAGTAGCAACATGACAGTTATGAAATAGCAACGAAAATAATGTTCTGGTTGGGTCATCACACCATGAGGAACCGTATGAAAGGGTCGCGGCCTCAGGAAGGTTGAGAACCACTGTCTTAAAGCAAGAGCTGAACAAAAAAGGCAAGCAACCAAATTTAAAACGGGCAGAGGACACAAACGAGCACTTCACCACATAGGACACTCGGCCCAGAACCACCTGAAAAGAGGCTCACAATCATTAGCTATGACGGCGATGCAAATCACAACTCTAGTGAAACACTCCCTCACCCTGAAAAAGGGGTTCTGGTGAGCAAGCAAGTAAACAAACAAACAAATAGAAAACAAGCATGGGCGTGAATGCCAGGAGGTTGGACCCCTTCTCCAGGAATGGCACAGCCACTGTGCAGAAGAGTATGGCGCTGCCTCCCAAGGCTCGGAATACCTTGTGATCCAGCAGTCCCACCTCTAGGTAGCCAGCCTAGAAATCCAATTGCAGTGACAGGAATAGACATGTACACACCTGTGAGCCATCGAAGTGCCTGTCAACAGGTGAATGGCTGAACACAGTGTGGCACACACACACACCGGAAGCCTGTGTCGTGTCACCATAAAGAATAACGGTGAGTCTTTGAGGCATCAGACAAGGTGGATGAATCTGGAGAACATTCGCGCAAGAGAAATATGTCAACTGCAATACTGTCTGAGCACACGTTTCTAAGAGGACATACGTATTCCGAGACCAATGCCGATGGGTCATTACCAGAGGTGTGGGGAGGGTGGAGCAGGAAGCACTCTCAAGAGAGTAGACACTAGTTAGTTCCGGTGACGGGTGATCATCATACAGCATGATCAAGATGACTCAAGTTCCTATGACGTGCGCACGAGGAAAAGGTGTCTTGGTAAAGGATATAACAAATGCAATTTGGAAACAACTACCCCCCAAAAGGGTGTGGTGAAGTAAATGTGCATGTGGGCACCTAAGTACATGAATCTGAACATGTGGGAACGATGTATCCATAGAAACAGCTACTGTCATATTTAAATACAGATATGTGTGTGTATCCATGCATATAATATACCACAGAGAGGGTACGGATCTTTCTTAGACATATTCAAACAATATTGGTTGGGTGGAGGCGTGTTTGAAGACAGACTCATGGGACAACTCTGCTGCCATACTAGAGTTCCCAGAGCATACGTTCTACATCCCAGTGTAATCAATAGTGTCCTAGCAGCTTGCGAGCCGCCATCTACAACATTTGACTCGACTTATCTGGAACACAGAGAAAAAAAGAAACCAAAGACTCAGAAAAAGAAAGCATCTCCAAGACCAGTAGTTGACAGGCACCATGCCCTTATCTACCAGACGCCCAGAAGAACTACCTGGTGCCCAACTACCACTACTAACTAATCTGACTGGGACCATAGTAGATGGATCCTCATTGAATCAGAGAGAGAGAAAAAATCCACACTTACTGAACCAGTTAGAGGACTCCTTGAAGCTACCACTCAGAGATAATCTTTAAAACTTAAACTAAAATGATCTCTTCAGGTCACCGGTTAGCCCAATAACAGATTGGATCATAAAAGTAAGACTGCCACTCATGACTAACGAACTCATTTAGCCACAACAAATAAATTAATGTAGGAGGACCAAGTAGTCCGAAATTATTTAAAGTAAGTGGCAGGTAAGCTAAAGTCCTAGATATGATACAGTCAGAATGGAATGAATGAGAATGATGACCCATTGTGAAAAATGTAAATAATATCACTGAATAATCTGTGTAGAAATTGTTCAATGGGGACCTAATTTACTGTGCAAGCTCTCACCCCAAACACAACAAAGTACTTTTTTATTTTAATTATAGGTCCAGTTGATCTAGATTTTCTACTGTGAAAATATATAAACTTAGCAGGGGAAAGTCTGGAAGGGGTGAGAGGGCCTCGTCAAGTTCACGGGGAAATTCCATTATCTTTCAATTCCATTTTTCCATGAACTTTTGGAAGCCCCTTTATAGACCCCAAATCATTTTCTCTGGCTGCAGGCTTTCTGTTCCTGTAAACGGTTCCCCCTTGGGAGACAGGAGCAGTCGACCCTGCTCTATGGGGGTGGGGTGGGGGTGGGTGGGGGGGTGTTTACAAGTCGGCACAGACTTAATGGTACTGAGTGTTTTGATAGGTAGGTAGTGAGATCACAAGTGATTTCCACCTTCTTTCTGAGCTATTCATACATGCTTTCAGTCATCGATTTATCCAGCCTGGCCTGGTGCACACACACGTGTGCCTTCTCTTAAGAAGCACACCATTTGGGAGGGATCAAACACAGGGACATTTCACTTAATACAATGAGTCAAAACAGAGGGGAGCCCAAAAGGGGTGGTGGGTAGGCCTAGGCAAGCTTTCTGGAGGAGACTACCCCAGGCACAGGACAGGGCAGGCTCGAGGTCAGCAGGAGCCCAGAAGAAACCAGCTTGGATATATACCTGTTGGCACAGCGTGTCAGGAGTTTGAAGTGTGAGCTTGTGCCGTGAGTAACTGGAGGAGGGTGTTGGCTGGTTGGTTTCACAGTCACCGCGTCTCCTTCAGAACTTTTCTGGGAAGGACAGCAAGACCTGACTTCTGTCAACAACATGGAGCCTCAACTTCTAAGCTGAGCCCCAAAGCAAAACACAAACAAATAAGCAAACTCACTTGTGGGTACAGTCCCGGGAAGAGAGAGTATGTGGACAAACTCAACATTCATACATTAAGGGGTCTGGAAGGATGGGGTTCCCATGGAGGGAACCTTCCCTTCCATAAGTTGGACATGTGTTCAAGTCACATTCTTTTAAGTAAAATCCATTCCCCTCAATGCCCCCCCCCCAATAATAAAGCCAATTTAAGGTGCTGCTTGAAAACAGGGTCGCTTACTATACACTTGGAGGTCAATGGCTTGAAGGCTGTCTGCCTGATGGTGGTCTGCCATCAAAAGCAACCAGACCCTATTGTCTGTCCCACCCGAAGTATGGCCCACCCCCTCTGAGAAGGAGCATAGATTATTTCCCTGGAGAAGAGTTCAAAGACACCTAAGGTCAAGCCAGCTCAGGGATGAACAAGGTTAGGCTGCCATATTGACTCTAAAGCCCACTCTTCTTGTTACGCCTGTACCGTCCTGTTACATGTATGCCTCTAACAGCTCCCCTTCCTATTGCATGCATACCCCTAGTTCATCCCTGTCCTGTCCCCTTCCTGTTACATATGTGCTTACCTTGGCTTGTGTACCCAAGATTATATAAACCCAAGACTGTAACTGTTCACGGCCCTGGAAAGCTCAGTCTGTCTCCGGAGGAGTGGCTAGTGATTTCAAAATGCTGATTTTGTGGTTAGTAGCCCAATACAAACTCACTACTCCACCCGGGGTCCTGAAAGCTGAGCCCTAGAGACCTCCACAACAGCTTCTAGGGCCCAGTGTCTGCATACTTCCTGGGCCCGTGCACATCTATAGGAGCCTCTGCGCGGGGCACCCAGGTCTCTCTAAGAGATAACGATGGGCTGGGGAGATGCCGCCCCAGAAGTGGTCATCATCATTAAGCCATGTAGCCCTCACTAAGCATCTTGAATACCATGCTACCAGGCACCACACAGAGGAGCTACATGTTCGGATTTAGCCTGTGAAGGGCAGGTGGGTTGGCAGAGCCTAAGCCTGGCAACAGGAGTCCTTAGGTATTACAGACAGTTAAGCATTCGCCTGCTAGTTTAAAAGTAGGCAGTTTCAAGCCATCTAGAATGAAAGGCCTGTTGGTTGGTTTCTGAAGGGTCCCAGTAATGAAAACCCTATAAAGTCCAGTGCGACTGCATGAACGGGGTTACTGTGTGGTCGTGGGTTTGTTGGGAGCCGTCTGGCAGCAGATAGTCCGAAGAATGATTGGCATTCGAGTAAACTACAGCAGGACATTAAGAATCAAGAGTAAGGGACAGATGACAAACCTGTTTAGGAACTAACATGAGCAGAACTTCATGGATACGGGGATTAAAGAGAAGCTGAGAGCCACTGAGGTAGGCCTCTAGCTTCAGTGGCCGGTCTGTGCTAACAGCCAAACTGAAGAAGGGGCGGGCTTGGGGAGAGAGCAGGATTCCACACTATCCAATCCTATTTTGGGGTAAGCACTGCACTCCTAGGCCCCCAAATTGGCAGTTCAAACCCAGAGGCATTCCTCGGGAGGAAGTTGAGGCTCTTGGCTTCCATGAATATTCACTACCTTGTGAGGCTGTCAAGATACTTGGGAGCCCCTATGGAGGGAACTCCTATGGGCCTTTAGGGAGTCCCTTACAGAAAGCCCTCTGTAAGGTCACTGTGAGCAGGAATTGACCCAGCAGCATGGGATGCCGCTGTTAAAATACCAGTCAGCACGTGAAAGATCCCAAGCCAGACGCAAGTGAAAGAGTTCAGAGGACCGCAAAGAGAACAGCAGTCAGCGTTGTCAAGAGCTGTCACGAGTCGGCCCCTGACCCACGCTGGCCCCGCATCCACTGGGACAAAATGCTGCCCGTTCCTCTGCCACCTCCATGATTGGATGCAAATCCAACCACTGTGACTCATATGGCCACACACCAAAAGGTTTTCGACTGCAGATTTGAGATTAATTCCTAGCCTTAGAAGTTCCACTGAAACCCGGTCTGCATGATACATACAAACACCCAAGCCTCCACCCGGAGATGGCTGCTTCCGGCACTGGAGGCCCACTGGCTGGGAATCCAACCTACGTCTCCCACACAGCAGGGGCCAAATCTACCACTGAACCCACACGAAGAGCAGTGGACATTTCTCTGAGTGCTTGCTGGATGGGAGACTCTGTGCTAAGAGCTTGTGGGCAATCACCCGGAACGCACGTAATCCTGTTATGGTCCTCATTTCAGGCAGGCACCGACTCCCGGAGAAAGAGACTCACTCACCCAAGGTAGCCGAGCTAGAGAGCAGCCCATCGAGGGGGGAGCCAAACTCCCAGGCCCGCCAGGCCCCCAGCCTTCCGAGTGTGTACAGCATCAAGGCTGCAGAGAAATCGACCACCCGCTCAGGCACAGAGGGGAGCGTATGACAACACTTCAGCCATGAACCCAGTGAGACCCTTGTTGCTTAAGGACACCATGTCACATGCTGCGGTGGACATTCCCTCGGGCAGTGAGTGTGCCAAGATAGCAGCTGATTGCTCTTGAGAGGACTGCAGTGTCCAAGGTTCCCCGAGAAGCAAGAACATCCTGTCTTTCGCAGGCACTACATTAGCCAACCAAGCCTGACATTTCAGCAAACACCTCGAGCGCCCACGCCACCGCCTCCTCACCTCAGGTTACCTACCAGTGAGTGACAAGGCAGGGGAGGCTCGAAGCCAGCGGAGGATGTCACTAGTTAGGGCCACAGAAAGAGCCCCTTCTGAAAACAGAAGCACACTGATGCAAGATCCATCTATTCTTTCCGAATCACTTATGTTAAATGCCAGATAAGTTCCAGGCTGGGCACAGGGCCAGAAAGAGCCCGGAAGAGAAGACAGGTTCCTATCTGTGTGTACAAGACAGACTATTCAGGTTCCAGTGAGCGCGGTGTGAAGAAGACAAGCAATGGGGCCAAGGAGATCCTTCCTTGAGGTCTGCGACACTGGTACTGGCAAGCCAAAGGCAGTTCTTTCATCTGTCTGGAAAAGTGCCAGTCCTTTCCGCTCTGTGGTTGAAATGGCTTTTCCTACCCAGCCTGGCCATTCTTTTTCCATACTGGAGAATATAAGATGTCCTGGGATTACAAGTTCCCTCTCCATCTTTCTCCTTCAGAGAGGCTGGTGGTCTCGAACTGCCAACTTTGTGGCTCTCAGCCCAACACGTAAGGACCACACCCTCTGTGCTCCTCACAACAGGGCAGCTGTCGCTTTATCTAGCAAAGTGCGCCCGAGTCTCTGTGAAAATAGCACGGTGGTATCCGTCCTCCTCTAATCACAGGAAGGGTGAGGAAGAATTGCCATCAGCCTCAGCCCAAGGCTGATTCTTATGAAGAGATGATCAAGCATACCTCTTGACACCCATTTCTGACACCCACTGGCCCTCCCAACTGGGTTAAACAGTTAGTTGCCATGGCCACACAGAGCTCACACACAATACTCACCATCTTGGGGTTTATTAGGGAAGTGTGATGGTTAGGTGTTGTGTCATCTTGGTGGCATCAGGATTCTCAGTAGTTTGGCAGGTGTGGTCTTCCCCATGCTGCGATCCAATATAATGTAAGCAACTCCATGATGGAGTCTGCTTTGAGCAGTCAAGCAGTTGAGGGGAGATTAGGGTGGGGAGTAACCCTTGACTCAAGTCACAGTCCTGTCAATGTTTCCTCAGGGCTCTGGCCTACTTCACACATAAGTAGGTGCTGTGGAGAGCTTCTTCATTTTTTGCTGGTTTGTACACTATACCTGGCACTTCACCCTCTGGTTCGTTGGACTTGAATCAATGGCCTGCCATATTGCCTGCCGATCCTAGACGTCATCAGAACATGTCATTTGATCTGCCGATCTTGGCCTCATTCGCCTCTGGATCTGCCATCCATGGTCTTCCTGCTTCTTGGTTTATCTTCTTACTTCCTGGTTTGGCAGTCCTGGCAACTAGGAGAGCCAGGAAAAACCTTCAATTCATATCTGACCTTTGGACTTGAACTCAACTAAACTTACCCACTTCTACAACTGTGTAAGCTCCTTTCTTGATACAAATTTCTTTCTTCATATGTATGGGCATGTATCTCTGGTTTGCTTCTCTAGAGAACACAGGCTAACACTGGAAGTAACAGGTTACAATTCAGGATTGGGACACAGTTCTTTGGTCAGGACAGCTTCTTAGTCAAACCCATATACAGCCCTTTCCTTGGTCCTCTGGGGCTGATCCAGCTTCTATCCTGTTGGGCAACTGTTACAATGTTCTTTAGGCCTGTAGGTTACCTGCTCAAAGGAACCCCATTCCATCCATGAGCTCAGCCTGAAGGCACTCAGCTCTGTAGCTCCGTGGATTAGTAAACAAACCTTCACCAAGTGCCCCGAGATGCTACATTCTGCCAATAAGCTTCCTGTGTAAAGACACCCAGGCTTCTCTCTCCTTAGGTCAGAAAGCCCACTACGCTGTCTCGTATGGGTCCTCTGGTTGTGCTGCCTCTCCTGCCATTGTTTCATCTCTTGATTTCTCCATATCATATTTCTATCTGTTTCTGGTTTAAGTACTTTTTAGTGAAGGGGCCCTGAATCCAAAGGACACACTCAGTTCCCATCTCTTCTTGGTGGTGCTGGTGAAGTGTCTCATTAAATCTTTGAGGCGGCTCACTTTTTGCCTAGTATGATGTCAAAACTGAGCAACCCCTTCCTTAGGGTTCCATACACTTTATTGGCAATGATGCCACCCCCAAAGGGTGCCATATCCCTTATTAGCATGCTATCTACTCCCTCTGATAGGCTACAAGCACCTTGTTTGCATAATCCCAATTTGATGGGAATGACAAGACCATGGTGAAAAGGTCATATAGAAAGGATCCATCACAGCACAGCCAGGCTCCTGCCCCTTTCCATTATGACAGTGCACCTGCTCATTCTTTGAAAGTACCAGGATGGTGCTATAAGAGTTCTGTTGGGAAATACAACCCACAACCCTATCCCCCTATAGCTTTGCTCTGAGCCCTTTAGACTTCTTTTTTGCCCTCCGAACTCAAAGCACATTTAAAAGGAACAAATGAAGTCCCTCAAAGATAATTTGGATGTGGTGTAAATCAAAGAGTACATAATTCTCTGGTGAACAGAGAGACCGAAACGCAATCTTCAGAAGTGTATAGGAGGATATGCAAAGAAAACACTAGCTTCGCACTATGAGGGTTTTGCTTAATCAAGGTTTCTGTGATTTCTGTAGCAATGCTTTTTGCCTAACCCATAGGCATTACATTAACAGATTAAAGACCAAAACTACATGATCTGATACACATTACATTAATAGACTAAAGGCAAAAAGCCATGATAAATTGGGCGGGGGTGTGGTGAGAGGGAGCGGAGCATTTGACAAAGTTAAGCACTTCCAGGATCAAAACACTCAACAAACCAGAAAAGGAAGGGAACTTCCTCAACCTCAGAAAGCATTACACAAAACTTACAGCCATGGTCACATAGTGATAAATCACCGAATGTTTCCTAAACTCAGAACTAAGATAAGGACATTCACTGTCACCACTACCGTTGATCATTGTACTGGAGACTTTCGACAGGGAAATTGAAAACACAACAAAACCCCACTTCACGGCCATCCAGTCAATTCCAGCTCACAATGACCCTACAGGGTAGAGTACCACTACCAATTGTGGGTTCTAGAATCACAAATCTCTTTTTTTCCTCAATGGTTTTATTGGCACACACTTCACACATCATACAATTTAATTGTTCTCTCCTATTAAGATTTGTTGGAGGGAACAGGGAGGGAGGTGGAAAATGAGGAGCTGACACCAAGGCCTCATGTAGAAAGCAAATGTTTTGAGAATGATGATGGCAACAAATGTGCTTGACCCAATGGATGGATGGATGGATTGTGATAAGAGCTGTATGCGCCCTCAATAAAATGATTAAAAAATATTTGTGCAATCATTACCACAATCTGTTTCAGAACATTTTCTTCTCTTACTCATTGTTGTAGAACTATAAGTCTTTAGGGGAGTGGAAAGCTTCATTGTTTTCTCAAAGGGCGATTTGTTTTCAAATTGCTGATCTTATAGATAGCAACTCAACTACTCACTATGCCATGCAAGACTCCTAGGCAGGGAAATTAGGCAAGAAAATCAAAGGCACCTGGATTAGAAAAAAAATGTAGAACGATTTCTATTTGTAGATGACATTAATCTGGAACATAGAACATTCTACATAACCCACTGAAAGCACCATTGTTGTTGGGTAACATCAAGTTGGCCCTAACTCATAACAACACTGTGTACCAGGGCTGAAACACAGACCAATGTGATGCCATCCTCACAGCCAGGGCTGTGTGCCTGCCCTTGTTGCAGCCATGGTGTCAATTCATCCCTTTGAGAATCTTCCTCTTTTTCACTGACTCTCTATCAAGCAGGATGTTCTTTTCCCGGGACTGGACTACCTTTTCCTGATGGGTCCAAGGTATGTGACATGAAGTGTTGCCATGCTGACTTCTAAGGAACCTTCTAGCTGTACTTCCTCTGAGACAGACTTGCTTGTTGTTTTGCAGCCCACAGTATATTCAATATTCTGCACTACGATTGAAATATATCTTCTTTATTTACTGTCTAGCATCACATGCCTCTGAGACTAATGAAATTCCATAGCTTGGGTCAGGAGGACCTTAACCACAAGGTGACATCTTTGCATTTTAACACTTTAAAGAAGTCGGTGCAACAGATTTGCCCAGCACAATACATTATCTGATTTCTTGACTGTTTCTATAACAGTTATTATGCATCCAAGTAAAATGAAATAATTGACAATTTCAATATTTTCCCCATTTAGCATGAGATTATTTATAGTCTAGTTGAGGACTCTTTTTTTTAAATGTTAAGTTGTAATCCACAGTGAAGGCAGTCTTTTATCTTCATCAGTAAGTGCTTCTCAAGTCCTCTTCACTTTCAGCATACAAAGTTGTGTCATCATCCAGTCTGTATGCTGCTTAAAGAACATCAATTGCTCATGTTGAAGTTCAAGTTGAAGTTGAAGAAAGTTATAAGTCCACAAGAGATAGAGTACAAACTTGAGTACATCCTACTTGAATTCAGAGACCATCCCAAGAATAGATTGGACACATTGAGCACTAATGACCCCAAATCAGATGAGTCGAAGGATGTCATCAAGTACATCATACATGAAGAAAGCAAAAATACATTTAAAAGACCAAGCAAACAAAAAAACCCTCATGGCCATCAGTCTCTTCAAACACTTATGGACTCTAAAGAACAGAGTGGAACTGCCCCTGTGGGTTTCTGAGAATGTAAATCTTTATGGGAGCAAGAAGCATCTTTTCCCCTCAGAGTAGCTGGTGGTTTGAACAGCTGACCTTGTGGTGAGGAGTCCAACACATAACCCACCACGCTGCCAGGGCACAGAAAAGGGGGGAGAAGAAAAAAAGTATGTTAGAAGAAACTCTAAATCTTGATAATGAAATATAGATTTGATAAAGTTAAAGGAAGAAATGCTGAAGTAAAAGAGATGAGAAGTTTACAAGGAGTAGCTTAGGAAGACAAAGTAGAATATTATTGTAAAAATAATACTGGAGTTACAAAACCAAAAGGTATTTCTCAAGCTGTAAGAACTAGGGGGGGCGGGGAATGCAAGTCCTGGGCTAAAATAATGAATGGTTCTATGGACAAAATATTGAGCACCACAGGAAATATCAAAAGAATATGGTAGGATCATGCAATCACTGTATCAAAAAGAATTGGAGGACATTCAATCATTTCACACGACAGCGTATGATCGAGAACTAATGATACTGGAGCCAAGCCAAAGTGCACCGAAGGTAAAAACAAAAAAATCTCTAGGAATTGATAGATGCCAATTCCGATGTTTCAGTAAACAGTTACAAAGCTGGAAGCATTCACCGGTCCAAAGAACTTTGGGAAACAGTTATATGGTCGAGTTAACTGAAGAGATCCATGTCTGAGATCACCCATGTCAAAGAATCAATCCACCTGAATGTGGAAATTATCAAACAATATAGTTAATCTCACACGCAAATAAAGTAAAGGATATGGGCAAAGGGATAGCCTTGTTGATGCTAGCTGGATCTTAGCTAAAAGCAGAGAATTCCAGAACGATGGTTCCGGGTGTTTCATTAACTATGCAATGGCACTCTACTGTATGAATCATAACAAATATTGATAACATTAAAAAATATATAGGGAATTTCAGAACACTTGCTCATATAGAGATGAGCCCTGGTTGTGTAGTAGCTATGTGTTGGCTTGCTAACTACAAGGTCAGCTGTTTGAAACCACCAGCTGCTCTTCAGGAGAAAGAGGAAGCTTTCTACTTCTGTGAAGAGTTACAGTCTCAGAAACTTACGGGGGCAGTTCTACCCTGTCCTATAGGGTCTCATTATGAGTTGGCATTGACTTGATGGCAGTGAGCATGAGTGAGAGCTCATGAAGAACTGTTCATAATCCAGATTGTTGTGGATGTTAGGTGCTGTGTAGTCAGTGCCAATGCATAAGCAACCCGATGTACCACAAAACAAAACACTGCACAATCCTGTACCATAATCCAAGAGACAGACATTCAACCACAAGGGAATATGCATGGTTTAAAACAAGAAAACGTATGTATCAAGGTTGTATCTTTTTGACACTTGTATTTGGTGAAGAATCTGAGAATAATAAGTAAATACTCTGAGAATCTGAAATATTTGAAGAATTCAGTACCACAAAAAAGACTAGAACCAATAAATGAATTCAGCAAGGTTGCAGAATATAAAATCAATTATATATATTTTAATTTAATAATTTTATTTGGGGCTTGTACAACTCTTTATCACAATCCATACATACATCCATTGTGTCAAGCACATTTGTTGCCACCATCATTCTCAAAACATTTGCTTTCTACTTGAGCCCTTGGTATCAGCTCCTCATTTCCCCCCTCCCTCCCCAATTTTATATTTTTAAGATCAAATATATTTATATATACACACAGTAATGGACCATCTGAAAATAAAATTAAGAAACCAATTTCTTACAGAATTGTATCAAAAAGAATAAAATGCTTGGAAATAAATTTAACAAAATAAGTACAAGATTTATGTTTTGCAAACTATATAACACTACTAAAAGAAATTAAAGAGGCCCTAAATAAATACAAAAATAGCTCCTGCTCATAGATGGAAGATTTAAAATTATTAATATGCATGAACTTGATCTACAGATCAAGGCGATTCTTAGCAAAATTCCAGTTGCCTTTTTTATGGATATTATAAAATTGATTTTTTTTAATCTTAAGGAAATGCAAGGGGCCCAGAATAGGCAAAACATTTTTGAAAAATAACAAAGTTGAAGGACTCACACATCCCAATTTCAAAACTTATTATCAAGCTACAATAACCAGGACTATGTGGCACAAACATAAGGAGCAATAGATGTTGTTGTTGTTAGATGCCATTGAGTCATTTCTGACCACAGCAACCTTATGAACAGCAGAAGGAAACACAAGCTGGTCTGGTGCCAACCTCACAATTGTTCCTATTGTTTCAACCATCCATCTCCTAAAGGGTCTTCCTCTCCTTTGCTACCCGTCTGCTTTACCAAACACGGTATCCTTCCCCAGGAACGGGTTTCTCCTGACAACATGTCCAAAGTATGTAAAATGAAGTCTCAGCATCCTAGCCTTTAAGGGACACTTAGGCCATACTTCTCTCAAGACGGATTAGTTTTACTTTTAGCAGTCTTAATTGGAATAGAATTAAGAGTTGAGAAATAAGCCCTCATGTTCATGGTTGGTTAATTTTCCACAAAGGTGTCAAAACATTCCATGGGGCAAGAGTAGTCCTTTTAACAAGTGGTCTGAAAATGATTGAATATCTCAATCAGAAGAGTAAAGTTGGACCCTCATCTCATATGATAAACAAAAATTAAGTCAAAATGGGTCAAATATATGAGTTTAAGAACTAAAATCATAAAAGTCTTCAAAGAAAATATAGTGATAAAACTTAGTAGCATGGGTTTGGCAATGACTTCTTGGGTACAACAGAAAAAGCACATGCAACAACAACAAAATAAAGTGGATTCATCAAAAATAAAAACTTCTGTGTTATAAATAATACCACCAAACAGTGAAAAGAGCTACAGGCTGAGAGAAAATATTTGCAAATCATATGACTGATAAATGACCTGTATACAGAATAAAAAATAAAGAACTATTAGAACTTATTAATAAAGAAAAATAACATAATTTTAAAATGTAAAGTATCTAAGTAGACAGTTCTCCAAAAAAGAAACACAAATGTTCAACAAGTACATGAAAAGACACTTAGCAGTGTTAGTTGTTAAGGAAATCACAATAAGGTAACACTTCATTACCACTAGCATGGCCATCACCAAAAGCAAAGACAGTAACAACCTTAGATGAGGGTGTGGGAAAACTGGAATCCCCACCCATTTCTGCTGGTGGTGCAGTCACTGTGGGAGCAAGCTGACAGCTCCTCAAAATGCAAAACACAGAATTCCCACATGATCTAGCAATTTTACTTCTGCACCTCAAAGAAGCAAATATTATGAACAGACAAAAGTTGAACCAGAGTGTTCACAGCAGCATCATTTATACTAGCCACAAGCAGAAAAAATCCAAATGCCCATCGACCGATACATAAAACATGGCATCTCTGTAAAATGGAATCTTTCTCAATAACCAAAAAATGTACTAGTAAATGGACAAATAAATTTATATATACTACAATAGAAAAATGCTAAGTTAAAGAAACCTGTTGCCATCTAGTTGATCATCTTATATGAGCTGCTCACGGCATTTTCCAAGGAGGAGCCCTGGCAGCATAGTGGTTATGCCTTGGGCTGCTTGCTAACTGCAAGGTCAGCGGTTGGAAACCACCGGCCACTCCCCAGAACGAAGAGGAGGCTTTCTACTCTTGTAAAGAGTCAGTCTCAGAACCCCTCCGGGCAGCTCTGCCCCTATTTCTACTCAATGGCAGTGACGCATCTTTTCCCCATGAACATCGTTGGATTAACAGCCCAGCGTCGTGGGCTACCATTTGTATAAAAGGTCCAAGGAAAGCCATCCCATGGAGGCGGACTACTGGTTGCCAGGGAGTTGAGGGAGGAGCGGGTGCTAGTGGGGTTAAGGGAGTGACTGCACAGTATTAATGGTCATGGATGATGAATGTCACTGAATTATACACTTTACATGGTTAATTATATGCTATGTAAATATCTTTTGGGAAAGCTATTTTTAAAACAGGAGTTGTAGTCCATCCAGTCCCCAGGCCTGCAAACATTGCCCCAAACAGGCTGCCAAGACCACGGTTTGAGGGATAAGAATGACAGGGGGTGTCAGGGCAAGCCGCCCAAACCTCCACGTTGTCAAAGAATGACGGGACGCCCTGGAACGACCCACAGCCCCGCCTTGTCCCCGGTGCTACTGGGTCGAGCGGAAAATCTGGCGGAGAAAGGTGTAGACCTGCCCCATTTGCACTCACCACCGGTAGCAGCAGCGGCCCGGAAGCCGGAAGTGATGGCGTGGTCTTTGCTCTGGGAAACGTCAGGTGTGCAGGGAAGTCACTGGAACCATCTTTGCTAAGGGCACGTAGGGCAGTGGAAGGCTGCCGCCGCCATCTTGACTGAGGGCATTGTTTCTAGAGCCGTGGTTCTCCACCTTCCCGATGCCGCGACCCTTTCATACAGTTCCTCATGTGGTGGTGACCCCCCAGCCATAAAATTATTTTCGTTGCTACTACATCACTGTAATTTTGCTACTGTTATGAATCGTCATGTAAATACATATGAAGGATGTTTATTTTCATTGTTACAAATTAAACAAAACTTAGTGATTAATCACAAAACGGCATGCAATTATTTATTGTGAAATATTTATGTGTTTTCTGATGGTCTTCGGCAACTCCTGTGACAGGGTTGTTCCACCTCCACGGGGGTCGCCACCCACAGGTTGAGAACCTCTGTTCTTGAGGCAGTTTGCTGATGTGTGTGTGATTGATCAATGCTATGGGAACACTAAAAATATTGAAAATGTGAAAAATTAAAATGTCTGCATATTAAAACACTCAAAATGTCCTAAAGATTAGGACAGCTGCACTTGAGATAAGGAGCCCTGGTGGTGCAGTGGCTAGAGTGCTGAGCTGTTAACCAAAGGGTCCGCGGTTTGAACCTACCAGCCACTCCCCAAGGGGCAACTCTACCATGACCTGCAGAGCCACTGTGAGTCGGAATCCACTGAGATTTGGTTTACCATGTCAGCGTCTGTGAGTTTAAGACCACACGGGAGATTCTGTGACCTTATGAAAACAAATTTAAAAATAAAATTAGAAGTGAAGCATGTTCCTTCACCTTCAGGCAAACTTGGCACAGCAACGGTAAATTTCCTTTTGCAGTTTGTAGCACTGGTAATTGTTAGGGTTTGAGTTATCCCCCACTCCACCCCCCCAAAAAATGTGTTGTAAATCCTAACATCTATGCCTGTTATTATAATCCCATTTGGAAGTAGGCTGTCTTTGCTATGTTAATGAAGCAGGAGTAGTGTACCAGGTAGTTTGAGCAATCGCTATTGAGATATAAAAAAGAGATTAGCAAAGCAGTTAATCAGAGAGAGAAAAATATTCACATCCAGTCAATTCCTACTCTTAGGATGGAGAAGAACTGCCCTTTAGGGTTTCTGAGACTGTAGATCTACACGGTAACAAACAGCCTCATCAGTCTCCTGTCGAGTAGCTGCTGGTGGTGGTGGTTAGCCTCAAAATGCTTAACCCGTAGCATCACCAGGGCTCCTGAAAAAGATGCAAACAGATACCACTCCATATGGAGATCTCCAGAGAACCAGGACGCAGAAGCTGAGGACTCAAGGGTCTTCTTCCAGATCTGACAAAGGAGAATGGTTTCCCTTAGAGCTCTGAACTCAGACTTCTAGGCTCCTAAACTGTGAGAAAATAGATTTCAGTTTGTTAAAGCCAGCCACTTGAGATGTTTCTGTTAGGATAGCATTAATAAAAGACATAGTTTTGGCTTTTAACATATTTTCATTTACAATAGTTTATTAATTTGTTGGAAGAAAGAAGGAACTTTCTATTCCGGTATCACAAGGGCAGTTCTACCTACCCTGTCCTACAGGGTCACTATGAGTCAGCATGGATTCAAGGGGAGAGAGAGAAAGAGAAAGGGAGAGAGAGAAAGAGAGAGAGAGAGAGAGAGAGAGAAATCTATTATACTAAAAAAATCACTGCCATCAAGTATATCAGAACTGCCCCGAGGGGGTTGAAGGGTATAAATCTTTACAGGAGCAGAAGCCTTGTCCTTCTAACACAGAGAGGCCTGTGGGTTCATCCAGAGAGCAGACCAGTGAGAAACCCACTGCACCACCAGGGCCCTTAAGAATTTAGTATAGCTCATTAATAGACCACAGACTATCCAAGTAATGAACAAATCTGTCTTGGAAGAAGTACAACCAGATTGCTCCTAAGGAAGAAGTTTGGGAAGACTCACCTCATACTTTCGGCATTTTAGTAAGAGGGACCAGTTCCTGGAGGAAAATGTTATGCTGGCAAGGTAGAAGATTGGGGGAGAAAGAGACAGAGAGACAAGGCAGAGTCTCACCCTGGCTGTAACAGTGGGCTCAAACACAGACAGGCAGGATCTGAGCACGGTACAGGCCCAGGCAGCATTGCATTCTATTGTACATAAGCTTGCTGGAAATTAGAATGGAACTGAAAGCAGCGAACAAAACCAGCAACCCATCTCACTCTTCCATAACTTACATAATCAATTGTAATTATGTAAGACCTGAATGACATTAAGTTATATTCCTTAATATTGTTTATGGGAACGTGACAAACTCACTAAAATAATTTTTTGAATTGTTATGCAACTTTTAAAATGATAAAATTTATAGCAAAAGAAAATCCCATCTCCAGCTGTTTTGTCCCATTAGTCGCATTTAATCTGGAACCATGTTGAGTCATTCTTTGTTCTTCATGTTGGCCTGTGTTAAGAGATGAAGTCAGGTAGGATGCCCCTCACTTTGAGTGTCTGTGCTTTCACCGACTTTAACGGGATTCAACGTTGTTGATCACGCCTTCGCTCTGAAATCTCTCTCCTTTGATTCCCATGCTACGGTCTCCCCGTTTTCCTCTTTTCTCTCTGACAACTGATGCAGAATCCTATTTCTCTTCTTTCCCTTCTGTGTGGGGGGCTATTAGGTTCGGTCTCAAATCCACGGTTGGCACTACTGCTACACTAATGGGAGAGAGAGACTGGGCTTTCTACTCCTATAAACAGTTACAGTCTCAGAAACCCACAGGTGGGGGCGGGGGCGGGGGGGGTGTCATTGCTATGAGTCAGCATTGACTCCATGGCAGTGAGTTTGGTTTTGGATCTGAACTAGAGGTTCCCAAACCTCTGTGCCAAGACCTCTCCTGAGATCCCATCAACATATCCTTCAGACACCTTGAACTCAACCTGCCCCTAAATGGCACTAAGCATCTTCTCCTACCTCCCAACCAGCCTTGTGCTACTCCATTGTTTCCTGTCAAAGGAAGTTGGTACATTTACTCGTTAAAGCCAAATGTTCAAAGCCAAAAGAACAAACCCCTTGCTCCCATCTACAATGTCCATCCTATCCTCTCCGTTTGCTCCTCTCTCTTAAACTTCTAGTGACTACTCTGTAGCTTCATCCTCGCTGCCACTTCCCACAGCCCACCAATATCTGCCACCTGGATGACAACAGCTTGTCAATTGCCCACCCATCTCCCTTCCAACCAAAGTGATCTTTGAAAAACTGAACATTTGATCACACCACCCCTTTGCCTTCGAACTGAAACTCAAACTTGTTAGAGGGTTCCTAAAACATCCCTCATCACTATCCCCTAACCTCCACATTGACAATTATTTTTCATAAAAAATACTCTATGCTTATTCTCTCTTACCTCTGCTTTTCCTATACAGTTTCCTCCACTCACAATTCACTCAAATTCTCGCTACCATTGAGCTGATTTTGACCTTTAGTGACCCTATTAGACAGGCTAGAACTGCCTTGTGGGTTTCCAAAACTATAACTGTTAACAGGAGTAGAAAGCCACACCTTTCTTCCACAGAGTGACTGGTGGTTTTGAATTGCTGACCTTAGGGTTAGTAGCCCAATGCATAAGCGCGATGCCAACAGGACTCCTTTCCATTCACAATAGACAATCCTTTCTTTTCTTCTTGGGTCATGATTGTCCTTCAGTTTTCCCTGTAATGAATTTGCCCTCTAGGTAACTTTCTCTGATTTTTAAAATAGGAATTGGTTGCCCTTCTAAGGAATGTTCATATTCCTTTAGTTACTGATGGTTATTGTTGTTAGGTGCCTTGAGTCAACTGGTATTTCCTTAATTCCTATAGTGTTTTCCAAAATGCCTTCAGTGCATCTTGGAATTCTTCCATGTTCAATCAAATGTACAATCAATAATGCTCTCACTCACAACCCCTGGGTCTATTAAGACTCATGGGGCAGGACAGAACTGTAATTCTCTACAGAAATAGAAAACTCCATCTTTCTCCTTCATCTATCAATATGCTTGATAATTGCTGGTGATTGGAATGTGAGAATAAAAAAAGATTGTTAAGTGAAACGTATCATTTGGTAATAGAAATTATGCGGGAGATCACATGATAGACTTCGCAAACACCAGGATTTATTCATTGTAGCTATCCTTTTGAAATAGCATCAATGAAGACTATACATACAGAACTTACTACATGGAATACAAGGAATCAAATTGATTCTTTGTTAGTCCAAGTTGACTAGAGAAACGAATCCAGGGACACTCATATGTATGTAAAAGAGAACTTTACATCAAGGAGCAATTGTATATTAAGAACATATCCCAGCCCAGTCCAGGTCAAGTCCATAGATCCAATATGTCCAATATCAGTCTATAAATTCCTCTTTAGACTCGTGCAACACCTACACCACTGAATGCAGGAAGATCACAGGCCCGTGGGTGGAAAGTCTTGTGGGTCTAGTGGTGAGGGAAGCATCTCAGCACTACTGTGGATCTCCACGTGGCTCCTCCAGCTCCAGGCCTCTGGCTGCATCAGCGTAGCTTCATCTGGCTTGCCAACAGGAATGCCTCACAGAGAGAGCGTATGGCTTCCAGTGAGCTATTTTTCTCTGTTGCGCCTCCAAAATGAAGTCATCAAGCTGCGACCTGATTGACAGACTAAACCCTACCCCTTCACTCTTAATAGTCTCAAGTTGACACCAGATTATGTAACTATCACCAATTCTATCTGTATAAAGAAGCAGCGGAGAAGCTCAATATTATCAGGTAGAATAAAGTCAAAGGCTGACTACAAAATAGAATGTCAATTCTTCATATACAAGTACAAAGAGAAGCTGAAATTCTTCATATATAAGTCCACAAGAGGCAAACTTCAGTCTTGAGTGATTCCCACATGAATTTAGAGGCCGTCCCAAGAATAGTTTGGGTGTACTGAATGCTAATGACAAAAGACTAGATGAGTTGTGGAATTATGTCAGACATCATGCATGAAAAAAGTAAATGCCAGGACCAGGAAATTAAAAAAAAAAAAGGTTGGGGGTGGGTGGGGGTGGAGGATGGATGTAAGAAGAGACTGAAACATTTCTCTTAAATGTAGAATGGCTAAAGCTAGAGGGAGAAATGAT
Organism: Tenrec ecaudatus; assembly: GCF_050624435.1. NCBI lineage: Eukaryota > Metazoa > Chordata > Mammalia > Afrosoricida > Tenrecidae > Tenrec > Tenrec ecaudatus. The sequence continues at coordinate 37,086,257 of NC_134541.1, read as the reverse complement.
GCTGAAGAGCGGAACAGAAAACTTTAAAGGGTGGCTTGAGAAGACGGTCAAGTGCTATACAACCTGGGCTTACAAAAGCAAAGGGGAAGGGCAGACTTGACATTTCTCAAACGGAAAATGCTAAGGAGAAGATGCAGGCTTTGGGTTACAATATTGAATGACTTCATGGGCAAAATGCTGGCTGATGGAGGATGCATAGCAAGAAGATGAAAGGACTATACAGAATCACTGTACCAAAAAGAATGGCTTGAACATCAGCCATTTCAGGACCTGGTTCTAAGTTAATATGCCCTGTTCTTTTTCCTAACTAGACGGTGTGCTTTAAGAGAAAGGATCACATCGATTGTTTTTCATCCCTGTATTCCAAAGTTCATCGCAGAGTACAGTTATCTCTCCCTAGATTCCGTCATCCTTCACCTCCACCCCACACACCCATATATCCTCCAAGATGTCTCAAAATTTTGACTCACTTGTGACCTATTATCAGTAAAACAGCCCTCTGAATCTTTTACAATCAGCAGCCCTTGCTTGAAAAACAAGTTTTGATACAGACTCTTTCATTTTCTGTTGCCTTTCTATGGTTCGCTTCTAGACATTGAAACAAATTTTTACAACTTAGACTAATTTTCCTGGCCATATAGCATACATCTGACTATCCTTTCTTGCCACATTTAGTTGCTTGGTAAACAAAATGAAACTAATTGAAAACATATTCATCATCAAGACAAAACAGTAAATAATTGAGATCTACATATCGGTGTCCCAGCAAAATAAAGCATTTGGTGCATTCTCAAATTGAAGCATGAATTCCCTTACATTCTCTACTATTTGGCCTTTGGTTATATAATGACTATATGACTTGTGCTATGTCATAATTTAATGAGGCTGTTCTACTTGGTGGTTAACTTTTTTGTTATTATCTAAGACTGAGACTTCAGCCTAATCTCTTGCAGCTGAAAGAAGTCAACTTAGGTGAAAGACCAAAATAACTCTTTCAAAGGGGGATGCTAAAATTTGCAATTACCTTCTCTCTCTGTCATTCTGAAACCTGATCTAATTAATCTCCACTCTAGAGATTTGGCTTTAAGAAAAATAAAAGAAAAAGTTAATGAAAGCTCAAAGGTTAAGTAACTAATGAGCATCAAGCTATCTTATTGCTTTTCTTCATACAGTATTTTAAGGCCAGAATTAACCAATGAGTTGATAATGAAGAGTAAATATCAGGTCAACTGTAAATTCCCAGCACTAGACTGATCCACAAGGTGGGGAGAAAGGGGGAAGTGTACTGTATTTGCCAGAATATTCATCACTTGAACACAGGTTCTCTCTTAAGTTTTTTTTTCAACAAACTTTTATTTATTTATTTTTAAACATTTTATTGAGGCTCTTGCAGTTTTTGTAACAATCCATACATCAATTATATCAAGCACATTTGTACATATATTGCCATCCTTATTTTCTATATCTTCTATATCAATATCTTCTATTGAGCCCTTGGTGTCAACTCCTCTTTCTTCGTCCCCTCTCTCCCCTCACCCCTCGTGGCCCCTTGGTAAATTATAAATTATTATTATTTTCATATCTTACACACTGACCACTGTTTCCCTTTCCCATGGTTTCTATTGTTCATCCCCCCCTGGAAGGGGTGGTGGTGGTGGTGGGGTGTTCAGGTGCGGTTATATGTCAGTCGTCATGATTGGTTATAATTTCAATCTCTCATAATTAACATAAGCTTGGATTTTATGGTTTAAAAATCAGTACTAGCACAATGGTAGGGAAATAGTAAAGGCTGGTGACACCACACCCACTCTCTCTCTCTCTCTCTCTCTCTCTCTCTCTCTCTCTCTCTCTCTCTCTCTCTTTGATGGAGGAATACACACGCCTCCCAAATGGATGATTTGAACAATGCCAGATACAATGGAAGCGTGTGTGAGCAGAGAGTAAATACAATTTAGGGAAGCTTCAGCCCAAGGAATGTGTTTTACTGCTGAATACTAAATAATCAGATTCTTAGCACATCCTTCGGAATGTACTATCTTGAGACTTCAGGGAAGTCCTCCAACACAGGGTGCTCAACCGGGAAGTGAAGAAATCCACAGGTTCAATGTCATAATGAAGATTTGAATGTGCTCATAGGTTGCCTACCTCCAAAGCATAGGAAAGGAGACTCACAAAACCCAAGCTCACTGCCATCGAGTCGATGCTGACTCAGAGCAACCTTCTGTGGGTTTCCGAGACTGTGACTGTTTATGGGTGCAGAAAGCCCCGTCTTTCTCCCTTGGGCCTATGGTGTCTTTGAACTGCTGCCCAACACGTCCCCACTGCACCAACAGGGCTCCTGTATTACAGGAAGGAGATGAATATTTTACTCGGGAACATTTACTATGGCAACATACCAAATGACCTCAAACTTAGAGACTTAAAGCAATATACACTGACTATCTACCTCTTCATGGGCTCTGTGTTTTAGTTATTTGGGAGTGGCCTGGCTAAGCAGTTATGGCTCAGAGTCTCTCAAAAAAGGTGGCTGAGGGTGAAACGCTCTGAAGGCTGGCTGCTTTTGGAGACTGCTTCCAAGGTGGCTCACTGCTGGCTGGTGCATTGGCGCGGAGTCTCAGAAGGGGGTCTTGGTCCTCTGATAGGGGCCTCTCCACAGGTCTGTTTCATGCCTCACAGCAAACGGACTGGGCCCCTCATTCCCCTCAGTGGCTCAGACAGTTTTTCTTTGAAGGGACAGAGAGTACATGATTGAGATCATGTGGGCCACATCTAGTCTCTCTAACATATTCTTCCTGTCTCGCCCCCTCTTTCTTTTTACCAGTTATTAAAAATATTTTTTTAATTCTTTGCTCATAGGCCATATGATAACAAGCAGTGGCCTGGCTCTGGCACCCCTCCCCGCCCCCTAGAATCAGCCATCTAAGTCAGCTAGAAGGAAGCTGCCAAGTCACACACTATTGCTTCCTCTGCTCTGTTCGCAGCAAGCTGGATGGAGGGCCTCAGGGCGGCTACACAGGAGGGGAAGCTCGTGCAGGGTCAATCAGGAAGCTAGCTACCACACAGTATTGATTTACTTAATAAGTTGTTTGAGGAAAATTCTGAGTAGTTAACTTGATAGATCACTCAGCAAACTGCTCTCACCATAAAACATAAAATAAAGGCATCCTCAGAATATAATATCCAATTTAGCACTCAAAGTGATGAAGGAATCCTGATGAGGCTATTGTGTGAAAATCCCAGCTAACAAAGGCTTAAAATAACAAACAGGCTCTACTTTGCCACACACATAAAGGGACTAACACTGTATCCAGCCTGTCAATCAGGTCACAGCCTGATGGGACCTCCTTGTGGGCATGACCTTCTCATAAGGAGGGTTCAGGGAACCTCTCTCCCCATCCCCACCCCCTCTCTGCCTTGACTTTCCTGCTTGCTGGCAATCCTGAGAGCTGCCAAAGCCTTGCCATGTTTCCACTGACCTTGGATCCACACGACTTTGCAATCACCGGCCTGTGATCTCCCTGCATTCTGCATCATTGCATGTGACTGCATGAGTCTGAAAAGGGACTTCTGGATTAGTATCGGACTTGTGGACTTGAGTTGGACTGGGCTGGATTGGGCTGGGATGTTTTCTTGAGATACTTACTTCTTGATATAAAGATCTTTCTTACACATGTCTGAGTGTCACTAAAGTGGTTTCTCTTGTCAACCCAGCCACAGTTACCTAGAGTGAAATCTTTCTGGGAGGAGACAGTCTCTGCTTTCTCTGAGGAGTGGCTGGTGAGTTCATCACTGTCATTTTGCTACTGTTATGAATCAGGCAAGCCCTGTGAAAGGGTCGTTCAACCCCCAAAGGGGTCTCGACCCACAGGTTGAGAACCACGGCCCTAGTGAGCTTTCCATAATGTGACTCTTTACAGGTCACTGCAGAGCAGCTGGTAGTTTCAAACTGCTGACATTGCAGTTAGTAGCCCAACACCTGCCTACGGTGCCACCAGGGCTCCTATATAAAAAGATCTGAGCTCTCAAACTCACTGCATCTGGTTGATGCTGACTCACTGTGGCTGTGAGTTTCTGAGACTAGCTCTTTATTGGGAGTTAGAATGCCTTGACATTCTCTTCTCCCTCAGAGTGGCTGGTGGTTTCTAGTTGCTGAACTTGCAGTTAGCAGCCCAACAGGTAATCACTATGCCACTAGGGTGCATTTATAATGATACAGAGGGAGAAGCATGGAAGAGCAACCATTTGCTTATCTTATTTTATTTTCTCCTTTGCTAATCTTAACTTGATTGCTTTAACCTGGACCTGAGATCAACTGGTAGGTGGCCTCTGGACCTCGAGGCAACCATCCTTTGAAACTAAAACTTAGTAAGTCTAGGTTCTAACAGGAGCGAAAGGACTTGCAACTGTGGGTGAAAGAAAAGCTGACATTGGGATGCATTTTTTGCCAGGAATTTCTTTACCATAATTGTTTGGTGATGCCGGGAGGAACACCTCAATATCAAAGTAAAGATGTCTATTATTAATTTCCTCCCTTTGACATGGCTGAGACAAGTCAACTCACTGACAAAGCATAAATCAAACGAAATGCGTAATTATAAAGCTCAAATGCCACAAACTGATTGATGTGGAAAGTGAGAGGACCTCCCCAGCATTGGGATTATTATCTTAAATTGGCCCCATCTTTGTTGTGGATGGTCTGGGAGACAGAGTGAACATTATATTTGTGGTAACATGTCCAGAGTCAGCAGCAGAGGCCAGGCTGTCTCCTGCAGTTTCTGTGTCTATAATAAAGGAGCCAATAAAACCCCTTGCCAAGCACCAAAAGGCAGGGAGCAATGTGTGAACGTACTGTCCTGTGGTTATCAAAGTGATTGATATTGTTCACTCCCTTTTCGCTGAAAGATAAAAGTGCTTACCTAAATGTCCGCTGATACCATTCGGTTATAAATATTATCAAAGAGTCCTTCCAGCTGAACTGAAATTAACAAACTTCCCAGGACCAGCTAATGAGTCCCATGTTTTTCATATTCCAAAGGGCACAGCCAGCCTCTCACATAAGTTGAAGTGGGTGGGTGGGGGGCTACTACTTAATGAGATGAGGTAGGAAAGAGATTGGGTTCATCAACCCCTACATGCCAAGTTGGGATAATTTTGAAGGATTTTCCCAGAACTGCACCTGTGGATTCAATCACACTCTGCACCAAATTAAATTTAAACTTGGGACATATTATAATAGCTCTATATCATTATCAATTTCATCCCTTCTTGCCAAAATAGTGTGTTTTTTAGATCTACTCCCTTCCCTGCCGCACTCAAGCATTTGACCAACTCAGACTGGACACAGGAGCAAGTGTATACCAAACACAGGTGCCCTCAAGTTGAGCCCAAGAACAAAGAACACTGGGACAGAGGACTGAAACCTGAGAAGCCAGCTGCCTGGTACAAGCACAGCACCCATAATAAGTGATGGTACCCCACCCAGAAATCTTTGTTGCAGTACCCAAGTTGTGTGCACACACAATTACCACAACCCCACCTGCGTAGGCTCAATTCCCGGATTTCCCCCCGCATTTCATGAATAAACATATTGTGATTCCTGCCTAAGTTCCCTTAAGAACCTCTCCCTTTTTCTTGTTTGGAGAGATGAGAACTGCACTGCCTTTGCTGCTGTTGTTAGATGTCATTGAATCCGCTCTGGCTCACAGACACCACGTGCACCACAGAAGGAGACACTGCCTGACCCTGCATCATCCTCACATTCATTATCATGTGGGTAAGAGCTCTCGACACATGGAATCCAGGACAGTTACACACACACACACACACACACACACACACACAAATAGCCCCCTCCCACCCCCAGAGCAGCTATGATAGTGATGGCAGTGTTAGAGCAGTGTGTGTTTCATCTGTGCTATACTGCACTCTGACTGACTTTTCCCTTCCTTGTGACCTTTCTGTGAGAGATGTCCCATTGTCTACAGATGGGCTTTAGGTCTCTACTCCAACCCCATTTGTTCACGTTGGTATGATTGCTTTGGGTTTTCTGCTGCTTGGGAACTGATCCTATTGCCGCCTCATGATCACACAGGCTGATGTGCTTCTTCCATGTGGGCTTTATTGCTTCCTTGCTAGATGGCTGCTTGTTTAACTTCAAGCATTTAAGACCCCAGATGCTATATCTTTTAATAGCTGGGCACCATCAGCTTTCATCACCATATTTGCTTATGCACTCATTTTGTCTTCAGCAATTGTGTCAGGAAGGTAAGCATCAAAGAATGCCAGGTTATTAGAACAATGTGTTCTTGCATGGAGGGAGGACTTGAGTAGAGTTCCAATGTTTGTCTGCTACTTTAATACTTAACATCTAAATAAATGTACATAGGCCTCTATCCCTATCATTATGTATTAATATATTTACATATTTACATACCTATATTTATACCTATATAACTGTCTTTTGCCTCCAATTCTTTCCTGTATTTCCTTTTACTTTCCTCCTGTCCCACTATCATGTTGACCTTCATTCAGCTCTCAATAATTATTCTAGACTACATTGCCCTTGATCGAACCCCACCAGACATTCTACACCCTCCTCACCATGGATTTTAGATCTCTTGTTGTTCCCTTGTCCCAGGATTTGTTGGCTCTCACCTCCCTTTCCCCCACCTCCCACTTTCCACTGTCCCCCGGGAACTGTCTGTCTAGTTGTTTTCTCCTCAGGATTGTTTACATTGCTTATCTTATATAAATAGACATGAAAATGAAGAAGCAAAGAGCCTATAAATAGTTCCAGGTCTGTCTGCTGACCCTTATGTATGTTTGTTGATTGAGTCTGATGAGGTGCCAAGCCCTGTCCTCTGAATCTGGAATCTCTTTGGGGGGATTCCTCGGAGTCAGTTCAATCATATTAAAGAGTTGTACAGTCACCTCCACAATCAATGTTAGCACATTTCCTCTTTCTTATACTCATTGTTATCGGTTTCCCATTTCCCCTAAGAAATGATCAATACAGTCACTGTCTCTATAGCTCTCCTTATCCTGGATTTCATATACAGAAAACCATAGGGAAAAAAAACAACATTGCTAAAGTAAAAGAGAGTAAGACTTCAATATAAAAGCAGAAAAATATTGAAAACTAGACCAAATTAAATAATGGTTCAAAGGGGAGATCACTTGGCAAAGTGTTAATTTTTAACCTAATTGCATCTGCAATAATCTGCTTCCCGCTGCACTCTGCATGATAACAAGGTTATTCACATCCCTGGTGTGGTAGTTACATAATCTGTTGTGAATTTGAGACTTACGAGTGAATGGGGTGGAGTTTAGCCTGTCAATCAGTTCGTAGCTTGATGACTTCAGTTGGAGGTCCTAAGGAGATAAATAGCTCACTGGAGGTGGGACACATGCTCACTCCCTGTGAGACATTTCTGGAGACACATGGAACTGTGCTTGAGCCCTGGAGCAGAAAGAGGCGTGGGGAGACCCCTGCCACTGCTGAGATCTTTCTACTGCCACTGGATCCACAAGACTTTCTATCCACTGGCCTTTGAGCTTCCTGCATTTAGCATCATTGCCTGTGTTTTGTGAGTCTGAAGAGGAATTTAAAGATTGGTATCAGACATATGGGCTAATATCGGACTTTCTTTTTAATATCGGACTTATAGACTTGACCTACACTGGGCTAGAATGTTTTTTCAATATTCAATTGCTCTTATATATAAAACTCTTTCTTATATACATATGAGTGTCTATGGTTTTGTGTCTCTAGTCTACCCAGACTATCACACCTAGTCTATGGTCAGAGGGAATTCCATGAAGGTTTAATCCATGTTTGGACTCTGCAAATGGATGGTGGCTTTCCACTGTCATTCATAGCCTTCTGCACAGTGGGGGTTCACAATTTAAGCTATGATACTATTCCCTACTTCAGATTTGGATTGTATTGTTCATAATCCTTGGATCAAACAGGCAAAGAAGGCGTTCCAAGAGAAGAACTGAGGAGCAGAACTTGATAAATGGCTCTGAGAACTCATTGATTTGACTTTTGACTGTTTTTTCAGAGAAAGCAGTTCTTTTTAATTTGACTCTATCATCATGGGGACTATTTTTCTATGGATTCAAATGGAGGGAGGAAATGAAGGGCTGTTCAGAAAAAGGCAACTTAACATAGGGGCATTCGCAAAGGTCGCTGCGCCCTGTGAAAGGCACCCAAGCATAGAAAAAAGAACAACATAGAGACATAGTGACCACCAGGCCACATGGAGCCCCCTTTGTGGCAACGGCATCTAGACCACTTGTTGCTAGTTGCCCACGCAGATCATCTGGCCCATCTCCTAAGGTGCTTTTGAGGGGTTTGAACCTCTAACCTTTTGGCTATTAGTCAAGGGTTTAACCACATGTGCCACCCAGCAAATACTCTTGTTGATCATAAGCTTGTTTAAAATATATCTTATGCAGACAATTTAACATTAAATGATTTCCCTTGCTTCTCGACAGACAGAGATAACTCCAAACCTTTAGAATTTCCTGCGTAATTAAGGTGTTTTCATTATATCTACTCCTCATGTATCAACTATCTTGTAATCTGACATTTCACACTGACACTTCACAAAAGTAGCAAAAAGTCTATCTGATTATTTTTCACCTTGACCTTGTAGGCCTTGCTTCACAAGAGAAACACTGGCAGTGATGCTGAAGGTTATGTGTTTATTTGGCAGGGCCATGATTCTCAGTGGTTTTGAAGTTATGTGATGATGAAATTTGGCAGTTCTTTAATGTAGCAATGTAGTCATCCTCCATTTGATAAGTTGATGTGGTCTGCCTCCAAGTAACCATAACATTCATTTTTGCCTAATGATCTGGCTAGCCACATTAATTAGTGACGAGGGGATATATTTTAAAACTTCCAAATGACATGTATTTATGAACATGATTGTTAAGTGGCCAGGCAAAGAGACCACCCAGTAACCTGATGTTCACTTATCTCCAAAAAGGAACATAGCTTTCAATCCTTCATGTGAAAACCAGACAATTGTTCATTCACTTGATTTCCTTCCCTTTTTTTCTGGTACAACTCTCCTTGCTTGAATATTGATTAGCTGCTCAAATAAGCACTACACACTTTAATTACTTTGGGTTATTTATGAGAGGGAAAAAAACTAGCAAATTGCGAAACTTTTCTGCATCTACTGTGCCCATGGTCAGTGGGCGTCAGAGATGCCTTTGAGCTCACCCAGCTTATTACCCTGAGCCGTGAAAGCGCACTGCTCCGAATCACACTGACGAGCAAGTTCTTCGCAGCGTTCCCTCAGACTGCTCCAAACTTCCTGAATTTCTCTGCCTTTCTATCTGACTTTGCCCATCCCTGGTTCACTTGATGAAATTAATCGAGTAAGCATAATATTTCCAGTTACATTTTTTGGCCACTCCTTCCTTTCCTCCCTCCATTTGGGCCTGTAGGAAAAATAGTTCCCATGATGATAGCGTCAAATTAGAAAGAACGGGTTTCTCTGAGAAGAAAATGAAAAGTCAAATCAAGGAGTTCTCTGAGATTGCCAGAGAAAAGTCACTCATGGGACACAATGATTCCTCCGTCAATTCACCACCAACTCCATGGCGGTTTTCAATCCTTCTCTTACTTGACTAGCCATTAGTATCTGACTTTGTTAGGCGCTCTGGTGGCACAGTGGTTACGCTCTGGACTGCTAACCTCAAGGTCAGCAGTCGGAAACCACCAGCTGCTCTGTAGGAGAAAGGCAGGGATTTCTATGTCCTGTAATGAGGAGCCCTGGTGGCACACTAGTTATTACTTGGGCTGCAATATCCAAGCTCAGCAGTTCTAAGTCACAGGCCACCAGCTCAGTGGGAGATAGATGGGGTTATCTTCTGATATCCCCTTACAGAAGGATCGTAGGTAGCAACGATGAAACATACAGCTTTCCTCTAGTTATTTTTTTAACATTTTATTAGGGGCTCATACAACTCTTATCACAATCCATACATACATCAATTGTGTAAAGCACATCTGTACATCTCTAGTTCTTAAATGCTTCCTCCCCCCAACTATCATGATCCCAATTCTACCTTACAAATCTGGCTAGACCAGAGGTTGTACACTGGTACAGATAGGAACTAGAAACACAGGGAATCCAGGGCGGATGATCCCTTCAAGACCAGTGGTGAAAGAGGCATTACCAGGAGGGTGGAGGGAGGGTGGGGTGGAAAGGGGGAACTGATTATAAGGATCTACATATAACCTCCTCCCTGGGGGATGGACAACAGAAAAGTGGGTGAAGGGAGACGTCGGACAGTGTAAGATATAACAAAATAAAAATTTATAAATTATCAAGGGTTCATGAGGAAGGGGGAGTGGGAAGGGAGATGGGAAATGAGGAGCTGATATCAAGAGCTCAAGTAGAAAATGTTTTGAGAATGATAGTGGCAACAAATGTACAAATGTGCTTGATACAATGGATGGATGGATGGTTGTGCTGAGCAGTATGAGCCCCCAATAAAATAATTTTTTTAAAAAAGAAAGAAAGAAACACACAAGGAATAGTTCGACCTTGTCCTATAGGGTCGCTGTGAGTCAACATTGACTCAATGGCAGTGAGTTTGGTTTTTGATTTATCTGACTTTGTTGAACAGTCTTGGTTTGAAATCTTCTCCTGGTTGGCTACCATCTCCTCCTTTCCTCTTCCTTTCCCACCTTCCTCTGCAGGCTCCTAGTATTCGACCTCATTAATCAGCATTGGTGATCCTAAGCCCTCTCTACAAACCCTTTCTAGGTAATCTCATTCTAGTCTGCAGCTTAAGGTCTAATCAATGCACAAAAACTCACAGATACACATCTCCCACTCAGCCTTTATTTCTCAGTGAATCAGGACCCATCTATCAAATCCTCTTTATGGCATTGCCATTTGGATATTCCAAAGACATCTCAAATGTAAGACATCCAAAACTAGATTTGTGAAAGACCTATTTCCCTACTTCTAAATTTAGCTGGTCTTCCTGTTTCATGGAAATATACCATTGTCTCTCAAGTGAAGAACGCAAGAAACCAGAGTGTCATCTTTGATATATCTCCTTCCTCATATCTCAAGACTGAACCATTTATCAGGCCCTAAAGACTCCTATCAGTCTGCTTCTTTCCAGCCTCACAACTCATGGCTGGATTTCTGACTGTAAAAGTAACACTGCAGGGGCATTATCTGGCCTTCTCTAACTTCACAACGAGGAGAAAGAATCACAATAAGCATCAGGTGATTCCTATGAGAAGGAGGTCAACTATACTTCTTCTCTCCAGCCTTTACCAAGTCTCACACCAACCAGCCTTTCCACGGCACCCTGTAATTCTCTGCTAAATCTGGTGATTCACTGCTATGGCCACAAAGAACTCACAGATAATACTCAATGAATATGGGATTTATTAGAGAAGTAACAAGTTACAATTCAGGATCACAAACAACTCAGGATACAGTTCTTCTGTAAGTACATTTTCTTCTCAGCTGTGACCATAGGCAGGCCTCTCTCTGGCTCTAAGCCCTGCAGCATCTCAGTCATGCCTTTTCCCCACTCAGACAATTGTTACAAAGCTCTTTTAGCTCTCTTGATAATTCCCCAGAAACACTCCATTCTATCAGCAAGTCTTGGCCTGAAGGCACTCAGCTCTACCTCTTCGGATCAGCAAAATGATCTCCATTGAGTGCTTGAAAGCACCCCACTCTGCTAGGGAAACTTCTGTGTGAAAGCACACAGTTTTCTAGCTCTGTAGGCCAGGAACATCCTGTCCACCATACCATCTCCTGCTATGTCTCCTAGGTCTCCCATAACCATTTCTGCAATGCCTCTTCTCATCGTCTCCTGTCTTTGGCGTTACAACTCTCTCTGTGTCTCCTGGATCTAGGATGAGGGATCCTGGACCCAAAAGACACATTCTATTCCCATCTCTTCTTCTTGATGGCTCAGACGTCTCCCTTTCAGTCTCTAAAATGGCTTGTTTCAAGCCTGGCAGGATGGCAAAACCAATTAAGCTGCACATCCAAGTTCCATACAGCACTACAAGGGGGCCATGTATCTTATTTAAATTATTATCAACATATTCCATACCCATGGGGGGGGGACAAAAATGCCTCATTTACACAGTTCCATTCAGTCATTTCAGTGGAAGTTATACAGACTGTAGGTAGGAGGGGTACCTAATTCCCTACACCATCTTGACGTGGCCAACTGATCGCTCCCATGCTTCTCACTCTCAACTCTACCCGCTGCATTTCACTCTTCACTCAGCATCTAGCAATCCATAAGCCCATTGCCATTGAGTGCTTAAGGTGACCCTTGTGTTGCACAGTGGCCCTCTGTGTCCCCCGCTTCTTTATGGACCACAGTGATGAGTTAAGAATGAGATTTTAAATGCTATTGGTTTCCCTCTAATGTCAAGATTGTAGCTGCCTCTCCTCAGAACAAAAAAAATCATATCATTGGGAATGAGGGGGAGTGGGGAGTGGAGAAAAGCCCATCTGTAGGCAACTGGACATCCCCTTACAGAAGGGTTGCGGGGAGAAGATGAGCCACACAGGGTACAGTGTAGCAACCATGAAACATACAACTTTCTCTAGTTCCTAAATGCTCCCTCCACCCACTATCGTGATCCCAATTCTACCTTACAAATCTGGCTGGACCAGAGGATGTACACTGGTACAGATAGGAACTGGAAACACAGGGAATCCAGGACAGATGAACCCTTCAGGACCAGTGGTGAGAGTGGCGATACCAGGAGGGTAGAATGAAGGTGGAGTAGAAATGGGAAACCAATTACAAGCATCTATATATAACCTCCTGCCTGGAGGATGGACAACAGGAAAGTGGGTGAAGAGAGACGTCAGACAGTGTAAGATATGACAAAATAATAATTTATAAATTATCAGGGGTCATGAGGGAGGGGCAGTGGGGAGGGAAGAGAAAAACGAGGAGCTGATGCCAGGGACTTAAGTGGAGAGCAAATGTTTTGAGAATGATGAGGGCAATGAATGTATAAATGTGCTTTACGCAATTGATGTATGTATGGATTGTGATAAGAGTTGTATGAGCCCCTAATAAAATAATTTTTCTTAAAGTAGCTGCTTCTTTCATATTTTCATTTTGGTAGGTGCTTTCTTATCTCTCTCTTTCACTGACTGTCGAGTTCTTGATGGAGGGTGGCAGGCCTCACTGGTTTTTCTCTCTAGAGGGTCAGAATGAGTTGAAACCAGCTTGTTGGCAGTGAGTAGTAGTCTGGTGTCTATGACTTTAAAGCCCATAGAAGGTATTCAATCAATAATCAAGAAATGAATCACCAATAGTATGCTATATAATGGATATTATTAGCACTGGGAAAGCAAAGCGATACTAAATTAATTGACAGAGATTTGGGGAAATGACCATTTATGAACACATGATTCTGCACACATGACATCATGAGTCAGAATCAATTCAATGACAAAAAAATCAACAACCACTGTAATTTAATCCAAAATAAAACATGTAGACATGGCTTGAAGGTGAAATATAATAAGTCTTTCATCAGAGATTTGACTAAGTCAAGCTGACACAAGATCAGGCATATATATATATATATATAAAATTCCTAATGAAACTTTCTCTCTCCCGTCACTGAGTCAGTTTTGGCTTATAGTGACCCTGCATGACAGCGTTGAAATGCTACATCGGTTTCTGCCACTCTTTATGGGAGTAGAAAGCCTATTCTTTCCCACAAAAATGCCTCAGAGGAATCTAAACCAGGAAGTTGAAGCATAGCCATCGAGAATTGACAGAATATGCCATGTAAGTGGGGCTCTGTAAGAGAGCAAGGAGTATTGATTAAGAACCAGCTTCAGCTGTAGACAGCACAAGGTACACTGATGGAACAGGGGGTTAAATGTTGGACTGCTCACTGTAAGATCACTAGTTAAAACCCACTAACTGCTCTGTGATAGAAAGATGAGGCTGTCCGCTCCTACAAGGAGTCTCAGAAACCCCATGGATCAGTTCTACTCTGTCCTATAGAATTGAGATAAGTCAGAATTGATTCAATGGCAATGGGTATATGACATAAAATTTGCTTTAACAAAACAAAACAAAAATTCTCTTCATGGGCACAAAGTCCAGTGGCAGCTGGTTCAGGACTGATATACTGGCTCCATGTCATCTGGACTAGAGACACTTTCCATATTGTTCCTCTGCCATTTGCAGTGCATGCCTTCTCTCCCATGATCCAAAAAAGTTGCATAAATTCAAGGCATCCAGTCTGCATTCTAGGGTGGGGCAAACAAGTGGAGGCTTTTTGTTTAGAAGGGCTCGTCCATCGGGGGTGGGGGGGGGTTATAGCACATTATTCCAGAAAGGACAATCTTATTTTTTCAACATAAGGTAGAGATGAGCTTTGATTTCCCCACTCCAACCACCACTACCTTCCTACTAAGAAGAGGTGGTAGATCCCTGGCCCAGTCCATAAAAGAACCTTTGGGAGGTGATAGGACCTCGGCGGAAAAGGTCTATGTGGATGGATATCCATGTAGGTTGGAAGCAACTGTGAGAGTCTACGGGAGGGAGCCTAGAGTCACTGAGCTGTTCCACGCCTTCTCCCTACGCCCCCGAGGGGCAGAGGTCAATAAATTGAACTTTGCTTCTCGTTTCTCTTTTGTTTTCCTATAGACCTGGTGGTGTGGTGGATTACATATCGAAACAATCACCCACTCCTTCAGAGGAAAATGAGGCTTTCTGGGCCTGTAAAGAGTTACAGTCTCAGAAACCCACAGGGACAGTTCTACTTTGTGCTAGAGGGGCACTATGAGAGGAATCAGCTCCACAGCAGTGAGGTTTGTGATTTTGATCTGGTTTCGGTAGCATACATTCTGTTTGAATGTTGGTTTGGGCAGAGCACATGTGGCATCAGAATTGAAGGAAGGCTTATTAACGATCTGCGATATGCAGATGACACAAGCTTGCTTGCTGAAAGTGAAGAAGGCTTGAGTCACCTGCTAATGAAGATCAAGGATTGCAGCCTTCAATGTGAATTACAACTCAATACAAGGAAGACCAGAGCCTCACAACTGGATCAATAGGCAACATCATGATAAATGGAGAAATAAAAATTTAACGTGTCAAGGATTCTGTCTTGATTGGATTCACATCCATGCTCATGGAAACAGCAGTCAAGAGATTAAAAGACAAGCTGCATTTCAGTATATCTGCTACACAAAACCTCTTTAGAGTATTGAAAAACAAGGATGTTCGTTTGAGGGTTAAAGTCCATCTGACCCAAGCCATAGTGTTTTCAATGGCTTCAATGTATGTGAAAGTTGGACACTGCATAAAGAAGACCAAAGAAGAAGAGATGCGTATGAATTGTAATGCTGGAGAAGAATTTTGAAAGTACCATGGATTGCTAAAAGGACAAACTGGCGTGTCTTGGAAGAAGTACATCTAAAAATGTTCCTTAGAGGCAAGGATGGTGAGACTTCATCTTACATTCTTTGGACATGTTGTCAGGAGAGACCAGTCCCTGAGGAAGGACATCATGTTTGGGAAAACAGAGGGACCAGCAAAGGCAGGGAAGGCCCTCAACGAGATGGATTGACACCGTGGCTGCAACAATGGGCTCAAGGACAGAAATGATTGTGTGCACTGTTACAGACCAGGTGGTGTTTCCTTCTGTTGGGACCCGATGACCCCAAACAACAGTCATACAATTGTGCTTTGAGTCGTCCCTGGTGAGTCCATTGGTTTTCCATCAGCTGCTAACCTAAAGGTTGGTGGTTTGACTCCCCATAGCTCCACCCCCGCCTGTGCGGAGCCCTGGTGGCCTTGTCTGGTGAGGGTTGCACAGCACACTGAAAGCTTGACAGTTGAAACTCACCAGTCACTCCATGGAGAAAGATGGGGCTGTCTGCTCCTGTTAAGATTTGTAGTCTTGAGTCATTACGGTCTCCTTAATTCAGAACTGACTGGATGGCAGTGGGTTTGGGTTCAGTGGCACCGTGGAAGACAGTCCTGGTGTTTGGCTTCTGTAAAGAAGCATAGAACCTAGAAAGCTTTATGAAGCTATTCGAATCTGTATCAAACAGGGTTGCCACTGAGTCGATTGCAGTTCTGACTCAACAGTAAGAGATTTAATATTTTATGCGTTTAGCAGCAATGTTCTGGGAAATAATACCTTAACCAAAGGAACAACTAGCTCAATAATGATGTGCACAAACTGCTGCAGGGTGGTCAAAAGAAGATATTTTTGAAAATGCTATTCCGCAGACTGGCATCACGATGTCTTTTACACCCGCGCTTTCAGGTGGCCCAGGAACAAAGATGGGGCGACTGAGGATTTCAGAAGGCTGGCCAGCAGCAAGCAGGAGTCAGAGAGCTTACAGAGTTGGCATCACACTGTATTCCTGAGCTTGTGATTTCAATTTCCCCAACTCCCTCCTACTTCTCCTGCCATATCTCTAAATCTAAAGCAGTTGGTGAGCTTACAGGGCTCCCGCTGTGGTAATTAGGGAATAAATGGTCCCATATCAAGTCGTCTTGGACCACAATTACCTTGTGCCAGCCAGGTCTTCAGAACAGGTTCTGTGACGTCAGAGAGAAGTTGAGGTCTTGCTCATTCACCTGTGGGGAGGTAATTTCTCTTCACATGTCAGGGCTGTGAGGCGGAAGTCCTCGGAAGAGTGTTATGGAGCAGAACTCAGCGGCTCCCTGAACATGAGTGACATTTTTATGAAGCCCTTCTGGACTAATGGACTCTTTATAAGTCTGTATTAGAAGTCCTTCCAGTTAATGAGAGAAAAGGGGGCATTTAATATACCAATGAAGTGCTTTTGTTTTGTTTTGTTTTTCATATTTCACAGACCAGGAGGGGGATGCAGGACTTCAGGAAGTGTGGGGCTCTGGAATAGGAAGCCATTCTTTATCACTAGTATTTACCCATCCCCCCTCCATTCTCATCTCTTCTTCTTCCTCTCCTTTTTTCTCCCCAGACTGACTTTCTGCCTCTCCTCCCACATGGCACAAACTAACTACACACCGAAACTCCTCACCTATGAGATCCCATAGCCAGCAAGAAGAGACTTACATCTTCTCTGTCCCAGGAGGTGATTTCAGGGAGATTGACTCTGACAGACGCCGCTTGGGTCAGGTCAGGTTTGGTTTAGTCTGCAGTGCATCATACAAGCAACCTGAAAGAGACCGTGCAGTCTGGAGAGTTCCCAGATACGGGGCTGTCTCCGATTGAGTTCCCCTAGGAGCAAAGTGAGAATCAAAAATATGAGCACCCACCTCACCCTCTCTGATGCTTTCTATTTGCCCAGTTGTCAAGCCAGAGGCCAAGGGAGCTGAGTGAATTCTTATTAGGTCAGTCTTCCAGGAGACCAAGTAGAATAGGGAAGAGCAGTGAGCGAGTCTTGTTTTAGGGGCAAAGGAAACCCCTAATCCACACATGTTCTACAGAGAACCATTTATTAAATGCTGAACAGAACCAAGGTGACTCCTCCAAGAGAGGCAGATTATCAACCTGAGGACATAATCGCGTCTATGGATTCACAGGCATGTGGCTACTGAAATAGGACACGGGGAACCAAGGAAAGTGTCACAAAATCATGATTGGCGGTAGATCAATTCATCACAGTTGCTGGAATTATATATATATATACCTATGCATACATGCATGCATACATACATATCGCTGCAGATTAGAAAAGTTTACAGGATAGGTTCAGGGCCCTCTGACCAACTTGATCAGGGTATGAATCATGACCAAGGGGCCACAGTGTCCTTATTTTCCCAAGGGCACCCCCAGGCGTAGAGGTTGAATCTATGTGGAGACTCAAAGTGGCTTTAGGGCTCTCACTGAAAACCACGGCCTCCTGCACAGCTGGCGCTCAGCGTTTACGCTCTGAGACAATTGTAAAGGAGCAAAAGGAAGGCGTGACTCACGGATTTCTCAGTGGAACCGTGTTATTTACAGACACTAACAAAGATTGCGGCGGGGGAGGGGGCATGCCATTTTTGTTGTTGTTGTAAGTGTGACAGCATTGAGGCATGCCCAGTTTCAAAATCGTTATTCACAAGACTTGACCAATCTGTTACTTATGCAGCCAGAGGTCAGAAATATCAACAAAGTCTTGGGCAAATGACTGGCACGTTGAGATTTGCATAAACTGGATCCAGGCTGCCATAAGAAACATGACAGCTCAAGCATTGGATGCGGAATGTTTATGTTACGCCGCACGAACGTGACCATGCCCTACACGAAGAGCTACACCCTGTGTGAGTAATTAGCCACATGGTGGTCAAGTTGATTCTGAATTAGTGATCCTATGGGACTAAGTGGAACTGTGCCTTAGGACATCCAAGACTGTAAATCTTTATGGAAGCAGACAGACTTACCTTACTCCTCGTGGATTTTGAGGGAAACAGAAAGATTTCTCCCAAGTTGTTTCCCCCAAATATATGCTAAACTTAGCTACTTGATACACATGGCGAATGACTATACACTTGGAGGTCAACAAAAGTAAGTCAGAAATTATTCTCCCGAAGGACTATCAGCCATCTAGAGCAATCTGACTGTACAGTCTGTCCCACCCTAACTATGGCTCACTCCCCTCTAATAAGGATAGTAGTAGGCTGTTTCCCTGAAGGAAACCCCAGGGAGGTCAAGGCCACTTAAGGGGGACCAAGGTTAGGTCACCACCACCATGAATCTGCGGTCTGCCTTTATTGTCACATGTATACCCCTGATCCCTCCCCTTCCTGTCATGTGTACACCCCTAGCTCATCCCCTTCCTGTTACGCTTATGCCCATTGTATATCCCCCTCCTACTGCTTGTACTGCCTATTGTACAACCCCTTCCTGTGATGTACGTCTTTACCTGTAATTAGGGGACATGCACGCCCCTAAAGATATATAAGCCTTGTCTAGCAATAAATTGCTCTCTCTCCTGCCCTCTTGTCTCCCATCTCCATGTGTACCACCAAGAGGAGCTGTGGTGAGCAGGCTACTATGAAATGTATCTGACTCCTTCATTTTACTTTACTCTCTCTCCTATCTCTCTTGTTCTCTTTGACTTTTCTATAATCTTTACTTATTATCGCTGTACAATTGCGCCTACTGGACCCTTGATGATTTGTTAAGGGCTGATTCCCCTGACAGGTTTGAACTGCTAACCTTGCCGTTAGCAGCCCAGTATTGAATCCACTCCTCATCAAGGGTCCTTTATATGAGTCATCAGGAAAACTGAAATTGGAACAGTGATCTTCACTCTTGCTCTTCTTCCTATCTCCTTGTGCTGCCTCCAGAAGTCACTGTCTAGGACTTAAGTGAAAGCCCTATCACATTGATCCAGTCTCCACCTACAGATTTGTAGAAATCATTCTTCCCACATTGCTTCCACCAAAAGGCTCATATAAATTCTGCAACAAATAACAAGAAATAAATTGTTTATATGTAAGTATTTTTTTGTTGTTGCTCTAACAGATTACCACAAACTTAGCATCAAAACAACATCAATTTATTATCTTAAAATTCTGGAGGCCAGAAGTCTAAATTAGGTTGGCAGGGCCGGGATCCATCAGCAGCCATCTAGGAGACTCCAGCATTGAGAGGCCCTCTGCATGCTTTGGTGCTCTTTCAACCTTCTCTCCCTTTCAACCAGCACTGTCATCATTTCTCTTCTCTAGCTCTGGCCTGCTTGCTAATCTCTTTTAAAGACTTTTGTCATTACATTTGCCTCACCCCAATAATTCAGGATAACTTCCCCACCTCAGGATCTTCTACTTGATTATCAACTGCAAAGTCCCCTTTTCTGTGTACGGTTCTGGGGATAAGCACATGGATTATTTGGGTGAGGTCATTGGTCTGTCTACCACCTTGTTCTTAGGGTACTCCCATGACACCATAATTTATGAGCATCACAAACTAAATAATAAAGAGGGTCTCTATTATTCTAGGGTAGGAACACTACCCTACTGCACCCATGATGCCCCCATAGTGTTCAAGGAAGGATCTAAGCTCTACCACTGGCAGTGGGGTAGAAGAGCAACAGCTCCCAGCAATTCTCCCGAGATTCTTGACTTTGGGAGATTGACCTTGGATGTGGACAGAGTTAGGTGCCACTGCAAAAAAAACCGTTGAAATAGAGACCTCTTTGGACTAACTGATAAGAGTGATTCTAAATAGTTTAAATGTTTCATCATTTTATTGAGGGCTCTTACAGCTCTTATCACAATTAAAAACACCTTTTAAAAAAGGCCTGGGAGGTAAAAATGGATACTAAGAATTAGCTACATACACTCAAGGATTCCCTTGTTATTTAGGGTTGTTACAGTCTAGAACAGGGATCCTCAAACTTTTTAAACAGGGGACCAGTTCACTGGAGTATAGTTTTAAAAAAACTATGAAAAAATTCCTATGCACACTGCACACATCTTATTTTGAAGTAAAAAAACAAATGGGGCAAAAACACCTGGCAAGCCAGATAACTGTCCTTGGTGGGCCGCATGTGGCCCGCAGGCCATAGTTTGAGGACGCCTGGTTTAGAAGGACTTCGTGCTTCATTGATACTTGGTTTGGTCGATTTTAGTTTTACTCCAGACTACTATTTATGTGATCAAGATTCCATATGTTCTCAAGGTTCAAGGAGGACCCATTCTCTTCAAAGTATGTATAAGCAACAACAAAATAACCCTAAACGAGTGCCATAGAGTCAACAACATCCGATGTTCCTGAGTAGAACTATGCTTCCTAAGGTTTTTCTCTGACTGTATGACTTATGAAAGCAGATCACCAGGTCTTCTTTGGTGGTGTCCCTGGTGGTTCAAACTGCCAACCTTTAGGTTAGTTGTGGTTGTCGTTGTTGAGGGCCGAGTTGGTAAACCTATATACCACAGAACAGAGCACCTCCTGGTCCTCACAATTGTGAGGTTAATTGTCAAAGGCAAATGATCTTCTCAACTCCGGGATCACAAAATATGTATACTCCACTACCATCGAGTCTGTTCCTATAGTAACCCTACATGCAGAGAACCGTGTTATATACTATGACTTAACCTTGGAAGTCACATACGTCCAACATAGTCACAAACTCACCCAGTCAAGGAAGGGAGTGTAGACCTCTCTTCATATGATGTGACTTTGACACTCTAAGCTCCCATCCCTAGAAACTGGGTGAGTTTGTGACTAGGTTGGATGTATGTGACTTCCAACGTTAGATCATTGCATATAACAGTTCTCTGAATTCTTTTAGGTTATTCATTCTGGGAACCCAGTCATTTTGATGGTAAGAGTCTTACGCAGCCACATGGAGAGACCATATGTCAGTAGCAACCGTATGGAGAGGCCATATGTCATTGTCTCAGCCAAGAGTCAAGCTGGGTCCTCAGCCAACTGCCTCATGTAAGCAATTCTACAGATGATTTCAGTCCTAAACTGTCAAGTCTTTGGTTTGAGTCTTCTCGGCTGAGGCCCAGAGCAAACTGTGCCCACTGCCTTTCTTATCTCTGACCCAGATCATAATAAAAGTGGTTATTGTTTAATGCCTCTAGGTTTAGAGTGGTTGTTTTCAAGGATAAGAATGACATATGTAAAGTTATGTATCACTGTTGAAAGAATGCAGATATTATGGCCTCTAAACACAGCAATCCTGACAGAAGCATTGAATCTGGCCACTTTCCCCCAGATTGTTTCTTAAGATGAACAAAGGTCTCATCCTCATTAATCTAATCCAGGGTTGGCCTTTCTTTAATGAGACTCACTTTTTCCATCCCATTCATGCAGCCGGAGCTCAATGCTCTATTGGTTTTAGGAAACCTCAAAGAACCCAGAAATGTCTTCACAAATCCAAGTTAAAAGCATAGTTTTATTATACTTCTTTTTGTAAAATATGGCTAATGAAGCAGGACAACAACCCCCTTCTCAGGAGGTGACATGGATGGAGGGTGGGCAGAACCAGACAAGACCTCAGGGGAGGTTGCAATGCCAGACCATGGGGGGAGGATGTATCATCCACTTTGCTTCTCTGAGGTTTCCCCACCCATCAGAGATGGTTTCCAATCTATTTTGCTAATTCAAATCCTCCTTGGACCCTTGGCCCACCCTTAAAAAATACCTATGTACTTAGATTTCATGGAATTGTTTCGTTGTCAAGTACGTGCTAGGATGAAGGGAGTTAGTTATTCATTCATTCAACAAATATTTGTGTGGGTTTTCTGCATGGAAGGGATGATAAGGAGGGATGATGAATGAGCTGGGCATTAGGGGAGAGACAGATTTAATCTACCTAAAAATAAACTAAGTGATGTGTTATTAATTAAGTACTCCACCTGCTGTCATAAAGGACTTTGCTCATTCTTTTGTGTAAATATTTAACTTGACCTGTGTTCTTTGAAATTCTTTCAAGGAATGTGAAGCAGAGAACTTACTTACTCATGCCTCGTGAATGTTTATTTTTGTGTATAAGGTGTTTATCCTATTTATGAGGAAGCCTGGTGGCATAGTAGTGACGTGCTCGGCTGCTAACGAAAAGGTCTATGGTTTGAGCCCTTGAGCCATCATGCAGGCGAACAATGTGTCAGTCTTCCTCTATCCAGATAAGTTGCCTTAGAAAACCCACTGGGAGCAGTTCTACTCTTTCATATACGGTTGTGATTAGTCTGAATTGACATGATGGCAATGGGCATGGTTTCCTTTTTTATGGCTAGCTTAAGAAAGCCAAGTCTAGCTTGTATGTGTTGCTTGATGATGACTGATTGGTTTTCATAAACTTTTATTAATACTTGACTTCATTTGAAAACACAACTGATAGAAAGTAAATATTTAGAAAATGATGATGGCAATATATGTACAAATATGCTCGATACAATCAATGTATAGAATATTATAAGAGCTGTGGAGCCCCCAATAAAATGATTAAGAAACAAAACACAACGGAAAAATCATGGATGGTGGAAATCTTCTGAGATCCTCTAACGCAGGGAATTGATACCAGGTTTCTGGTATCAATTTCCCTTTCTCTTCCCATGGCAGTTCATACTCCAAGTTCTCTCTACTGAGCCTTTCTCTCCAGCAGCATAGCTTGGCTACTTCATGGTGAATCTGGGCTCCCAGGCATATTAAAGCTCTTTGTGTCCAGCCTTGGAAACTATGGTTTATCATTTCCATTGCATTCCTGAGGGTCAAGTAAGCACATGAGCATTCCAGTTTCTGGAACAGGGAAATTAGACTCTGCTTCCTGATAGTAAGAAGGGGGGAGTTATATATATATATATATATATATATATATATATATATATATATATATATATATATATATATATATATATATATATATATATATATAATTTATATATATAAATTTCACAGATTATAAAAACATTTCAGCTTTACGGTATGTAATATTTATTGATTCAAACTAAACTAAACAAAGGGGGAAGAAGGAAGAGAAAAATGGTCCCAATTGTCATGGGCATTGACTTGAGTGAAATGGAGGATGAAGGTCCATGGGAGGGGAGAGGGGTTCAGGGAGTGGGATGGGGGTGGTCTACTGGAGGGTTTGATTAGTGGTTTGGATTTTTGAATGCAAAGTTGATGATCTGAAATGTAAAGCCCGACCTAATTTACAATAAAAAGATTATTAAAAACAAAGCAAACCCACTGACTTCAAGTTGATTGGTACTCTGCAAGGTCACAGGATTGAGCAGAACTGTCCCCAGAGGGTCCCCAACACTGTATCTCTTTCCGGAAGCTGGCTGTCGCATCTTTCTTATGCAGAGTGACTGGCAGGTTATGAACCATCAACTTTTTAGTTAGCAACTGTGTTAGTGCTTTAACAGCTGTGCTACCAGGGAGCCATTCATGGATTAAAAATTCAGGAAGACCTAAGCTAAGAAATACCACTAAGAAAAAAAAAAAAGAAATACCACTAAGAAATAATTCCCTCTACAGCATGATATTTCCATGTCTGTGGATAATGACCATTTTGAGTTGCCCCAAACAGGCAATTGCCCTTCCCTCCCATCCCACCCACCACCACATTTCAACAGTCCAGGAAGGCCTTGCTTGGGATTAATCAAAACTAGATCCTTCCTTTTTTCCAAGTACTTTTATGCGACTGAAAGCTTGGCAGGGACCAAAGAACATTTCTTGCTGAATTGTGACGCAATGTCCTTGAATGGCTCATCCTTCCCTGACCCTTTGTTCAGGGCTGAACTCAGGGCACCTGCCTACTGGCACACAATTTGCTGAAGCTCTGCCAGGAATGACTCTTTGGCTGATCCTTGGCCCTTGGTTATCTCTGGGGACATATATATATGATGTAATGTTTGTCAAAGTTCCTCGCACTTGTTTTTATAGATAACCAAATCATCAGGTGCTTTTCTGGCAGACTTATAGGCATTAAGAGTGATGTAAGAAAGGCGCTCTGGTGGCATAGTGGGCAATGCACTTGGCTGCTAATCACAAGGTCAGTGGTTTGAATCCACCAGCCCACTCTGTTGGAGAAAGATGAAGCTGTCTATCCCAGTAAAGATTTAAAATCCCTGAAACCTGAAGTGGCAGTTCTACCCTGTCCTATAGACTCATTATGGGTTGGAATTGACTAGATGGGAGTGGGGTTGGAACTAAGAAAAAAAGAATGAATTTCCAACTATATGTCTCAGATTTTGCTTTCGGATGTTTTTGTAGTTACTGATGCTGCATCAGAAAGTACCCTGGGCTCATGGTCTATATCCAAAAGACTGAAAGCAGGGGCTCGAACAGATAGATGTGCACCTAGGTTCAATCTAGCCTAATTTATAAGAGCAAAATGGTAGAAACAACCCAACTTTCCATCACAAATGAATCAGATGTGTGTGTGTGTGTGTGTGTGTGTGTGATCGTGCCTTCTGGACCCATGATCCTTGCACAATGAACCTTCCAGATCCAGAAGACAGTTATAGCATCAGAGGAACAGCAGCAGAGCCAGGAGCCAGAGCAGGGAACAGAATGACGGACTTTGAAACCCACAGAGCCAGTAAAGCTGATGTTTTTGTGCAGGAGGCTGGCTTGCCAAGTGGGGTCCCTTTGGGCACTTAGATGGGGAAGTTGGGCTGGTTGACCCATGGAAGTGGATCTGCATGCCTACTGGCTGAGGGTTACTGGAGTGGGGTGCCTCTGGGCACTTAATGCAGGGAGCTGCACTTGTTGATCCTCTAGAGCTTCAGCTGAAATACCTAACAGAGGGGTGATATGCCTCTTTAGGAATTTATTAGCAGCCCGGGAAGAATGTGTGTCACATCTGGATAAGCACCTCAACCCTGACCATTTCCCACTGGCCTTGCAACGTGTTCACTTCCCTACTAAACTCTTCAACCAGACAAATCGGGTACATAAGCAAATATGGTGAAGAAAGCTGATGGTGCCCAGCTATCAAAAGCTATAGGATCTGGAGTCTTAAAGGCTTGAAGATAAACAAGAGGTCATCTAGCTAAGAAGCAACAAAGCCCACATGGAAAAAGCACACTGGCCTGTGTGATCATGAGGTGTCTATGGGATTAGTTATTAGGTGTCAAAAACCCAAAACAAAAAATCATATCAATGTAAATGAGTGACAGTATGGAGTAAAGACCCAAAGCCCATCTCTAGGCAACTGGACATCCCCTTACAGAAGGGTCGAAGGGAGGAGATGAGCCAGTCAGGGTGCAGTATAGCAATGATGAAACATACAACTTTCCTCTAGTTCTTAAATGCTTCTTCCCCCTATCCCCCACTAATGTGATCCCAATTCTACCTTACAAATCTAGCTAGATCAGAAGTTGTACACTGGTACAGATAAGAACTGGAAACACAGGGAATCCAGGACAGACAGACCCCTCAGGACTAATAATGGGAGTAGCGACACCAGGAGGGGAAGGGGAAGGTGGGGGGAGAAAGGGGAAGCTGATCACAAGGATCAACATATAACCCTCTCCCTGGGGGATGGACAACAGAAAAATGGGTGAAGGGAGACATTGGACAGTGTAAGATATGACAAAGTAATAATAATTTATAAATTATCAAGGGTTCATGAGGGAGGGAGGGCAGGGAGAGGAAAAATGAGAAGCTGATACCAAAGGCTCAAGTAGAAAGAAAATGTTTTGAGAATTATGATGGCAACAAATGTACAAATGTGCTTTACACAATGGATGGATGGATGGATTTTATAAGAGTTGTATGAGCCCCAAATAAAATGATTTTTAAATTATTTTAAATAAAATAAGCCCTTCAACCATGAGTTCTGCCTGTGAGTTCTGTGTTATCAATGCCATGGATATTAGAACCCAGGGGAATAAAATAGAGAACATGTAGACAAATCAAAAAGGAAATTTCAATGTTTGATACCCTTAGGCATTTTTCCAAAAGTGAAGGCCCCGTCTCTAACATGTGAGTTTCCTTGCTAGGTGCTGTGGAGCCAGTAGCGACTCACAGGGCTTCTCGGCACAACGGAAGGAAACATCCTTACAGTTGGTGTCGCATTGCAGCCCATTGTTAAAGCCATGTGTCCATCCACAGTACCACACACTGAGAGACGAGCAGTGGGTCTTGAACACAGACTGCTATATTTCTCTGGTCAACTTTAACATTCTGATTAGCATAGTAGGTGGCATTTGTGGCTCCGTGGTAGAATTCTCACCTTCCATGCGGGACACCCAAGTTTGATGCCCAGCTAATGCAACTCACACACTGTCAGAGGAGAATTGTATTGCTTGTCCACTTTCAGTAGAAGCTTCCAGACTAAGATGCACAATAAAGAAAGCCCTGGTGGTCTACTTCTGAAAACCACCCGATGAATACCCTGTGGATAATAACAATGCCAATCACAGGTGAGTGTGGAGATGCTGAAAGACTAGTAGGCATTGAGCTCTATTGTGCATAGGCTCTCCATGAGTTGGGCCCAACTTGGTGGCACCTAACACCACAACCAATAGGAAGAAAATATAGGATTAAAAAAAACCCTAAATTAAACAGAAGTTCAGGGGGGAAGGTATCATCAGTGATAAACCGCTGATAAAACACCAAGAAAGGAGTTCATCCCCCAGGACAAAGTGACCGTGGGTACCTACTCTGAGATCAGATTCCTTGTCTCCATCTGCCAATTCTTTATTGAGGCCACATTCTATAGTCTGTAGATTGTTCTCTCTAATTCATTAAAGGGATTAAATGCTATAACAGATTCTATCTTTAGTGACCCATAACAGCAGGAGAGAACCGAGGAGGAGCAGGGCCTGCGGGGCGAGCAGACACCCCAGCTATCAGTGGCACTTCTGAGCCTGCTCATTCCTGGAAGTCTCTGCAAGGTTATCCGCCAGAGGTATCATTTTCTGTGTCCTCCCCTCTCTGAGGCAGTCTTTGTTCCATGCTGATCACTTTACTTGGCTGTTCTATTTTAGGTTAACCTTGGATGACTTGGGTTTGTCTGTTAACACAGACAATTGCTTTACTTCTCCAGTAATTGGGCAGACTGTCAACAAGGAAACGGATTCTACCATACTCTAAATCAGATGTGTCCAAATCACAACTTTGTAACAAATTCTGTGCAAACATAGCAGTATGCACTGTTGTTAACTACCACCATCCAATCAGAGACTCCATGCATAATGGAATGAAATGCTACCCAGTCTGGCTCCATCCCTGTGACTTGTTGCAGATTCGTATGGTTCTTAATGGTTGCTTTTTGGAAGTAGACCAATAAGCCTTTCTTCCTAGTCCATCTTAGTCTGGAAGCTTCACTGAAACCTACTCAGCCAATCTCCACTGACTGTGTATGCTACATTAACTAGGAATCAATCCGAAGTCTTCTACATGGAAGGCATGTTTTCTTCCTTTGATCCACCCTGCCCCACATAATACAATATATTATCAAATTATTGTGGATTATTTAGAGTCTGTGAGTCCTAAGTCAATAATAGAAGACACAGAATTTAAGGATGACAACCTGACAACATGAGAACAGCCAATATGCATTCACATCTGAAGTCCTGCTGTAGTTTAGGCTTCTCAAGATAGTTCAGTACTAGCTGGGAACTAACCAAAGAATGCCCCTCTGTGGTCCCTTGTGCAGGCTCCCAGCAGGGGCACAGACAGAGTACTGTAATCTCATCATTGTTTCACTGATAAGGTAACCGATCCAGAGAGAAGTTAAGCAGATCACCTAAGGTTTGACACCAGACTCAGCAACAAGCCAGGATTCCAACTGAGTGGCATCCATGAGGCTGCCAGGGCCTCGAAGGGTGTGCCAGGTACACTTCTATGAACTGGCAGGTGTTTGGCATTCTGGACATGACCATTGTTTCTCTCTTATTCATGTTTTCTGAATGCTAATGTAGCACTCTATTTCTCAGGGTGTTTGATTTCTCCAGAGACTAACTGGTTTGAATACAGAATAAACACATAAACTCTACAAGGTAAGGGATTTTGCTGATCGTGTAACTATTTGAGATAAAATCAATTTCAAATGACGATATTAGCCCAAAAGGGTGATAGAAAAATTGGGGAATGGGTAAGGAGGAGGTGTAACAGGATGATGTCATTCAACTGTACATATAAAGAATATTGGGGTGGGTGGGAAGAACACTGTAATACCTAACATTTTGTTACATATAAATACATTATCTATTTATCATGCATAATAATAATAAAGGACAACAGAGGAAAAACCAGTCCTAAAGAGTGTTAGAAGGCCCCCCAGAAGAATTTGTTTCAAAGGACGACATAGATTCTGCAGCTCCGGGAGAGGGACATATCTGATCGGAGCACACGGGAGCAGATGAAGGGGGAGTTGGAGAGAGTGGAGCACATCCTGGCCCACCAGGCCTTGAGGACGATGATCCCAATTAGAGCAACCAGTCCACAGAGAGGACCACATGGCCAGCCCCACTATGAGACATGATGCCCCTCACTGACCCATGGCGCTGCGGGCAACAGCACCGGAGACACAGTGTGGGAATTGCGCCTGACCTGATCCCACCACACCGAGGCAAAGCACTGGGGGAGTGCAGTGGAACAGCAAGGGAATGGAGCGGCAAGGTCCCCAGGGAATGGTGAAGGTGGACTTTGGGGCCAGGGTGTGATGCCTTAACAGACTGGACTGGAAAACACTCCTAAAGGCCAACAAATGATCCTTGAACTAACTAACAAGCTTTTCTTTCTTGAAAAAAAGTTTTAAGAGTGTTATAAGGAACAAAAGTGTCCCTAAAACTAATATTTAAGTTATGGAAAAAGTTTATTAAGTCTTAAACAGTACAATGACAAGACAAAGAGGCATCATTTGGAAGAGGGAGACCATTAGCAGGTGGTCATGATGGCATCCAAAAGTTGACAAGAAACTGATGGCTTGAATAAGACATAGGAGGGCAAAGGAAAGTGCCACAGAGGCATGACTGGTTGCAGAACAACACGTCACAGGTACAGGTGGGACTGTAGAAGTGGGAGGAGGACCATGGATGGGTTATGTTAGGCGGAAGAGCTCCCAAGGTTGGTTCAGGGTCTTCTGATCAAGGCATTCAAGATGTGCCCCATATCTATGTGAGACTCTAGTATCCTGAAGTTCCCCCAAGGATCTCCTTAAATAAGTCTCTGAGGGAAAGACTGACCCTTGCTGGCTGTTGAGGGCAGTGGTCATAATCTACTGTCTAATACTCTGCATGAGGGCAAAGGTATTCACACTGCTGGGTGATGGTCAGAAACAATTCAAAGGAGATGTAACCCACTGGAGATTCAAAATGGATGATGGGCTCTCGCTAACCTTTAGCAAACTCAGTGCTCCGAGAAAACAAAACAAAAAAACCCAAAGTCACTGCCATCGAGTCAATGCCGACTCAGAGCGACCCTATAGGACAGTATAGAACTGCCGCTGTAAGTTTCCAAGACTATGTCTCTCTCTCTCTTTTAAAAATTAATAAATCATTTATTTGGGGGCTCTTATAGCTCTTATAACAATTCATGCATCAATCACATTTGTACATATGTTGCCATCATTTTCAAAACATTTTCTTTCTGCTTGAGCCCATAGTAATATCTCCTCTTGTTTTGCTCCCCCCCCCACCCTCATGAACCCTTGATAAATCATAAATTATTTTCATATCTTGCACCATCTGCTGTCTCCCTTCACCCACCTTTCAGTTGCTCATCCCCCTGGGTGGGTGGGTAGGGACATACTCATTGTAGTCATTTCCCTGTTTCTGTCCTCCCCCACCCTCCCCACTGCCTTCCCCCTACCCTCATGGTATTGATCCTCCCTCCAGTGTTCCTGAGGGAGTTATCTATCCTGGATTCTGTGTGCTGAGAGCTCCAGTGTACATGCTCTAGTCTAGCCTCATTTATAAGGTTGAGTTGCGGTCATGATCGGGGTGAGGGGGCATTAAAGAACTAGAGGAATGTTGTATGTTTCATCAGCACCCTGGCTGACTCATCCCTTCCCTGTGACCCTTCTGTGAGGGAATGTCCAATTGTCTACAGATGGGCTTTGGGTTTCCACTCCAACCCCCCTCATTTGCATCAATATATTTATTTGTTCTGGTTCTTCTGCTGCCTGATACCTGATCCCACTGACACCTCATGATTACACAGGCTGGTGTGCTTCTTCCAAGTGGGCTTTGCTGCTTCCGTGCTAGATGGCCGCTTGTTTACCTTTAAGCCTTTAAGACCCCAGATGCTATATCTTTTAATAGCCTGGCGCCATCAGTTTTCTTCACCACTCTTACTCATGCACCCATTTGACTTCAGCGGTCGTGGCAGGAAGGTGAGCTTCACAGAATGCTAGCTTAACAGAACAAAATGTTCTTGAATTTAGGGAGTAATTTAGTAGAGAACCAGTGCCCATATGCTAGCCCAATACTAAACAATTCAGTGTATGTACATAAACCTCTATTCCTATAGTTATAAATATTTTTACATATGTGGATGCCTATATTTATACCTCTATAAATGTCTTTTGCCTTCTGGTTCTTTCCTCTATTTTGTTATACTCTCCTCCTGTCCCACTATCCCACTATTATGTTCATTCAGCACTCAATACTTTCTCTTAGCTGCATTGTGCTTGATCATACCCCACCAGGCATTCTACGCTCTCCTCGCCATCAATTTTAGATCTCTTATTGTTCCCTTGCTGAGATATCTCTCTTCATTGGAGAAGAAAGCTCCATCTTTCTCCTGCAGAGCATCTGGCGGTTTCTAACTACAGACCTTGTGGTTAGCCAGTCGATGCACAGCTGCTACCCCGCCAGAGTTCCTATACAAGAGTAAAAAGAGTCACAAAGGGACAGAAACCATCAAAAATTCTCCTCCTTCTTCAATAGTGTAGGTACTTTTACTTTATGGGTTGCAAACCACATTCTAGCAGAGCCACACTCTAGGGGAAGCACCTCCTACAGCCTGCCTTGGTTGTGGACTGGTATCCTAATGTATCCTACCCTCAGCACCAGTTGTTGTTGAGATGATTCCAACTCCTGGTAACCCACCTGTGGCCATGTTCCGTAGGTTTTCAAATATGGATCACCAAGTCTTTCTTTGTAGGCTCATCTGGGTGGAGTCAAAGCTGCAACCTTCAGATAGCAGCCAAGCATTTAAAACATTTCCATAGACCCCATCCATTTGTATCAATAAAGGGTGTGTCTGCGAGTTTTTGGTGTGTACATCACTTTGCAAGGGCATCCCTTGTTGCCATGTCTGATAACTAAATTGGAAGTGAATATAAAATGACAGAAATCCAACCACTTCCACCTGCCCCATGAGCCTGTGGTACCAAAGGTGGCACAGTGAGCTTCAATAGGCTATGGCCACTGAAATTCACAATGCTTCTAGGCTACTTCACACTGTCAGAGTGCATCCCAGAAGACTAAATTATAGCTTCCAACTACCTTTTGGGGATTCTCTCTTGTTATAAATCTGGAGCTTGAAAGCAGGCAGGTTCTATCTTGACAACATCTTGAGCCAATAGTCTCCTCCAGGAGTAATGAACAGCAGGCTAACTAAGAGAAATAGCCAAGAGCTATTAAAAGAGCATGAGCTTTCTAGTCAGATCTCGGTTCAAGTCCTGACTCTGCCCTTACTAGTTGTGGAGTTATTGGGCATGTTATTTAATTTCTCCAGGGAAATTGTATAAATACACAATCAAGAGTTTTTCAAACTACAGGGTGAGGAAATTGGAGTGTGTAACAGTCATTTATTGAGGACTGTTCAGAGAAGGCATATAAACTGAACCCCAAACCATATTAAACACAAGTAAACATCTTTCTGGTAGATTCATCTGACATCAGATGGATGTCAACTGGCTACCTGGTGCATGCTACCATAAAAAGTGATGATACTCCACCAGAAGTCTTTGTTACACAATTCCCTTTTGAACGCCTGATGCACATGTACCCAGTTACCACATCCCCACATGAATGGGCTCTGTTCCTGGAATTCTCCACCTCTTTTCATGAATAAACATAATTTTAAAACTCCCATAAAATTTCTCTTTTTCCCTTGTTCATTGAGACATGGTCTGCCTTAGGTCCCTCCATGTCTTTCCTTGAAAGATGCTTCTTGGTCCAATGAACCTTTTCCACATCCCCCCTTACAAGGTACGGCTCTCTCATAAAGCTTTTTGCTTGCATGGTGAGCTTGGCTCCGTGCTTTCTATTCTTACTGTGCAAGGAAAGAACCTTCCATTGGCAGCTTGCTCTGGTAACACCTGAAACCAGCAACACATATTCTATTTCTCTGAGACCAACCCTAAGCAAGGTAAACCTTTTAATCATTACAACAATTATAGCTACTGCATGAATTGAACCTGTTTTGTTACATTGAATGACTTCTATCACTTAAAGATAGCTCAAGCTCACCATGGAGTTAATTCTGACTCAGAGGGACCCAATCAACAGAGTAGAACTACACCCTTGACTTTCTGTGGCTGTAAATATTTAGTTTATGCATTTCTTTCTTTCTTTTAAAATCATTTTATTGGGAGCTCATACAACTCTGATCACAATCCATACATACATCAATTGTGTAAAGCACATTTGCACTTTCATTGCCTTTATCATTCTCATAACATTTGCTCTCCATGCCTCCCCGCTCCCCCTCCCTCATGAGCCCTTGATAATTTATAAATTTTTATTTTGTCATATCTTACACTGTCTGACATCTCCCTTCACCCACTTTTCTGTTGTCCGTCCCCCAGGGAGGAGGTTATATGTAGATCCTTATAATAGATTCCCCCTTTCCACCCCACCCTCCCTCCACCCTCCTGGTATCACCACTCTCACCACTGGTGCTGAAGGTATCATCCACCCTGGATTCCCTGCGTTTCCAGTTCCTATCTGTATCAGTGTACATCCTCTGGTATAGCCAGATTTGTAAAGTTTCCAGTTCCTATCTGTATCAGTGTACATCCTCTGGTATAGCCAGATTTGTAAGGTAAAATTGGGATCATGATAGTGGTGCGGGTGGGGGGGCGGGGGCGGGAAAGAAGCATTTAGGAACTAGAGGAAAGTTGTATGTTTCATCATTGCTACACTGCACTGACTGGTTTGTCTCCTTCCCGCAACTCTTTTGTAAGGGGATTTCCAGTGGCCTACAAATGGGCTTTGGGTCTCCACTCTGCACTTCCCCTTATTCACAATGATATGATTTTTTGTTCTGATGATGCCTGATACCTGATCCCTTCAACACCTCATGATCACACAGGCTAGTGTGTTCTTCCATGTGGGCTTTGTTGCTTCTGAGCTACATGGTCACTCGTTTACCGTCAAGCCTTTAAGACCCCAGATGCTATATCTTTTGATAGCTGGGCACCATCAGCTTTCTTCACCACATTTGCTTATGTACCTGCTGTGTTTTCAGCGATTGTGTTGGGAAGGTGAGTATCATGAAATGATAGTTTAATAGAACAAAGTATTCTTGCATTGAGGGAGTACTTGAGTGGAGGCCCAATCTCCATCTGCTACCTTAATACTAAATGTATACATATATGCAGATAGATCTATTTCCACATCCTTGCATATAAATATATTTACATATGGACATGCCTTTATTTAGACCTCTATAAATGCCCTTTGCCTCCTAGCTCGTTGCTCTATTTCCTTTTACTTTCCTCTTGTCCCACTAGCATGCTCCACCTTCATTTGGGTTTCAGTAATTCCTCTCAGTTACATTACCCTCAGTCACGCCCTACCAGGCCTCCTACACCCTCCTTACCACCGAAGTGGATAACTTGTTGTTCCCTTGTCCCTGGGTTTGTTAACACCACTTTCTTTACCCCCACTTTCTCCTCTCCCATGTCACCCTGGAACTGTTGGTCCCGTTGTTTTCTCCTCCAGATTGTTCAACCAGCCTATCTTATTTAGACAGAGCTGTGGAGATAATAACATGCACAAAAACAAAACAGAGCAAAACCAAACAACAAAAGAACAACACTAACAAGCCAATGGAAAAAAAGCACAAAACAAAACACAACAACAGGAAAAAAAAGCTTGCAGTTAGTTCAAGGACTGCTTGTTTACTGGTCAAGTCTGATGGGGCACTAAGCCCTGGTCCCAAAGTCTATTTTTGGTATTCCCTGGGGACTTTGTTGCTCTGTTCCCCTTGCTGTTGTGTTCCATGCCCTTAGTGTTTTGCCTCTGCGTGGCGGGATCAGATCAGGCGGAATTCCCACACTGTGTCTCCAGTGTTGTCCCCTGTAGGGCTATGGGTCAGTGAGGGATGTCATGTCTCATAGTGGGGCCGGCCATATGGTCTTCTCTGTGGATTGGCTGCTCTGAGCAGGGATATGCTCCTCAAGGCTTGGTGGGCCAGGATGCGCTCCACTCTCTCTTCCTCTCCCTTCATTCGCTCCCATGTGCTCCAATCAGACATGTCCCTCTCCCAGAGCTGCAGATTCAGTGCTGTCCTCTGAAGTGAATTCTCCTGGGGGCAGGAAGCTGTAATATTTATGGAGCAATCTCTCTCCCTCGGCGTACTTGGGAGATTAGAACGGCTAACTTTAAAGTTAGCAGACCAATGTGAAACCCACTGTGCCACCAGGAATCCTTTTTCACTAACGGAGACCATGCTTGGATTTAGTCCTATCATCCCAGCTTTCTAATGTGAACAACCAGCAGTTTTCTAGAAAAGCATCTGGTGGCAGAAGTTTCCTCTTTCTGACAAAGAAACAATGAAGTTCCACGTGAAACAGATGGAGCACAAAATGACTTTCGCCTCTTTCATTCTTATGATGACAAATGGATACTTTTTATCCTTGTTGTTTGCTCTGGCTGAGTACAGCCACTTACCCCTCCTGAGGAAGCCTCTGGGGCATTTTCCCTGTCAACGTTGCAGCCTAGGCGAAAATCCTACTCCCATGAGTCCTAGGGATAAAGTTTCCAGCTTGAAATAACAAAACTCCAGTGGTGCCGCATTCCTGGAATCCCTCATCTTAGTTCTACTAAGGTGACCACGCTCAGGCTTTGGGTTGCCAGAGCAGGAAGCTCTCCATTCCTGAAGGCGGCTGCAGCAGGACAGGTCTCCCGATACTCCAGGCTCGTGGCTGTGCTGACGTGAATGTCCTTGTACAAATGCCGTGACTATCACAAGGAGGGTTTTTCTTTTCATGGAAAAGTCTAAGAGTTTGCAGAACGAATCTCAACAAAATTATAGATCAGTGCGCTATCATGGCTCTCTGTCTTTTAAAAAAATAATTTTATTGGGAGCTTGTACAATTCTTATCACAATCCATCCACCCATCCATTGTGTCAAGGACTTTTGTCCATTTGTTGCCATCATCATTCTGAAAACATTTGCTTTCTACTTGAGTCCTTATTATCAGCTCCTCACTTTTCCCTTGCCTCCCCGCCCCTCTCCCTCATGAACCCTTAATCATTTATAAATTATTATTATTTTGTCATAACTTCCATTGTCCAACGTTTCCCTTCACCTACTTTTCTGTTGTTCGTCCCTCAGGGAGGAGGTTATATGTCGATCCTTGTAATCGGTTCCCCGTCTCTTCCCCACCTTCCCTTCACCCTCCAGTTATTGCCACTCTCACCACTGGTCCTGAAGGGGTCATCTGCCCTGAATTCCCTGTGTTTCCAGTTCCTATCTGTACCAGTGTACATCCTCTGGTCTAGCCAGATTTGTAAGGTAGAATTGGGATCATGATAGTGGGGGTGGGGGGAGAGGGAGTATTTAAGAAGTAGAGGAAAGTTATATGTTTCATCATTGCTACACTGCACCCTGGCTGGTTCATCTTTTCCCCGGGTTCTCTATCTTTCCCTCTTTGTCTTCTAGTTATTTCTGATGAGTGCTAAACATAAGAGGAAAGAGGCAAATGGGGTTACATTTTACCAAAGAAAGAAAGATTATTTATTTACCGGAAAGTTGTTTAGCCAAGACTTTGGGGGTTAGATGATCAGTGATACGCAGAGGGAGAGAAAGGTTTGTCTCTTGGTCCTGGGCTCTTGAAGTTTGCATCAGTTGACTGTCTCTTTACCAATCTTCCCTTTCAGACTGCAACACTCCTTCAGGGCAAGCCTCTTGTCTTAGTTGCCTTGGCTTCTCCAAATCCCAGGCAGTTCCAGACACAGGAGGCATTGGACACATAGGGATGGATGACAGTTGATTGTCACAAAAATACATAAAATCTATAGCTCATCAGTGTTCAATGACTCCAGGTTGTAGTTGAGAGCCCAGCAAAGAGGCCAAATGAGCTCAGCAATCACTTCTGAGTACAAATTTAGGCAAAGCTGTGAAAGGCTAGCCCACTTATGTCATATTCTCCCTCTTTTCCCAGGACTCTGTGGCCCAGACAGCCCTCCTAAAACCACTCCACCACCCATGTGCTTTGTCATCACCGAACACTTCAATATGCATTTCTTGCGCACGGTTGCATACCTGGAGAAAATATGGCAATGTCTTCTTTTTTTTTAAATATGGAACACTTCACGAATTTGCGTGTCATCCTTGCATAGGGGCCATGCTAATCTTCTCTGTATCGTTCCAATTTTAGTATATGTGCTGCCAAAGTGAGCATGGCAATGTCTTTACCTACTATAACCTGCACAAAATAAGTCACCTCCCACAGTCCAATGGCATTGCCATTATGTTCTGGTCCATTTCACAGGCAAAACATGCTCAGGCAGTGACAACACACTCTAAAACACTTAGGAGAGGAGAACAGAACCAACAACAACAACAAAACAAACAGGCCCATGAACGCATGGGACTTAGGAACAGTGGAATGAGGGTGAGTGAGGATGAGAAAATATTACTATGTCAGGGATTATCTTGAAATTTAAAAAAACATAAGGAAACAATGCTGTGAAAAGTGAGAAAGACTTGAAACATTTGCTCATTATCAAGGATTGCAGCCATTACTATGGATTATGACTCAATGTAAAAGAGACCAAACTCCTCACAACTGGTCCAATAGTTCAATAGGTAGCATCATGATCAATGGAGAAAAGACTGAATTTCTCAAGGATTTTGTCTTGCTTGGAATCACAATCAATGTTCATGGAAGCAGCAGTCAAGAGATCAAAAGATGAGTTGCAATGGGTAAATCTGCTGCACAAGACCTCTTTGGAGGGTTAAAAAGCCAGGCTATTATTTTGAGGAATAAGGTGCACCAGACCCAAGTCATGATATTTTCAACTGCCTCACGTGCATACGAAAGTTAGACATTGAAGATTTTGGAGACACAATGTACCACCCCATCAGACTTGACTGGAAAACGCTCATAAAGACCAACAAGCAGACCTTGAACTATTTATAGGCATTTCATTTTTGTCAGTGGCTTTCTTTTTGTTATTGTTATTTTGGTTTTTGTTGTTACTGTTTTGCTGGTTTTGACTTCCTTTGTTGTTTTATTTGACTTTGCCTGGTTTTTGCACTTATTAATGTATCTGCATATCTATCGAGATAAGATAGGTGGGATAAATAATTCAGAGATGAAAAGAATGGGACCAATGGTTCTTGGGGGATACGGGAGTAGGGGAGGTGGGAGAAAGGAGGGTGGGTAGTGGGAAACCAACCCAGGGACAAGGGATCAATAAGTGAACTAAAATCAATGGAAAGAAGGTCATAGGATGCCTAGTGGGGCTTACTCAAGGGCAATGTAGCAGCAAGGAATTACAAAACCTGAATGAAGGCCGAACATGATAGTGGGACAAGAGGAAAATAAAAGGAAATAGAGGAAAGAACCAGGAGGCAAAGGACATTTATAGAGGTCTAAATACAGGCATGTACATATGTAAATATATATATAATATAGGGGAATAGAACTAGGTACTTATATCTATATGTTAAAAATTAAGGTTGCAGATGAACAGTGGGCCTGACTCAAGTACTCCTTCAACACAAGAACACTTTGTTCTAACAATCTGGCATTCTGTGATGCTCACCTTCCTGACACGATTGCTGAAGACAAAATGGGTACATAAGCAATTGTGGTGAAGAGAGCTGATGGTGCCTGGCTATCAAAAGATATAGCATCTCAGGTCTTAAAGGCTTGAAGGTAAACAAGCAGCCATTTAGCTCAGAAACAACAAAACCCACATGGAAGAAGCACATCAGCCTGTGTGGTCATGAGGTGTCGAAGGGATAGGTATCAGGCATCTAAGAGCCAGAACAAAACCATACCCAGTGTGAATAGGGGGATGGGGCATTGAGTGGAGACCCAATGGTCTCTGTAGACAATTGGACATCCCTCACAGAGGGGTTACAGGAAAGAGATGAGCCAGTCAGGGTGTAATATAGCACCAATAAAACACACAACTTTTCTCTAGCTCTTTGGTGCTTCCTTCCCCTCACTGTCATGATCTCAATTCTGCCTTACAAGTTGATTGGACCAGAACATGCACACTGTGACAGGTAAGAGTCCGCAACACAGGGAATCCAGGATAGATAAGCTCCTCGGGGACAACAAGGAGAGTAGAGATACCAGGAGGATTAGGGGACAGTTGAGGGAGCAAGGGGGAATCAATCACAAGGATCAAAATATAATCCCCTCCCAGGAGAATGAATAGCAGAAAATAGGGTAAGAGTGAAGGATAATGTAAGATATGAAAATAATAATCTATAACTTATCAAGGGTTAGTGAGGACAGGTAGGCAGGGGAGGATGGGGGAAGAAATGGGGAACTGATATCAGGGGCTCAAGTGGGAAGAGAATGCTTTGAAAATGATGATGGGGACATATGTGCAAAGGTTTGACACACTGGATGAATATATGGAATGTGATAAGAGATGTAAGAGCTCTCAGTAAAAGTATTTTCAAAAGAAAAAAAAAGTTAGACGTTGAATAAGGAAGACTGAGGAATTGATGTGTTTGGATTATCTCATGGACTGCTATAAGGAGAAAAAAATCTGTCTTGGATCCAAGCAAGACAAAATCCTTGATAACTTCAACCATTTTTGAATGTTGTTACCTATCGGTCCAGTTGTGAGGATTTTGTTCTTTTTTACATTGAATTGCAATCCATACTGAAGGCTGCAATGATAATTTGTGCTTCTGTTGGGTTACCTTTGTTTGGAATGTGTACAAATATGGATCTCATCCGATCAATTGGCCAATTCACTGTCTTTCAAAAATTTTGGCATAGATGAGTGAGTGCTTCCTGTGTTTTCTCTGCTTGTTACAACATTTCGATTGATTTTATCAATTCCTGGAACCTTGTTTTTGGCTAATGCCTTTAGTTCAACTTGGAATTCTTCCTCCAGTCTCATTGGTTCTTGCTCATATGCTACCTCTTAAGATGATGCAATGTAAACTTGTGCTTTTTGGTACCGTGACTGTGCATTCTTTCGATCTTCTTTTCATGCTTCTGTGGTACATTGTTCAATAGTTTACTCATACAATGTTTCAATATTGCAACTTGAGGTTTGAATTTTTCTTGAGCTCTTTTAGTTTGAGATGCTTATTTTGTGGATTCTCTTGGGAGAATGTTCTCCCTTTTTGATTTTCTAAATCTAGGTCTTTGCACATTTCTTTCTCATGCTTTGTCTGCTCCAGCTGCCTTTGAAGCGTCCCGCTCAGCTCTTTCACCTCATCCTCTCTCTCATTTGCCTTGGCCACTCTAGGGTTAAGAGTAGTCTCTTTTGACACCTGCTTTGATCTTTTCCTTCTACCCTGTCTGTTGGATGACCTGTTGCTTTCGTCATGTATGATGTTCTTGATCATATCCCACAATTTATCAGATCTTCAATCATTAATGTTCCATGCGTCAAATCTGTTCATGTGAGTGTCTAAAAATGCAGGTGGGATATGCTCAAGATTGGATTTAGACTCCTGTGAACTTGTTGTAACATGCTTTTTTAAAAGTTTTCCTCAGCGTCAGCCTGGAGTTACATATGTGCAATTGACGGCCATTCTACCGTGGAACTTTCACCTTGTTTTAGCTGCCAATATTGAGCTTCTCCATTCTATCTTCCCACTGATGCAGTCAGTTTGATTTCTGTGTATTCCATATGGAGGAGTATACGTGTGTTTTGAAAGCCTTTTGTGCTGTTGCAAAAGGTATTTTTGTAAGACAGTCTTTCAAAATTCAGTCATGAGGTCTACATTTTTGTTTCTATCACTAAGGCCGTATTTCCAAATACTGTTCCTTCATCTTTCTCTTAAACTTTTGCATTCCAATGGCTAAGCATTATCTGTGCATCTTGATTGAATGTTTAATCAATTTCAGAATGAAGACATTGGTAAAATTCTTTCATTTCTTCATCACTAGCTTTAATAGTTGTATCCACAGGATTTCTTTGTATGCTGATAGGCATTATCCTATCACAGATGGCATTGTACTTCAAGATCAATCTTAAAATATTCTTTTTGACAATGAATGTAAAGCCATTCATCTTTACTTTTTCAATCTGGCGTAGTAATCCATATCACTGTCTGATTCAAAATGACCCACACTAGTCCATTTCAGCTCACTAATGCCTGTGATACTAACCTTTAGCCAGTCCACTTCCAATTTTCCTAGATTCACACTTAGTATATTCCAAGTTTCAATCATTACTAGATGTTTGCAGCTTTCCCTTCTCATTTAAAATTGTGCCCCAGCAGCAAATGAAGGTGCCCCAGGGCTTTACTCCATCCGTGTCTTTATGGTCGAGTCTAGTTTGAGGAGGCAGCTCTTCCTCAGTCATATGTTGTGTGCCTTCTGACCAGAGGGGCTCATCTTCTGGCACTATATCTGACAATGTTCTCTTGCTATTCATGGTTTTCAATGGCTAAATCCTCAGGAGTGAGCATTCTATTCCTTCTTAATAGCCTTTGCGTAGTCTGGAAGCTCAGCTGAGACCTGTTCACTGTGAGTAACTCCGCTGGTATTGAAAACACCAATGACATGGCTCCTAGCACCACCGCAACATGAAAGCCACCACAGTATGATAAACTGACAGACGAGGGGTGAGCCATAAATACTGCAGCCTTCCAAACCCTCTGGGGCAGGTCTACACTGTCCTTCAGTGTTGCTATGAGTTGGAATTGACTTGAAGACACACAACAAAAAAGGTTCTAAGTTGCTTCTACAAAAAAGCATGGCTATATTTGCAGAAAAAGAATACACACACACAAATATGCTCTGTCAAACCTCTCTCTCTCTCTCTCTCTCTCTCTCTCTCTCTCTCTCTCTCTCTCTCTCCCCGCCCCCCCACAGTGGTTGTACTCCCTATCCCTCCCACACCTGTTCAGCCTGAGTATGTACCCACACATTTACTGGTTGATGATCACTCTTACAGGATTGTGTGCATAACAGTACTTGCCTCAGTGTGCGGGTCTTCTTAACTCTTACAACCTCTCAGTGGCTTCCCCTGCTTCCATCATTTTTTGCCAGGCTCCTTCTTCTTATATATTGCCTTCCCCTTTCAGAAAAAGGACACACATCTAACCTCTAGCCAGTGATGTCTCTTCTCATCCCTGATAACCAATGAAGCATTTTTCTTTTAGTGTGAAAACCTTTTCTTGACGTTTTATGATAGTGATCCCATCCAAGACTTGTCCTTGTGTGGTTGACTAATTTCATTCAACATAATGTGCCCCACGTTCATCCATATTATGAGATGTCTGACAGATTCACTGTGATTCTTTCACGTTGCTTAGTATCCCATTGTGTATGTATCTCAAAATGTATGTAGCTACTTTTATTGGTGAGCATTTAGGTTGTTTCCACCTTTTTGCTCTTGTGAATAGTGCTGCAATGAAGGTGGGTGTGCCTATATCTATTTTATTGTTGTCCTTGTGGCTCTTGTTTCTTTAGGGTCTATACCAAGGAGAGGGTTCCTGGGTCCTGGGATATTTCTCTTCCCAAATTTTGGAGGAAGAGCTTTCCACATTGGTCGTACCATCTGACAGCCCCACCAACAAGGTATGAAGCATCCACTTCTCTTTGAAACCTTGATGGCATTTGCCACTGCTTGTTTGTTCACTAAGTTTGCTATTCATGTTGGGTGCGGCCACATCTCATTGTTGTTTTGATGTCCATCTCTTGAATGGCTAATGATCACAAGTTTTCATCATGTGTTCATCGGTTGCCTGCATGTCTTCTATAGTGAAGCATCTGTCCATATCCTCTGCCTGTTTTTTAATTGGATTTTTTGTCTTTTATGTGTGTTGAGATGTTTACATTTTCTATAAGTTCTAAGATTACTCCCTTATCCAATATGTCGCTTCCATTTTTTCCCATCTCTGGGTGCCCTTTGTGCTCTCGTGATAAAGTCTTTTGAGGCACATAAGTCTCTAATTTTTTAGGAGATCTGAATCATCTAGTGTGTCTTCTGCTGCATATATTTCAGTTATGCTTGAGAGTATATTGATGTCAGGTGGCACACGTCTCTTCCAGGTTCATGGCACCTATGTTGTTTCTCTAGGTGGAAGCATTCCTCTCTTTGGAACTTAGACCTCTAGACTCTAAGAGCATCAGGTCAATGAATAGGAAGCAAACATTTTGTGAATGAATCGTTTGAGTTAATAATTACCGCTGCTATTCCTATTTATACCCCTTGGTTCCTGGCCCCAGGAATTCTGGCTCTGGGTGAAACAGCACCATATATTGAATGCAAGCTTAGAGCATATCCAATCTCCTGCAGAGTATTGCCCAGCCCTGCACAGCCTGGCCGCTGAGCTGGCGTGTTGATTCTGTTTGCTTTAGGGTGATGGGGAACATAAGAAGACCAGTGAATTCCATGAGCCTATTTGTCCAGTTTACTTGCTGTTAAGTGAGTCCCTGGATGTGAAGCAATGCTGTGTGGAATCCAGTGACGATGCATAAGGCAGTCTCTAAGTTCACAGATGGTGTTTTTGCTATCAAAAATACTAGCTAACCAGGATGCAATCTTGAATGAACTGAAAGGGTGGGAAAAGATGACCTTAAGCTGAAAAACTAAGATGACCTCAGACAATCTTTTCTCTCCTTTTTAGGAAAACAGACCTTTGGGCACAGGGCCACTAGGATCAACATATTTATATTTCTATCCACATGTGTGGAGCTAGAACTTTCTGGCCAGCCAAGAAGGAAATGTCAGGGAAGGTCAGTTATGACATAAAATTGATAAACCTCCTTAGCTGGAGAGGGAGATGACCTATGTAGCAAATGCACCAGGCAATCTAATGTGTGCCAACCCACTGGAACAGAAGCTGTAAACAAGCTGTACTGGTTTGTCCTGACCGGAGTCTACTCTGCAGAGAACAACATCACTCACTGCACAACACAGCAGTGGCTTAGTTGGGCTCTGTCAAAAGCAAAGCGTGAGAGAAGGACGTGGAATTTATTTGGGGGCAGATTCTACGAAGCAGGAGTCAGAGAGTGAGGCAAGTGCAAAGGTTTGTTAATGAGGAGAGAGAGGCACTGTGGGCGGCCAGGAAGTGTATTCTGATGGAGGAACACACTTAAGACTATTTCCCACATGAATTAAAGATCACTCTGGGGAGCCCCCAGAAGGCCAGCAGAATGGGGAGGCAGGCTCGTGGCCCGAGGACAAGGAGAGCTGGCAGGAGGGCGTTGACAGCCTGGCAGAGGAGGGGACCAGTGACAGTAACACCGGCTCGGAGAGCAACAGCGTGACCGTGGAGGAGCCCCCAACAGAGCCCGTACCTGAAGATGAGAAAAAAGAATAAAGGTTGCCTGGTTCTGTGTTTCCAACACCTTGTGTTAAGGAAACGATGCTTTTTTTAGTGTCCCAATTTTAATGGTGTTATGTGGTTTGTGCATTGATTTTCTTCTTACCAGTATCATACCACCAAAGGCT
The DNA here is from genome assembly GCF_050624435.1 of Tenrec ecaudatus. Classification (NCBI taxonomy): domain Eukaryota; kingdom Metazoa; phylum Chordata; class Mammalia; order Afrosoricida; family Tenrecidae; genus Tenrec; species Tenrec ecaudatus. The sequence goes on along the minus strand of NC_134541.1, from coordinate 37,042,019 downwards.
TTGAGAGCGTTTAGCACCGTGGGCCTACTGGCGCGGTCACCCTTCTCAAGCGGATGTGAAGATGGAGCTGTTCTCGGGGTTGGGTTCCTGCACTCAGCTGCTGAAAACCTTGGGGGGTTTATTTAGCTTAGTCGAGAAAACGCACCCCCCCCCCCTTCAGAGAATTCTCCTTCGAAGCTGCAGAAGCTCCTCTTGCAACTGCCTTCTTGTGACCACTCGGGTGCTCACCAAAGCCATAGCTTTAAACATCTTCTCAAAGCCCCCTCTGCAGTTTACTTCTGGAAATTGTAACCATGTTTGAGTGTGTGTATTTGTTCACGCACCTTTTTTTACTTTTAATCAAAATCTCAGATACCAAGAGTCGTGTTAAGGAGTCGATTGTAGTCTTTGACTGTACTTGGATGGGATTGATCCAGAAGTGGCACCTGTGTCCGTATTTAGAATAGTGACTAGATACAAGACAGTGAACACAGCACGCAGATAGACATTATACTCTGTTATAAGTAATATTGAGTATGTGCCAGTCAATGTATCCTTTTTTTCCATGCCCCACCCCATTCCCCAATGTCTCTTTATTGTAAAAAAATATATATACTTTTTTTTAACCAAGTTTTCCAAAGACAAAGTATATCTCAAACCTAAAGGACTGGGATATTCTTGTAACAGAGTCAGTAACTTCAAAATGATTAGCCCACTCCTGGAGGGAAAACAGCTGGGAACTAAGTTGGTCCACTTAAAATTGTTTTATAATCAAAACATTCAAAACCTCAAGGCTCAGGATCCCAGAGATCAGAGCTACCTTTTTGATAAACTCGTAGTTAAAGTCTTGGAGACTAGAAGCAAAATAGTTTCTCACATGTATGCATCACAAAAACTAGGATAGATTTTTACTCAATAATGGTATATCTATTGGTATATGTTTCTTAAAAGGTCCAACTGTGATAATAAAAAAAATGAATGAAAACAAACAAAAAAAAGATCACTCTGGGGCTGTTCACTTCGGTGCACTTTCAGGTTGCACCTGTGTTTCATTAAGCAACCTTCCACTGTCTTATAGCAAGCACAATAGAATGACGTTTTCGTTGTGTGGGATGCTAGCCAAGTGCACAGCACCCTCTGCCAAAGGCACACTGAAGCCAAGTGGATTGAGGGATGTAGCATGACATATCCCAAAGCTTTGCTGCAAATGCTTAAGATGACCTATAGATGAGGGGAACCTAGATGGGCTGCACATACCCTCAAATCTTGGGCGATGGTCATGGGCATCCCTTTGGTCTTGCATTTCTTCCTTTGGGCAGCCACTTTTCTCCCATGTCATTGAAGTCATGTGTGCTCTATCTTGTAGGCAGAGTGATGGTACCCCAAAGATATCCATGTTCCTAATCCCTGGGACCTATGAATATGTTAGATTACACGGCAAAGGGGACCTGAGGTTTCCAATGGCGTTAAGAGGGTTAATAGACTGTGAGATAGCGAGATTATCCTGGATTATCTGCACAGGCCCCGTGAAATCACCAGGGTCCTGATACATGGGAGAAGGGGTGGGAAGAAGGAGAAGGAGGGAGAGGGCAAGATGGGAGCGACTCAGGACAGCACCGCAGGTTGTGAAGACGGAAGAAGTTCACAAGCTGAGAAATACAAGTGCTCTCTAGAAGTTAAAAAAGACAAGGAAATGGCTCCTCCAGAGAGACGTTTCTGAAATGCAGCCCAGCAGACACTTTGATTTTGGCCCAGTGGGACCCGTTTCAGACTTCTGATTGCAGGACTGTAAGATAACAAAGATCTCTTGTTTCACTAAGTTTGTGGTGAATTTTTATAGCAGTGCTACTAAACTAATGCACTCCATGTGATTTGATGAGGCTGTTTAGGCCACACCTTTACCCTCAAGGGTAGAAATGTGACTCAGGATTTCATCACCTGGTCCTTAGTGATTCATTCAAGAATGGGCACATGACCTAGGGAGGACCCTTTGGGTCCTTTCGTGACCTTCTGATTACATTGGTCCATCAATTGTGCAACGGAAGGGATGAGCCTGGAGGGCGGGATTTTTTTAAAAGCCTAGCATGGGGGTAGGAGGCAAGGTGGTGTAATGGTTACTTGTTGGGCTGCAATTCACAAGGTTGGTCGTTCGAATCTACTAGTGCTCTTGGGAGAAAAATGAGACTTTCTACTCCCTTAGAGAGTTACCATCTCAGAAAACGACAGGGGCAGGGTTCTGCCCTGTCCTATGGAGTCACTATGCGTTGCCATCAATGCAATGGTAGTGAGTTTGGTTTTTTTTAATTTTTGGAGCCTGGGAGTTATTTACCTCACAGTCCTGTATTTCCAGGGCCTTTGCCTCATTGCGAAGTAGACTGTGACAGGGGGCCTTCAGGTTGCAGGAGGAAGCGTTGTGAATGGCCGAGCAAAGTCTACCTCTGAAGCTTGCATGTGGAGTCTCTCTGGGTAAGTCTCACCGGAACTTACGTTCACCTTTGAGTCAGCAGACTCATGGTGAACATGATCCCTGATTGAAATAAGGTCTGCTCCATCCTGTTTGTCAATAAGAGCTCTCAGTGAGCACTTCCTTCGTGCTCCTCCACCCAGAGCGCTGGGCGTCGATGTTTTTGCTTTGGCAGTGTTGAATCCTGAGGACACGAGAAGGGCCTGGTGGCGGGAACAGGAGCAGAAACCCCTGGGGAGCTTTCCCCACCCACACATGGACTCCTCCCCACATAGCTAGACCTGTGCCCAAGCAAGGCTGGCTCTTGCTCACGGGAAGTCTCAGTGCCCAGGGAGCCACAGCTGTGGACAGGGGGTAGGGTGGAAGGGGAACTTATCCTTATCACTCCACTGCACAAATCTGGTCATGTGACTCCTCTGCTCAGAAACGTTAGCTGTGGAAACTATTGTAAGCTTCAGGTGCATGTGCTGTAAATCAGACCAGGGCTACAACTGTTTCCGACAGTTGCAACTGTAGCTGCAGCTGTAAAAGAGGATTATAGTTTGTTAACTTTTTTCTCCCATGGGCTCTGCTAGTTGTCTGGGGATGTTCCTAAGCCTCTTTCTTAGAATTATGCCTTAAATTCATAAACACAGTACCAACGACAACCAAAAAAGCACCAACGATGTTGAAATGCACTTGTCAAAATATTTTTTTAAATCATATGTTTGATATATCATAAAAATACTTTTTTAACTCATTAAATATCAAAATATAACAGATTAAAAAACTTGATACTAAACTACAAGTGAGCCCTGGCCTGCAAACGTTGGACTGCTAACCTCAAGGTTGGCAGTTCAAACCCACTAGCCATTTTGCAGGAGAAAGATGAGCCCATCAGCTCCCATGATAAAGCTCTACAGTCTGGACAATGTTGCCTATCTGGGGTTTGTATAAGTCCAGATCCACTTGCTGGCAGTGGGCTGTCTGGGGCTGTATACAAATAGGAGCCTTAGTGAAGCATGCCGTTTGTAATCATCTATTACCCTTTAGGTCGTTGGTTCAAAACCATCTGGTGACTCTGTAAAAAAAGGTTTCCATTAAGGTTTCACTCTAAAAGATTTTGGAGCAAATTAACTTTGTAGCATGTAATTTTACCACGAGCTCAAGGTTAATTCAAGGGTAACTAACAGCAACTAACAACATATCATGAGTATAAACGATATGTTTGAGAGAGCCTCGATCTGGATATACATTTGTATGATACTTTTTTTTACTAGCAAGAAAACCATAAGTCTTGCAAACATCATTGTAGCTTATTATCCAGATTCCTCATTGAAGAAAAATTCAATTTCAGATAGAAGTTAGTGAAATAGATGATCCTTTTTCTATCCAAGTTTCTAAGTCTCTTCCATGTTATTCTTATCCATAGATTCCTTGGGATCCATGGGCCTCGATATTTCCTTTTTAGAGTGAGTCCAAAATTTTAAACACAGTCTAAAAAGGTACGTCATGAGCTGTTCCTCACCTTTCTGGTCTCCTGTGCCTTCTTGGTTGCTAGCCCTCTGTCCTCCGTGCACTGTGTTTGGGTCTAATCCCATCCACCCGCGCGATGGGTACAGCGCTAGTTTGACCAGCAGCACCACCACAACACGAGCATCTATCACTATTGAGGTCAGGCCCGGTGCATCCTTTTGAAACATCACCTAATTAAAACCTTGTGACAGCCCAGTGTCATCTGTACCATATGTAATTGCACAGAGAAGGCGCAGAGCAGTCAGGTCACTTCCCCATACAGACGCAACTATCGAGTAGGTGTGTGCAGGAAGCAAACCCCGGTTTGTCTGACCCCACTAACCTCTTCATCCATTCTTTTGCATACTATTTTGTGACTTCTCCTGGAACACATTCTCTGGTCTTTATCTGATAAATCCGCACCTCTTGTAGCAGGTGTGATAGGTATATCCACCCATGTCCTTTTGACCTTCACTGGTTCAGTACCCATCTGCCAGATGACCAACTGCCAGCACCTGCCGCTTTTTGGTGCAGCGCTTTCTGAAGCTGTTGGCACCTGCCCTGCACACACGCAGTGGGCCACAAGCACCACAGAATTAATGTCCCTAGCAGAACTTCTCACCCAATTATGATTAGAGTCGGGGCATAAGGACTCTTGGCTCCCTTGTCCCTCAATTACGGCAGCTTGGAGTCAGGTTCTTTGATGTTTGTCAGGATCTCGAGAAGGATCAATCTCCAGTGGTCTACAAAGATACATTGCTTGATTCATTTTATTGATGCCTTTCCTTTCCCTGCCTCGCTTTCCCATTTCCCTACTGCTGGTTCCAGTGAGCACCCCTCAGAACAACGACCTGCACTGGAAACCTTGTCGCAGGGTCTGTCCCAGTGGGAACCTGGCCTAACACATAGCTCCTTCAACACCAGACTCAAGGACCTCCTCTGGGAAGCCTCCCCCAATCTCTTCAGCTCACCTGGCTCTTCCTCCCGCCTTTGTCAGTGCATGCTGCCATCACAGAAGCGCCAGCGGTGGATGCCTTTAAAGAACAGACATTTCTTGCCTCCCATTTCAAGAGGCTAGAAATCCAGAGTGTGACTGTGGTGAGTAGGTCCGTTATTAGCAGTACCACGAGTTCCTGGGGGCTCCCTAGTGTCTGCCCCCCTTCCCCCACCCATGTCTGTGTCTATTCTGTTCATTTTGTAACTCCTAACTGAGTAGACTGAAGACTCTCCCTACCCTGGGATAGCATCCATAGATGTAGCAAAAGAAACCCCTTATTTTCAAGTAGAACCTTGATGCTGGCTTGTGGGTTACAATAAGATTTCTCCCCAGGTTGTCTCCCCCAAATGTATGCCAAACCTAAGACACTGCTTGCTACACATGGTAAATGACTGTACACTTGGAGGTCAATGCAAGCTGCTTAGAGGTTATCCTTCCTAAAGGTTATCAGTCATCTAGAGCAATCAGACTGTAAAGTCTGTACCACCATAAGTAGGGCCCACTCCCTTCTGATAAGGGTTGTGGATTGTTTCCTTGAAGGAGAGCCTAGAGACAAGGTTGAGCCCACTCAAGGATGACCAAGGTTAGGCTGGCATCTTGAGTCTAAGGTCTAGCCATCTTGTCACATGTGTATGTATCCCTAGTCCCTCCCTGTCCTATTACATGTACACCTCTAACTCATCCCCTTCCTGTCACTCATATGTCTATTGTGCCGCCTTTCTGTGATGTATGTGCTTACCGCCTATATATCATTCCCCTAACGATATATAGGCTTTGGTCAGAAATAAAAGATATACAGACCAAAGCCTATATATCACACCCCTAAGGATATATAAGCCTTGGTCAGAAATAAAAGAGGAGGCACTCTCTCCTCCCTCCCAGTCCTCCGGCTCTCTGCGGGGACCTGGATGCTGAGGGATCATGGCCATCCCAGAGGTGAGCATGGTACCATAGATGTATTTGACTCCTTTATTTTACTCTCCTATCTTCCATGACTTTACTATGATCTTTGTATATCATAACCGTACAATTGTCCCTACAGACCCCCATGAATATTAGAGGCTGGTCTAACTGGCTCTTGGTGGACCTCTAGCCTTCTCTGTTGTCTCTCATCACTCGATGGTCTGGTCATGTTTCCTTCCACAATATAAGGCATATGTCAAGAGGCAGAAGGCAGAAGCTGCGAGGACTTCTGAGTCTAGACTCAGCCCTGTCATAGCATCACTTCTTCCCTCATATTTTCAGTGACAGCAAGTCATAAGGCCAGCCCAAATTCAATCAGCCACATCCACCTCTGAGGCCCTAAAGAGAAGAATGTGGATTTTGTGTATCAGAGTGTCCTGTCCTGCTCCAACACTATAAATATAAATTTGTATTACATTTTTAAAGTTTACATAGCAATTTTTTTTAATTCACCAATTCCTATGCATCTGAAAACTGGACACTGTGTAAGAAAACTGGAGAAGAACTGATGCATTTGAATTATGGTGTTGGAGAACAATATTGAAAGTATGGCGGCAGTCATCATCTGGTGACATGTGAGCTTAAATCCACTGAGAAGGAAAACACTAGCTCATTTGATTCAAAGAGCGTAAGTAATATAATCCAAGATCAGAGGAGGAATTGTATTAGATCTTAAATTCTGAGCTCTCACTTTGCAGAAGTCTGGATGGCAGGGAAAGAGTAAAATCCATTTGCAGAGCTCCTACTTGGATTAAACCCCTGTCGAACTCCTCAAAGCATCGACTAGGGATTAAATAGCCTTGCCCGCAGAGTGCACTGAAAAGTGGATTATTGCAGATACTATTAGGTTAAAATTTAACATATCATTTGTTTTCCCTTTGACCCCTTTGAAAATTATTCCAGTTGTTATTACCTTCTGCTTTCACTTGGATTGAGATTTTTCAGTTTTATTTTGTTGTTGCTGGAATTTTGGGTATGATTTTCATTATATGAAATTTAAGATAAGTAAATCTATAGAGACAGTAACTGGATTAATAGTTCCTGAGGGTTATGGCAAGGGAGGCTGGGGGGGTAATGGGGAGCTAGTAATAATGGGTATAAGAGTAATGAAAATATCCTAAACTGGGTGCTGTCCCTCACCGGCCGGGAGCAGGGTTTGAGCTGGATCCGTTTGAGCGAAGGTTTCCCCGCTCCATGGCTCCTTCAGGCCTCCTATTCCCCGCTACTCCCCCGCAGGCAACACTCCCAAGCTAAGGAGAAACATGGTGGGGCGGAACAGCGCCATCGTCGCCGGTGTATGCGGGGCCCTTTTCATCGGGTACTGCATTTACTTCGACCGCAAGAGACGGAGTGACCCCAATTTCAAGAACAGGCTGCGAGAGCGAAGAAAGAAACAGAAGCTTGCCAAGGAGAGAGCTGGGCTTTCCAAGTTACCAGATCTTAAAGATGCTGAAGCTGTTCAGAAATTCTTCCTTTAAGAGATTCAGCTTGGTGGAGAGTTACTAGCTCAAGGTGATTACGAGAAGGGTGTGGACCATCTGACAAATGCAATTGCTGTGTGTGGGCAGTCACAGCAGTTACTACAGGTGTTGCAGCAAACTCTTCCGCCACCCGTTTTCCAGATGCTGCTGACTAAGCTCCCAACAATTAGTCAGAGAATTGTAAGTGCTCAGAGCTTGGCTGAAGATGACGTGGAATGAGGAACAAATGTCAACAATAAAATACTAATTAAAGTTACATTTAAAATTCTGAAGTTGGAAAATAAGCAGCTTTGGGGATATAAGGACAAATAGATGCTTGCTGTGACTATGTGCTATACCGAAATATAATGAAGTTAATTTAAAAAAAAAAAGAAAATATCCTAAACTGATGAAAAGTTTACATAACCCTTTCAGTACATTTAAACTATTTTTTTTAAAGAAAGAAAATATTGTAGACTACAAGATAAACAAACAAATTGGTCTTGAAGGAAATGCAGCTGGAATGCTCCTGAGAATCAGGATGAGGAGATTTCGTGTCCCACACTTCAGGCATGTTAGCAGGAGAGACCAGTCCCTGGGAAAGGATTTCATACTTGGGAAAGGTCCGCAAGAAGACCCTCAACAAGCTGGATGGACACAGCAGATGCTAGAATGCACTCCAAAATAACAATTCTGAGGATGACACGGGACTGGGTGGTGTGAACTCGCTGGCACCTAACAGATAGTAAATAATAATCGTTTCAGGGAGAAACTCTTCCTCAGCACAATTACCACCTGAAACAAAAAGGGCAGCATTTGCCCCAAAACAGAGCTCAGCCGGCAGGAGGGGACAGGGAAGGAGGATGGAAACAAAACCCAGGAGGAAGTAGAAAGAGTGCTGCTACGTTGAGGGGCTGCAGCCAAAGTAAAAAAGAAAATGTATATGGATTGTTGACTAATCCGCTCTCTCCACTTTCACCCAAAGGACACTAAAGAAAAAGTAAGGCCAACAGCAAAAGCCCAGCTCCAACCTCAGCTTCACAGTCCAGGTCCTCCGATTAATCAGAAACCAATCTTTTTCATTGGATTCATCCTGTGCAGGCCCCTCACTTCCTAACAGCTCAAGAAAAACAACCCAGTCATCGAGAGAAACTTCATGCTGAGGCTGTAGATTTTCATTTCCTAATTTCCTCTACGAATTCTGTAACTTCTTAAGTTTCCCCAAACCCCCAAACTTGAACTTGCACTAATTGGCAACCAATTTCCGCTTCTTGGTAAAGACCGCTCTGTTTACATTGAGTATCCAATCACATTCTGTTACATAAGTGTCCAGTGGTCACATTTCCTCTTTGTGTGGTACAAACAATTTAGCAAACAATTGAGCTGCTTCTACATAGCAACCGAATCCTTGCAGAAGTCCTCGTCACGGTCCTGCACAGCCAGGGTCGAGGCAGAGGAGGTTAGGGGTTGAGAGACCACAATTCACCATCTGCTTTCAAAGGAAGTATCTCTGAGTCTCTGGATTTTACATCATTTTGATATTTGAAATCTTCTGTCCTTTTTTGGTATTTTCCAAAACTTTATAATAATCACGTTACCCACTCAGTTTCTCCAACATTCTATCAAGGGTAAAAAGTTCTTTAGGCAAACTGACCATCCCCCCTTTCGAGACAGACACTGAAGTCCAGAGTGGTTAGCCTGAGACAAGGTACTCCGTGGCATGGCCATATGCTCACGTCTCGCCTTCATGTATCTTGTCCAAGGAGCAGACTCTGAAGCAAGGACTCAAGTGCAAGTAGTTTGTGAGGCAGGTGATCCCAGGAGACACTAATAGGTGAGGAGAATCATCCGTCAGGAAAGTGAAGGCAGCCGAGCAAGGTATGTTGTCAAAGGAATTACCAGTGAGAGAATGGAGGCTTGTCCTGCCAGGAGTTCTGGGAGCCAGTATAGAATGCACATCCAAGGGTCCCCACCTTCCCAGAGGAGAGAGGGAGCCACCATGTAACTTTGAGAACTAAGGTACACCTGGCCCAAGCCATGGTATTTTCCATTACTTCATAGACATATGGAAGTTGGATATCAACTAAGAAAGGCTGAAGCAGAACTGATGCACCTGAACTGTGATGCTGGCGAAGAAGACTGAAAGTACCCATGGACTGCTCCAAGGATAAACAGGTCTGTCTTGGAAGAAGTATGCCTGGAATGATCCTTCGGGACAAGAATGGAGAGCCTTCATCTTACATGCTTTGGACATGTTGTCAGGAGAGACCAGTCCCTGAAGAAGGACATCATGCTGGGTAAAGTAGAGGGCCAGCAAAGAGGGGACGGCCCTCAGCAAGATGGATTGACGCCCCGGCTGCAGCAATGGACTCAGGCATAGGAACAGTTGTGTGGATGCGCAGGGCGGGCAGGGATTTGTTCCCTATGGGTTGGAACCAACTCGATGGTACCCAACAACACCAACAAACTCCCAGGGTGGGGGTCATTCCGAAGCAGTCTAGCCTCTCACATGTTTGGGTGAAGTTGGCTCTGGCATCAGGAGAAGGCCTGGGGTGAGTGGAACTGTGGGAGACAACCATCGTGCTTGGTCCAGGTATGAAGGATCAGGAGAGACCTAACTTGTGAACATGGAGGACTGGCATGTTTTGAACTACCGCAAACCTCAAGCAGTAGGGTTATGAAGTCCCAGTTGATGGCTTTAGAAAGCCTTGTTCATGTTAATGGATTATTTCCAGGAAAACATTTGTAACAAGCAGCACATGATGTTGAGCCGGATTCTTTGGTCGCAACTGAGAAACCTCAGTTCAATTCAGTGCCAACACATGTGATCTTAATTCCGGGTATAAATAGGAAGGGCAGTACACACTTTTTACCATTCATCCATCCAAAGTGAGTGTAAATTTTGTCATTGGTCCACTCAGATGGTGGTACTTTTTCAGAGAATTTGCACAAAAACACCTGGGATTGTTCATTTTATGTCAGGTTTGCTAGGCTAGGGTGCCAGGTTGTTTGATCAAACCAGGTTTTGAACCAGCTCTTTCCAGTACAGTCATGTTGGAATGGATTCAACTTTGTAAAATGAGGGCCAGCCAGGACAATAAGAACAGAGAAAATGACCGATTGAGGCCCTGCAAGCAACTTAATCTCCATCTCAAAAATCAGGGTAGTCTAGCTGTTATATGGCAACCAGAGCTCTTGATCAACACCGTCTGAAGTAAGTGGCTCACTCAAAAGATGGCCAGTGACCAAACTTTATTAGATGTGTATCCATCTCCACAGCCCTGCCAGTGTGAAGTCCTACATCAAGCTCTTGAGAGGGCTCACTACATGGTTTTCAAGTCTCCCATTCCAGGGCTCTGACCTGGAATTTTTCTCATCTTGATTATTGTTCCATTTCACTCAAATTTTTAAAATTGTGGTATGTTCCAGTTTCACTTGTCAGCCATGACTGGACCACTTTCAACCAATTTGAAGCCTTGGATATGAGCCATAAGCCATTAATGTTCTGTAACAACAAGGTCAGCAGGTTGAAACCACCATGAGAAACATGGGGCTTTCTAGTCCCATAAAGAGTTACAGTCTCGGAAACTCACAGGGGGCAGGTCTACCTTGTCTTATAGGGTCTTTGTGAGTTGACCAACATTGATGTTGGTTTGGTTTGGGTTCTATTCTGGATTCTATATGCTTGTGGCTATAATTTCATTGTGAAAGGAGTTCTCTACTATAGCAATGGACAGGATTAGGGTGGGACTACGACCTGCCATTAGTAAAGGGTTTGAACCAAGCCACAGCTGTTTCCTTGGAGGCATCTTTACACACAACCTTAGAAGAGCACAGGTGTGAGAAATGAGCTGGAGGTCCATCCTTTAAGGCTAAAGCCCTGAACATCAGTAGCATTACCATGGGTGTGATAGGTAGGTTTATGTGGGTTTACAGTTTGATCGGAGGGCAAAGAGATAGATGGATCTGCAAGCCCCACCTCTCTCTCTTGCTCTCTGGTGATTGCACCAGCATGCAGTTGCCTTAGCTAGTTCTCTGCCTTAACTTGTGAGTTCCTCTACCCATGGGACACCCAACCCATGGATCATGGCGCTAGAACTTGAGGTTCCTTCAAGACCTGCTTCACCATGCTGCTAGTGCATACATTACTTGAGCTTGGGACTGTCGGATCTTGCCGCTGGCTGACTGTTGGTGACCTACCCTGCTGTTTGCTGCCTGTGGTCGGACTGCCTGCATTGCTCTATGAAGACTCAGATGTCTGCTCCCTTGACCTTGGACCCACCAGCCCTTGTGAGTTGAAGGACTTCTAGTACATGAACTGTGACTAATTAGATGTTAGCTGTTATATTCCTTCGTGGTGTGTGTGTGTGTGTGTGTGTGTGTGTGTGTGTGTGTGAAATTATAAGTGTCCTGTTGTGTTTCTCTAGAGAACCCTGTCTAACACAATGGGTTTTGTGATGAAAATTGGTTTGTCGTGATTCCAATGCCCCTGTTGGAGATTATCATCACAGTGACCATATAGGACAGGGTAAAACTGCCCCTGAGTTTCCAAGACGGTAACTGTCTACAGCAGTAGAAGTCTTTCTCCTGCGGAATGGCTGGTGATTTTCGACTGGGGGAATCTTGAAGTCAGCAGCCCAGTGGGTAACCACTAGGGCTCCTGGGTCAGAATAGGCTGAATGGCAGTGAGTTTGGCTTTTGGTTTGGTTGGAGATTATAAGCCATAGGGAAGGATAGGGTACATCTGAGCAGGGAAATACATGCAAATTAAAACAACAATGAAGTACATTTTGTAGTCACAGGATTGGCAAATGTTTTCAATGCAAATGCGGGAATGGCATGGAATCAGAAATCAGGCCATCTTACATTGGAATAATTTTAGTAGGGAGCAATGTTGCAATGCTTTGTAAAGTTGGTGTGTACATAATCTCATCTGGGACACACTTCTAGGGGCATATCTAAGCAAAGTCCTTGCATGTGTGGTCAGCTCTGTTCCCTGCAGCTTTGTGGAGAGTGAAAGTGGGACTCAACCTAAATGCCCATCAGCAACAAAATGGATCAACGAAGAGCTCTGCAAACAGAGAAATACTACTAGTAAATTACAGTCAAAAGGACTGAATGAATCAGTGCTACATTTCCCAGTCTGGATAACTATCACCAAACATCATGGCGGATTAGAAGACCAACTTTCAAAAGTCCACGTAAAATACAGTAACCTTTTGCGGTAGACAAAATAATGGGCCCTGAGAAGCTGTCCACCTCCTGTTCTCTGGAACCTGGGGCTATGTTTCTTTATATAACAACAGGTATTTTTCAAATGAGATTCAATGAAGGGCCTTGAGATGGAGAGATTATTCTCTATTATCTGTGTAGGTCCAAAGTATTCACAAAGATCCTTACAGGAGGGAGGCAGGACCCTCATAGTTAGAGAGGGCCTATCAGTGAAGGCATGAAGCTATGAGGCTGTGCAAGTTAGAATGGAACTTCCAGAATAAGATGGACTAGAGAGAAAGGCCTGGCAATCTACTCCCCCAAATCAGTTGATAGAAACCTCGTAGAGCACATGGTTTGGGTCCATTGTATATGAGATCTCCATGAATGGGGAGAGGGGCCAAGGAGGATGATTTGATGGGCAGTGAACAACAGTAACATTTCCCATTCCCCCAAGCTCATCTACCCTGCTTTGGTCTAGGACGTTCCATGGACTCATCAATGAGCTCCCGTCTCTTGGCTTTCCTGGGGTTCATGCAATAAGTAGCACCAGCAAGATCTGAAGACTGAGGTCAGGAATCAACTCCTTCCCCACTCCCTACCTTGCTAGAGCTGCCCTGTTGACTGGCTAGATAGCCCACTCCCAGGGTTGCAGGTTTTTCTGGGGTCCCTAGCTTCTGCCTCCTCTTGCCTCTCCCAAAATAGGGATGGTAATTGCTCCAAGGTACCTCATTGTTCTTTGCTGAGTTCCCCTCTCCCAGCCTGCATGGTTGCAAATAGAACCTTAATGACACTGCCCTCGTTCACCTGCATTTGAATGTGCTTCCCAGGTTCTGACTGGTGCACATGTTTATGTGGGGAAAGATCCCCCTGAGCTTGCTCATGATCACCTGTGTTCAGGAGACAGGTCAGACTATGTGAAAGAACTATTGTTAATAATGAGTTTGAGAAGGTGAAATGTTTCCCCACTGTCCTAGGGGGAAAGTATCACCAAGTTATAACAGTGAGGAAGGCACATTTTATTTGGTCTATGCAGGAAAGAGCAAACCTGAGGTTGGAAATGAACTGACGAGCCGTCAAAGCTATGTCTGCCCTGTGAGAAGCACAATACAAGACCAACGGCATATAGAAGGAAATTTGAATCTATAGATAAGCGAGGTACTAAGAATTGTTTTTCTGAAAATCATTGATATGGCTTTTATGATAATGACAGTCAGGATGTTTTTAAAAATTCACCCAAAAGGCCAGGATGGAGGAGAATAACAGAACTGACCCTTGCTCTGTCTCCACATGCCTGAGGAGCCTGGTGGCACAATAGCTACAAGTTGGTCTTCTGACCACAAGGTCAGAACTTCAAAACTACCAGCTGCTCCTTGCGGGGGATGTAGAGGCAGGACTTCCTACTCCAGTACAGAGTTACAATCTCAGAAATCCACTGGGGTAGCTCTGCCCTGTCCTATAAAGTGACTATGAGTCAGGTTCGACTCAATGGGAATGAGTTCAGTTTAGTTCTGAGGAGGACACACTTAGAGCAAACTCCTTACTTCTTTGGGTATCTACTCCAATCCGCCCATCCATCTTTCCCCTGGGCAAACTACCTCATCCTGCCATCTTGAATTTATCAGGAATATTGATCAGGACCACTCCTTCACCCTGTCTCCCTGGAATTTGTCCTGATCACCTTTGAGTTTCAGTGCTGAGAATGTGTGGAAAGTATCCAAGCTAACGTTTGGAGTGAGGCTTGTAACTGCAGGCCACAGACTGCCCAGAGCAAATGCCTTTTGGTTTCAGGCACTAATGTATCAAGCTACCATTCAGGATAGCTTAAGGCGGTCAAGGGAAACCCCGGGTAAATTGACTTTTAGGAAAAATTCACCTTCACTCCAGACTCCTTGTGCTCCAATATTTGTTCCAAAGACATGAGAACAATTCAACACAACTGGGAGAGATAGTTCCACCATCTTTGTTTGAAAGTTGTGGGCAAGTGCAGAGCTGCAATTTCGATGGGGACACCTTTGGGAAAGAAACAAAAATTTCCCTCACCAATTCTGGAAGACATCGACACTTGATCTGTAGTTCCTGTTTCTACAAATTCTTCTTGTTAACCCAAGTTTGAACTCAATTGTTTCCATGTTGCTAGGAAGTTGCCTGTGAAGCCAAAACAGACACAAAAAAGCATCGGAATTACACCCTGAGATGGGTGTTCTGAATCATTCTGTAAACATATGTCAGGGTAAGTCAAGAAGTATTGCTGTTCGTGTTCTAGTGAATACGTGCACAGATTTAGTCCAAACAAAATGTGTTGAAACATGTGTCTGCGATCAGTGGGTGGCTGCAGAGAAATGCTCTCAGCATAGACTTGTCTTAGTCTCATTAGGATGTCACCAAAAAAATAAAATAAAATCAGTAGTTTCTGATGGGATCTGCTGGGCCAGTTCAATTTAAGGCACAAAGGTCAACTCAGAGGGTTATGGTAGCTCTTTGGGGGAATTCCAAAGAGTAATGACATAGAACAAGGGAGATCATTGTTGATGTTTACATGGCTCTTGCCTGAAATCAGAGAACATGAGAAAGATGTTGTATTAGACCAGGTTGGCTAGGGATACAAATCCAGCGACACTCATATATGTACAAGAAAGACCTTTATATCAACAAGTAATTGTATATCAAGAAAGCATCCTAGCCTAGTCCAACTCAAATCCATAAGTCAAATACGAAGTCATAAGTCTCTCTGCAGACTCACACAGCCACATGTAATGATCCAAAGTGAAGGGGGACCACAGCCTGGTCGGCACAGAGTCTTATGGAGCCAAGGCCAGTGGAAGAATGGCAGGGCTCTGGAGGGTCTCAAGGTTACCATCAAGCAGAAAGGTGCAGGGGGAAAGAGAGAAAGGGTTCCTCCTTATGAGAGAGCCACACCCCTAAGGAAGCACCATCAGGCCATGACCTGATTGATAGGTCGGACTCCATATGTAGACAGGAGGGCCTAGTAGACATAAAATTTCTAACTACCACAGACATTTACTTTTGTTTTATTGACTATGCCAAGGTATTCAGCTGCAGAGATCATGACAAACTATAGATAGCCTTGAGAAGAATGGGAATTTTTTTAAAAGAATGGGAATTCTAGAGCATTTCATGAAGAAGAATGTGGCATCAAGATGGGAGGAAAGCTTATTAACAACACACAATATGCAGATGACACAACTTCGCTTGCTGAAAGTGACGGTTTGAAGCACCTGCTGGTGTAGCTCAAGGATCACAGTCTTCGGTGTGTATTAAAATTCAATGAAAAGAAAACCAAAATCCTCATGATATATGAGAAAAGATTCCGTTGTCAAGGATTTTGCTTACAATCAATGCTCATGGAAACAGCAGGGAAAATATCAAAAGATTTGTTGCATTAGGTAAATCTGCTTCGAAGACCTCTTTAGACTCTTGAAAAGCAAGGATGTTACTTTGAGAACTAAGATGCACCTGACCCAGGCCATGGTACTTTCAGTAGCCTCACATGCAAGTGAAAGTTGGACATTGAATAAAGAAAATCGAAGACAAATCAATGCATTTGAATTATGTTTTAAGTGAAGAATATTAAAAGTAATATGGACAAAAAGACAAACTGATCTGTCTTAGAAGAAGGAGGGCCAGAGTGCTTCTTAGAGGCAAGGATGGTGAGACTGCCTCTTACATATTTGGACATGCCAGGAGAGAGCAGTCCCTGGAAAAGGACATCATGTTTGGTGAAGTCGAAGGGCATTGGAATGGAGGAAGACTCTCAAGAGGATGGATTGACACCATGGCAGTAACAATGGACTCGAGCAAAGGAACAATTGTGAAGCTGGTACAGGATCGGGGAGTGTTTTGTTCTGTTGTGCACAAAGTCTCCATGGGTCAGAACCATCTCAATGACACCTAGCAACAACAATCTTGATTTTTTTTAGTTGCCAAAGGACTAAGAATAATTGGAGAAGCTTGCTATGAAGGAGTTTTCAGAACATTGGGAAGGGTCAGGACAGTTGCACTAAGGACTTTCCCCATCAGGATAATGCATGGCTGTGCTCATTCTTTGAGGGCAGCGAGGCTTGTTCTTTGAGAACTTGGTTCAAAAACCTTGCACCCTCTACGCTACAGCCCTGACCTTGACCCTTCAGACTTCTCTTACTTCTGTAAACTCGAAGAATCTTAAAAATAAAAGTTGATTTTCTCAAAGATGACAACTGCCATTTTGACATTGTGCAAAATCAAAGAGCAAAAAGTTATTTCTTTAAAAAGCAGATTTATTGGCACAGAGCCCAGATATTATACAATTGAATCTTTCAATCATATTAAAAAGCTGAAAAAGAAAAAGAAAGAGTTGTACAATCATCACCACAATCTTAAGCACAAAATTCATTTGCAAAGGGTTAAAGAGATGGAAACACTGCCTTTAAAAGAGTACAGACCTGGGTGGAGGATATGTCAGGAAATAATGGCTTCACATTTTGGTATTTTTGTTTAATAAAGATTTATATGACTTATAGCAATGCGTGTAGACTTACCCTCCTCATCTGTTGTTGTTTGTTAGTTGCATTGATTGAGCCTCTGTGCACAGCAGAACAAAGCATCGTCCATGTTCACGACCATTCTTAACCACTTTGTATTTGGAGTACCTTCCAATCTTGAGGGTTCATTTGCAGTGATTCACGAGGTTTTCACTGGACCATTTTCGGACATAGCTCCCCAGGCCTTTACCTCTACGCTGTCTTAGTCTGCACATACCTATTTAACATTAAAATTATGATACCATGCTTGGTATCTAACTTGCTCCCACCCTCCACCCCCACCCCCCACCCCACATAAGAACAAGATCATAAGAGTTGATATTTGAGTTAGTTAAAAGAAGTTTATTATGCCAACCTGGCCAATAACACATGTGGGGTTAATTGAAGGGTGGAGAGATAAATGGCTTGGTGAGTCTCACCTTTCTAGCTCTCCGGTCTCTTGCTTTGTGATGGTCGGACCAGGGTGCAGCTGCCTGAGCCAGTTCCCTGCTTCAGCTGGCAAGGCTCACTTCCTGCAAGACATCCCATGAAGGAGAAGCTGCATGGACCTACCCCGATGCAGCCCTGGGTGCTGGAGCAGCTGTGTGGAGACCCCGGCCAGTGCTGCTTACGCATTCACTGATTCAGCTTTCCTCCTGCAGGCGGCATCATAGTGTGTGTTTTGTGAGATGGAAGAAGACTTTGTGGATTGGCGTCAGACATATGGGTTAATGTTGGACTTGGGGGCTTGGGCAGCACTGGGTTGGAATGTTTTCTTGATGTGCGCTTACTCTTTATATAAAACTCTCTCTTATACATATGAGTTTCTGTGGATTTGTTTCTCTAATGTACCCAGATGAACACAATATTCATAACTCACTTTCTATGAGATAGGTAAAATTCAACCTGCTTTACATGTATTGATGCAGTTCATTCTCATAAAAAAATAAAAACAACAACAGGGAGGCTCTTAGTATTATTTCTCCCAGCCTACAGACGGGGTAACTGAAGCACAGAGAGATTGCATGGCATCCCTGAGCCTGGAAGGGGCAGGACCTTCACTAGTTACCTCTATTTGTGGAGCCCTGACATTCCAGATCTTCCCATGTCACTGCAGTTAAAGAGGAGAAGAGGAGGAGGAGGAGGAGGAGGAGGAGGAAGAGAAAGAGAAAGAAAGTAAAGAAAAGATGTTGCCACGGAATGAGTAAAACTCATGGTGGCTCCATGTATGTCAACATAGAATTGGGATCCATAGGGTTTTCTGTGGCTGGTTTTTCAGGACTGGTTCACCAGGCCTTTTTTCTGTGGTACCTCGATGTGACCATGAACCCCCAGCCATCATTTCTATTCATCAAGCCAGGGAACCATCTGTACCACCCATGGATTCTGTTACTGTGTGGGTGTGTGTACACCAAAAGAAATCTTCACCGCCATCAAGTCAATTTCTACTTATAAAGACCCTATATAGGGTTTTTCAGACTGTCAGTCCAGATAGGAGCAGCCAGCCTCCACTCTGTCCTAAGGCAAGGACGGTGGGTTTGGGCTTCTGACCATGTGGTGAGCAGCTCAGGTCTATCCCACAGTGCCACCAGGGCTCTTGTCATCTCATATAGATCTTCCTGCATCTGTAGGTGCTGCCTGGTTTCCAGCAGAACCGAGTGATCATGGTTTACTTAATCATTTGTGCTGCTTCTGTTTTGTGATTCATGGCCCCTTCTTGTGCGTGACCCTTGATACACATGGGTAGCTAGTTCTCTAAAATAGATAGCTAAAGTTGGAAAAACTGGGTCAAAGGGGTATACATGCTTAAACTGCTGACCTAGAGCTCTAGATTCTTTCCAGAAAGGGCTCTGCCAACTCAACTATCAGCCTAAAAAGTCATAAATCACATATACACCCTCCTACACTCTGGGTCTTTCCAATATTTAAAACGTTTCTTACTAATAGACAAAGGATAATATTTCATTAGTGGTTGTAACCTCTATTTGCTTGGTTTTTGCTAAGATTCAGATCTTATATGTTTATAAGACATCTTATTTTCTACTTTAACATGGTATTATTATCTTTATATTGGATTGTTGAGGAGCCCTCATTGCATAGGGTTACGAGTTGGGCTACTAACCATAAGGTCAACTGTTCAAAACCACCAGCTCCTCCGTGGAAGGAAGACTTGACTTTGTATTCCCATAAAAAAATACAGTCTCAGAAACTCATGGGGCAATTTTACCCTGTCCCATGGGGTCACGATGAGCTGGCATCAACTCAATGGCAGTGAAAAAGAGAGAAATTGGCTTGTCTTTTTCTTATTTATTTGTAGAACAAACACATCATTAAAATTATTTTCCTGCTACATATGGTAAATATTCTTCCTCAGACTGCTGCTCATCTTTTAAATTTGTTGTTGGCATCTTTTGACTTAAGAAGCATTTGATTTTAATAAATACATATTCAGCAGTTTCCATTGTTAGCTTCTTGGGCTGAGTTTTTCTCACTCTCCACTTTTGAAACCATCTTATCGTGTTTGGTGAAATTCTCTAGGACACTCGGGAGTGTCCAGTAATGAATATATGTAGAACCAGTGAGAGCTCGGAGTCCTTACCAATCGAGGCTGTGGAAGGGTAAAGGCGATTGTCTTAGCCCTCTGGTGCTTCTATCACAGAAGTATCCCGAGTGAAAGACTTTAACAACAAAAAAACTTATTCTCTTGCAATTTAGGAGACTGGAAGTTCAAATTCAGAGTGCTGGCTCAGGGAATGTCCTTGTCTGCTGCCATTCACCTGTAGGGCCAGTGTTCCTCAGAGATCTCCGTCTATTTTGGCACCCATCTTCCCCTAGCTCAGGGAGGTTTCCCCCACGGGCACCTGGGGATCAAAGGACACACTCCACCACCAGCTCTTCTTTCTTGGAAGTCGTGTGGACCTTGTCCTCTCTGCCTCCTTCTCTCTCCTTTTGTCTTTTGTAAGATTAAACATGACTTAAAGAAGGCTGAGATTGGAGTAAGAGTAGGACTTCATTCATGCTTTCTTGTAAGGTGGTGATGCAAACTGTACTCTAAACCCTTCCTCCTCATTACCATATAGTGGTTAAGAGGTAAAATATAAAATGGAAGGTAATTATATCCAATCATAAATGGAGGATAACCACACACAATTCAATCCATGTCAAAGTCATTTCCACACACAATTCAATCCATGTCAAAGTCATTTCCAAGCAATTGGTAGAATCTATGTCCATTTGGAGGTGAGGAGAAGGCCCAGAGGAGCATAAGTGGGCCCATTTGTCTGCAGATGCCTTTGCTCCCACCAGACTCCTTCACCCACATACATTTCTGCTTGCTCCTCATGTTATAAATGGGTAGCTCAGACCCTGGGCTCACCACCCGCCCCCCACCCCCACCCCTTCCTCTGTCACAGGCCCTGCTGGAGCACTTAAGCCTCAAATGTCATCTGGAACTTTGCCAGATCCCTGAATTCTCACGGGTCTCATTTGTTGTGTTGTCCCGCTCCAGGCACTGAGCACAAAGTTTCCATTGTGTTCAAAGGGGACGCCACACTAACTGAGCTCCTGGGGTTGCTTGAGAACTGTATGACTGAAACCACTGAAGCAAAAGACACGGACATATGGGGTGGGGGTGGGGAAGCCATTCTCAAGTCCAATTACAGCATAAACATCTCTGTGACAATGTTGTCAG
Source organism: Tenrec ecaudatus (assembly GCF_050624435.1). Taxonomy (NCBI): domain Eukaryota; kingdom Metazoa; phylum Chordata; class Mammalia; order Afrosoricida; family Tenrecidae; genus Tenrec; species Tenrec ecaudatus. The sequence goes on along the minus strand of NC_134541.1, from coordinate 37,021,240 downwards.
AAAGAAAGAAAAAATCTTTATTGCTCCAAACCACCGGTTTTCACATTTTTAATGCTTTCTAACAAAAGTAGTATTGTGTTAGTCTGGGTGGACTAGAGAAACAAATTCATTGACATGCATGTGTAAGAGAGAACTTTATATCAAAGACTACTTGTATATTAAGAAAGCATCCCAGTCCAGTTCAAGTCCATAAGTCAGATATTAGTCCATCTGTCTGATACCAGTCTAAATTCCATTTCAGATTCACACAACACACGCAGTGATGTCAAATATAGGAAGATAACAGGCCAGTGGGTAGAAAGTCTTGTGGATCCAGTGGCAGGGAAGCATCTCAGCACTGGCAGGGGTCTCCACATGGCTCCTCCAGCTCCAGGGCTCTATCATAGTTCCATTTATCTATATGTCTTGTCAGCAGAAAGACAAAGCAGAGAGAGTCTGTGTGTATCTGGCCTCCAGTGAGCTATTTATCTCCTTGGCACCTCCAAATGAAGTCATCAAGCTGACACCTGATTGACAGGCTCAACTCCACCCCTTTGAAAGTTGACGCCAGATTACGTAACTACCAAAAGGGTGTAACTACAAAAGCAATTCCATTTCCCCCCCTCACCTCCGATCACTCCCCAATTCCATTTCCTCCCCCTCACCTCGGATCACTCCCCAATTCCATTTCCTCCCCCTTCACCTCCGATCACTCCCAGAGCAGATTTCCTGCTCTTAAATTTCACTGGTGTATTTAGCGCTTCAATGACAGCAGGCCTGGATTCCTTTCTGTCTACACCCGTGTCCTCTCTCCAGATGCCACATTTAATTTCTGTAAGTGGCTAACTTAGTGGAGATTTAAGCCAGAGGGGTAGAAGTCCTTCTTTCCACCCTCCCTTCATGATATCTGTAGCAGATGCTAACCGTCCTGGACCCTAGTCCTATGGCTCTGATCATTCACACGACTGCTTCTTGATAAAAGTACATGTGACCTAGAGCTGGGCTAACTCAGAGAACCCAAAATAATCAGATGGAACTCTCTGCTGACAAGTTGAGTCTGACTCGTTGGGACCCTCGAGGACAGAGCAGACTGTCCCTTAGTGTGTTTGAGCCTTAAATTTGTATGAAAGCAGAACTGCCTAACCCTTCTCCCTCAGAGCAGCTGGTGGGTTTGAATCACTAACTTTGTTGTTAGCAACCCTGTGTGTAACGCCACACACACACACACACACACACACACACACACACACACACACCACCAGGACTCTTTAGCTCTGGGAAGTGCTGGGAAATTACCATATCAACCAATGACAGGTGGGAGCTGGTGGATAACAACTGGGGTTCCCTCTCTGACACTCCCCCACAGGTCCCCAGTGGGAGGGGGCCCCAGGAATCCACTCTTCACTAACATAGACATTTGCCTTTCTTCCCTCCTTGCTCTCTCCCTTGCCCGCTACTGGAGCTGCCTGCGATCATGTTTCAAATAACTACTTCCATTCGTACGTTTGTCTTCTGGTCAGCTTATGCCATTACTAGCATCTGGTCCTTCCTGACAGGACTCAGACTTGGCACTGAACCCCAATTGTGTCTGCCAACCAGACTCTCTCCCAACAGGATGACCTCTTGGAGCAGTAAGGCTGTGGGTCAATGTCTGCAGGAAACAGCTCTCACGGGGGAGGAGCTCTGCAGGGTCAGAGTGTGCCATGTGGACAGGAGAAGCAGCCAAGATGGGACTCTGGGCAAAGAGAAGCAGAGTTGAGAGATGGCTTCCTGGGCTCCTGTGTCATACCTCCTCTCTTCTTGGTTGTATTACGCCTGTGTTGGCATAATTCGCAGGGCTCACAGAAGTATAATAAAGCCCCTCTATTCGCTCAAACCAGCTTAAATAATGTGTTGCATACTAGCAAGCTATGAAGGAGCTCTGGCGAAGCATTTGGCTGTTGAGCTTTGAAATGGTGTCTATTTGAACCCACCCAACCGCTCTACATGGTGATCTGAATCTGTAAAGATTCCAACCTAGAAAACCCCATGGGACAGTTCTACCCTGTCACCCGTGTCGCCCAAGAGACTTCATGCATTTAGCCTCAGTTACTGAAGCAGTCTCTGTGGGAAGTTTATAACTCCCTACATTGCTCAGAGGCAAACAGGCTGGATGCAGATGTCCATTGGAAGGGTCAGAGAACTCTGAGAGTCTTCTCTTATTTGTCTGTTAGTGATTGAAAAACCAGGTCCTGCTATCAGGTCAGTTAACAGAGACATCCTGAGATGCGGGTGAAGTTTCACAGAACCTTAATCTGTTTGCTTTTCCAGGATCTACAATTGTTTCTGCTGGTTCTCCTGAAACCTGAGTTAATCTGTATGCGACTCCCCAAAGTGCTAATTCTAGTAAACCTTCCAGTAAACCATCCCCGCCCCACCCCCACCCATCCCCCTGCCCCCTAACTTGGAGTTAGTGAATTGGCTCTACTGTTCCAGGGTATGAACCCACATGGGCAGTAATGCATGCACTAGCTCTGTGTTGACAAATCAACCCAACAGCACCTATCAACACCAGAATAGCAGATGAACACAGAAGATGATCGAAAAAGATATATCTCTTCACACTCAAACACAAAACTCACTGCCATCGAATCAATGATGACTCATAGTGACCCTGTAGGACAGGGTCGAACTTCCCCTGTGAGTTTCCAAAACTGGATCATAGGAGTAGAATGCCATCTTTCTCCCTCGGAGCGCCTGGTGGTTTGGAACTGCTGGTTGTGTGGATCGCAGATGAATGTGTAACCACTGTGCTGTGAATCTGTGTCCCAGAATTCCCTGCTTCTTCTCTTCCCAGGCTCGTTCTTTGCTGTTGGTGCACAGAAGGAGATGAGGCTCTGACCTGCTTCTGTGATTGACCTCCTGGGAGAACTGCCTCAGGCTGCCTCAGCTAGGGTGACCCTCAGGGGTGGTGGGCTCCACTGAGATGGTGTGTGAGTGCGGCATCACTTCACCTGGACCCTTTCTGCCACTGAAGACCCGGTCTTGGTCACAGACAGTCATGTCTCCCTCCGCCTCCTTAAGCTTCTCTGCCTCAGGCCCCTCTCTGGTTGAGGCATTCTCTTGCTAGGCAACCACCTGGCAGCTCCTTGATATCAGCCCTTCTACTCTGTGCTTCTCTATAAGGAGGATGACCTTGAGCTTCTTTTTCGTATCCTTAGTCTAAGAGGAGTAGAGTTAGAAAAGGGCTCCCCAGCCTGCCTTTCTGGGCCATGCCCACCACTGGTGTGGGCTGTTTCAGCAGGCATCCCTGGTTCAGAATTATTGAGTCAAGAAATGGTGCCTCAGGGGAGCACATAAGCCCACATGGAAGAAGCACACCAGCCTGTGTGATCATGAGGTGTCCATGGGATCAGGTATCAGGTATCAAAAGATCCAAAACAGACAACTATATCGATGCAAATGAGGGGAGTTGGAGTGGAGACCCAAAGCCCATCTGTAGACAATTGGACATCCCCCTACAGAAGGGATATAAGGAAGGGATGATTCAACCAAGGTGCAGTATAGCGCTGACAAGTCACACATCACTCTAGTTCCTGAATGCCACTCCCCCACCCACTGCCATAACCCACTTCTACCTTACAAATCTGGCTACAACAGTGAACACACATTGGTACAGATAAGAGTTCTCCTCACATGGAATCCTGGACAGATAAACCCCTCACGAACAGTAGTGGGAGTAGTGATATCACAAGGGTAAGGGGATGGCAGCGGAGGGGGAAGGGGGAGAAAGGGAGAATCCATCACAAAGTTGAATATATAGCCTCCCCCCCCCAAAAAAAAGGTGTTGAATAACAGGAATGTGGGTGAAGGGAGACAACGTACACTGTAAGATATGAAATAATAACAGCAATATATAATTGATCAAGATTCATGAGGGTGGGGGAGGGAGGGGACACAACAGGTGCTTATACCAAGGGCTCAGGTAGAAAATATTTTGGAAATGATTATAGCAACATATGTACAAATATCCTTGATACAATTGATGTATGGAATATTATAAAAGCTGTAAGAGCCCCCAATAAAATGATTTTTTTTTAAGAAAAAGAAATTCTGCCTATCTTTTCACTCAGGAGCATGACCAAACTCATTTCCTCATGTGTCGGGGGCTGACTCTTTATACTTCTTTTAGAAATACATATTTTTTTAAATAACAGTTCCTGAGGTTGGTTCTCAAAGAACTAAGTCATGTGGATTCACATAACTGAAGTCACATAGATAGAGAACTCTAATGAAAGGGGCGTGGTCAAAGGAGAGCTGGGGCAGTGATGGCTTTAGCAGGGAGAGGAGATGGGAGGGCTCTTCGTGACAACTGGACCACTGGGGCCCTTGGGTCTTGCCAGAAAGGCTGGTGCATCTCGCCCTGTTTTCTTAAAAAGCTCAGTGACTGAAGCTTGGGAAATTTGCACAGAATTTTTTTTTAATTATATGGACTATTGTGTGGGAAATTGAAAGTCAACTTAAGCACCAGGTTTACGTTTGCTAAAACTGCCATTTGCCAGGCGATTTGTTTTGAATGGTTGCCTTGCCTTTGAAAAGAAACCAGCAGAAGATGACACTGTATTTCCTCAATACCGATGACGGTTAGTGGAGGGCACGTGCTTTCCATACCGCGTGCGGCTTGCCCAATGTTGCAAGTTGGCAATTACATGCTGATGTAATGATGCAATAATAAGCATTCATGTGTTCAGTTCGTCCTAAAAGGACTCATCGAGGGCTTATAAGTTTTCTCTCTCCTTACAAGCTCTACATCATGACATGAACGTGCAGTTGCTAGCTCCCCTACTCCAGAGCTTGGCTTCATGAAAATCAGGGAAATCACCTGAGTATGTAAGGATTCTTAATGATTGATCAAGGTCAGTGGGTTAAGAGCCTTTGAAGTGCCTGATGTCTGCTGTAGCCTAGAACTATGTGGGTGGAAAAGGCTTGAAGGAGCCACTCCTTGTCTTGGTCTTGAGTTTTCAATTGAGGTACCATAGAACCTGCACTGCTAAACAACAACAACTGGTCAGGAAGGTGGAATCTACAGCTCATAGGAGTACTCAAAGGAGACTTTTTACAGTTGGGATGACCTTGGGACCAAATAGTTTTCCAAAGCATTCACCCAGTAAGGTTACTCCCTGCTCACTGGCTTCCTACTGAGCTATGGAGAAAGCCCAGACCCTATCACTATCCACTTGCTCTTGATTTTATCTTCAAGCCCCAAGTCTTGACATTCTCTAAATAGTCCTCTGGAGCTCCTTCAGTCCTATGAAATTCTCCTTCACCTTTAGTTCTTTCCCCATGCAATTCCCTCCCACTGGGCATGTTCCCACCAAAGACCCCAGGTGTGATTCCTGTACCCCTAACTGGCACATGCAAGCTCTTCCACCCTTGGAGTCTCACTTTAAAGCATCTGGAAATTCAGATCATCTACACCAAGGACTAGTCATCTGTGGCTAATATATTCCTTCTAAGTCATACCAGAAAGAAGAATCTAATGAGCTCACACACCCATCCCCCTTCAACATTATCAACTCCAACCCAATCTATACAGGAACCACTTTCTCCCACATCTCCCAAATTATTTTAAACACATATCAGCCATCATATAATTTCAATAATCCATAACTATTTCAGTGTGTGCGCATACAAGAGCTCCTTTTAAAATAAAGCTCGTCCCCACATATTCCTCAATATCATCTAACAACCCATCAATGTTCATAGTTTCTAAACGTTTATCTGAATCAAGATCCAAAGCCTACACTTAAATTTTCTATTTGTATTATCATATCCTTAAATGATATTTATCCACTGTTCATTCTTTACCATATTGGTTGAACCACAAAATATTGTCAAACCCTGATACACCCCAACCAAGCCACAAATCTAGGATGAAAACACATAGTCCACATTCTGTTCCCTAAGCAAACTGCTAACCCAAAATCTCCATCACCATCTGTCAGTTTGGAACACTGTGGTGGCTTGTGTGTTGTGATGATGCTGGAAACTATACCACTGGCATTTCAAATGCCAGTGGTCACTCGTGGTGGACAGCTACACTTAGCCAGACTAGGAAGAGAGCACAGGAGATCTACTTCTGGGATTTTGCCAATGAAAATCCTAGGGATCACATCAGAATATATCAAAAACAACAACCACAACCACCCCAAATCTTCAAGGCCCTAAGATTGCCAACTCCCAAAGCAAACTCACACCAACTTATATTGCTATTGTTGTTAGGAGTGTGTGGTAGTTACATAATCTGGTGTCAACTTGAGATTAAGAGTGAAGGGGTGGAGGTTCTCATTTGGAGGCGCTATGAAAATAAATAGCTCACTGGAGACCAGACCCACACACTCTGCTTCCTCTTCCTGTTGACAAGTCACATAGAGCTATGTTGATGGATCCAGATTCCTGGAGCTGGAGGAACCATGTGCTGAGATGCTTCCACCACCACTAGATCCACAAGACTTTCCACTCACTGGGCTGTGATCTTCCTACATTCAGCGGCATTGCATGTGTTGCATGAGTCTGAAGAGGAACTTATCGACTGGTATCGGGCATATGAGCTGATATCAGACTTATAGACTTGATCTGGACTGGGAAGTTTTCTTAATATACAATTGCTTTTTGATATAAAGCTCTCTCTTACACACACGAGAACCTATGAATTTGTTTCTTTAGTCAATCCAGACTAACTCGGGGTGTCAAGTCAGTTCCTACTCACAGCGACCTTATGTACAAGAATACTTACTAAACACTGCCCAGTCCTGTGTCATTCTCACAGTTGTTCTTATGTTTGAGTCCGTTCACAAACTTATAGACAGCCCAAAGATACCACTGGCTATTTTCAGCACATTCTGACCTCTTTGTAGGACCCCTGAAGAGCTAGAAAATTGGATGTGCATAGACAATGTGCAGTTGTTAAAGGAAAAAGTTGTTCAAGTCAATGTGCCGACTCTCCAGCTGTTAGTTCAAGCCCATCCAGCCCAGATTCAAGGCCATCTTGTGGTGTTTGCAATCAGCTAGTGAAAATGCTTGTGTACCATTCCCACACTACTCAAATAGCTGAGTTTGAGTATAAGTGGACTCTAATCTCTTCCTCCTCAAGAGATCTCCTAAAAACAATTTCTTTGTTATTTAAGGTTCACATTGCTCCTGAACACAGATATGCTTTCATTTAATTCCAACAGGAAAAGGCTTAACATTTTTAAAAAATAGGATTTCAATTTAAAAACAGGGGCATGAATGGGGGGGGGAAAGTATCTGGAATTTGCCTTGTCCTTTAAAATGCATGTAAATACCTGTCCTCCCTTCCACCACCACCCCCCAACTAGGGTCTCCCCAGCAAAGAGTGGGCTTTGTCATTAAAATGAAAGTCTTCAGTGAGACGCAGAAAGACGTGGTGAGTGTAGAAAGGACATACAGGAGATATTCAACCCCTGTTTGGTAACACAGAACCTGTTGGGAAGAGAAATGCTGAGGGACAGAGAAAAGAGGAGGATTGACATCTCCACATTGCAGGTTGATCAGTTTTGTCCAGGGAGGGCGTGTCAATGCCTATAGACATGGATTCGTCTTAGGTCGTCCTTATTCATTGTCCAAATTTCACACATACCTGAAGCGACTGCAGCAGGTGCGCCTTAATCCTCAGACTTACATCCTTGCTCGTCAACCCATCAAAGAAGTCGTGTGAAGCAGATTTTCCCAATGCACTGCGCACTTTGGCTTTTCATGACTACTGCTTCCATGAGTAAGGTGGACTCCCGAAAAAAGTTGATTTGGAAAAGTTGTGTGAAAGCCCTATTCCACAATGACTTAAAAAAAAAAAAGGGTGAGGGGAGTCAAAGATAGCGACTGAGGCAACTTATGTAGAACCAGACAGTTCTATCTTAGGAGAAACAGCCTGGATGGTCCTTCAGAGTGAAAGGGGGGAGATCCCTGGAGACGAGCGTTCTCAAACTGCTTTTTTGGGTTTCCTGTGCTGCCCTCACTACTGGACAATGCAGATCTTTGTAAAAACTTTCCTTGGTAAAGCTATTGTCCTTGAGGCGGAGTTCAGTGACCCCAGTGAGAATGCCAAGGCAAAAGATCCAAGCCAAGGATGGCATCTGTCCCAACCAGCAGAGGTTGATCTTTCTGGGAAGCAGCGGGAAGGTCAACACACCGTGTCTGACTACAACACCCAGAAAGAGCCCAGTGTACCTGGCCCTGCGCTTGCGAGGAGGTATCTAAATCTTGCCTCTTTTTAAACTTTCATGGAATTTCGTTGTACTCTTCTTTTTTCTTTTTCTTTGTTGTATTCCCTCCTTAAAAACAAAAAGTCAGGTGGCCAGACTTCATATTATCAGGAGAGAAAAGTCCCTGGGAGAGAACACTGGCTTGGTCCAGGAGAAGAGCAGCGCAGAAGAGGAAGGCCCTGGACCAGATGGATGGACACAGTGGCTGCAACCATGGACTCAACATAAGACCAATGGTGAGGCTGGTGCAGGACTGGGCGGTCTCTTGTTCTGTTGTACACAGGGTCAGCACTGACTCAATGGCACCTCACAACTAGTTATTGGCAGCTTTTAAAGTAGCCAGCTAGGCAACCTCACCCGTAATCAATGCAATTTTCTCATTACTTTAAACCAAATCTCAGAATTACATAAACAGTACTTGCCCTCCTATGCCCCTCTCTGGCCCTGGCAACCACTAATAAACTCCGATCTCTGTGCATTTGTGTAAGCGAGGTCAAACATTATTTGTCCTTTTGTGATGGACTTTTCTCACTTGGCAAAAAATCTTCAAGTTCCCCCAATATTGTATCATGTATCAAGACTTTATCTTGCCTACTGAGTTGTATTCTACTGTCTGTATGACTGCATTTTGTTTATCTATTCGCCTTGTGTTGAACCAGATGAACCAGTTTATTGCCACCCTTTGGCTAGTGTGAATAGTGCGGCAATGAACTTTACTATACAGATCTCCGAGGACCTGCTTTCCAATGTTTTGGCTTTATACCTAGGAATAGAATTGCTGGATCATATGTGGTTTTATTTTGAGTTTGCATATTGGTCTGGCAGGAACTGCCGCCATGATTGTCCACAATGGATACACCATTTTTTCGTCCCCATCAGTAATCAATAAGGGTCCCAGTCTCCCTACCCCTTTGCTAACATTTGTGATTTCTTCGTTTGACTTGATCTTAGCCATCCTTGTGAGAGGAGACTATGATCTCCTTGAGATTTTGCTTTGCCTCTTAACAATGGTTAAGTATCTTTTCCTGTGGCCAGTTGCTGTTTGCAGGTCCTGTGTGCGTGTGTGTGCGCGTGTGCATGTGTGTGTGCACGTGTGTGTGCATGCGTGTGCATGTGTGTGTGCGTGTGCCTGTGTGTGAACTCTATTAAAACCCTTTGCTCTATGTATGGCTGCTCTTCATAAGCAGTCATATTCATTAAAACTGAATCACAGATGGAGACCATTGAGATGCACGATACTATTGTTCTATCTTGTCAAATAATAGAAGCAGAAACAAAAGACACACTGACTATGTGCCAGGTACTGTGCTCACCACTCTACTTAAAGAGTATACGGACGTGCTTGGGTAAATATATTAAGGCACCGAAGCCTCCCCGCAGTTCTGTTGGTAAGCGCTAGTGTTATCTCTGTTGTAGTTCTTGGGATGGATCCCTTCCAACACATTCACACACCTGCCAGAGTGCAAAAGGTCACAGGTAGAATTTGATCTATGTACGTCTATGTACTCTGAATAATGGAAACTTTGAATTGAGCTTTCAGTCATAAGACTTGGGAGGAAGCAGTGGAGAAGGAAATAGACTATATGCATCATGGATAACCTTGAGTTATAACCACACACACACACACACACACACCTTTGTTTCCAAGCTTTAACTTGATCTCAGTGACAGCCGTTGTTGAGAGGCAGAGCTTGATCACAGACCTCTTTCATCTTCCAAACAGACCTGAGAGGACACAGTTTGAAAGAGGAAGAAGGTGAAGGCAGATTAAGGAAAGGAACAGAAACGACCCAGTAGTGAAATGTTATATCACTGGCAGAGAGGTGACTGTGCAAACCATAGGGTATGTTGGGAAGGAAGCCTTTCACTTCCTCTTTTTGCTTAGGCTGTGCCGTTTGAGGACCAAAGTCTGTCATTGGGAGGGTGCCTGGTCCTTCTGTGGCCTGATGAGTGGCTTAAAAAGGGAGCATTCTAGCTGGAACCCCACTGGTGGAGTTCAGGGGTGTGACTTAGGGAACCCAAGTCCACACCAGCCTCTTCTGAGAGATTTAGAATGACAAAACCTTCTAAGGCTGTCCTACACCAGTATCCCCAACATATTTTCTTCAGAACAATCCCACCTTGAACTCAGAGAGGGAGACGGACAAAGACTCTGTGCCTGGGGCCTGGAGTTAGAAAGGGCAATGGACCTATACCTGATAGTGCTTAAGAGGGTAAATAAAAGACTTTTGCAATAAAATGGTGCCATCGGCTGAGTATTGGACTGTTGCCCTGAAGGCCAGCAGCTCAAACCCACTGGTGGCTTTTCAGGAGTGAGATGAGGCTATCTCCTCCCATAAAGAATCACAACCTAAGAATCTCTAAATAGGGTCACCGATGAGTTAGAATCAATTTGATGACAGTGGATTTTGCAAAATCATAGAAACTTTATTAAACAAAACTCCCCAAATGAGAAGTGCTTGTTTCTCAGCATCTAATCCATCTAAGTCTATGCACCTCCATCTCACTAACCCTTCCTTGACACCATCTTCACTCTTCAATTTACACCACTTTCTCAACTGTGTTTTCCATACACTGCATGGGGTTAAATCAATGACACTGTAAACAGAAGGACCTTGTACTCCAAGGAGATGATCGATAAGATTCTCTACCATAAAATAAACAAAAATATCTCTAAGATGTACCAGAGGCAGATAGAAAACAGAGATTAGAGATGGATTTGGGGCTTGCACTTCACCTTAGCTTCAATCTAAGAATAACTAGTTTTTATGGCACGGCCCTGCTCAAAATGAGGCCTCATAAAGGAAACATGAAGATATGGGTGCTATTGCAAAGTGTGGTGGAGAACTTGGCTGATGCCAGGTGATGAGAAAGAATAGTAGCAAGTAGGGTCTTAAAGGCTTGTTTTCAAAGCAGCAGGCATCTAAGTGAGATGTCAACTAAGTCCACATGGAAGAAGCACACCAATATCTGTGATCCAAAGATTGGAAAGGATATCATCTAAATCCAAAGAAGAGAATGCTATCAGAGCTTAAATTGTGAAAATCTAGTGAGCTGAGGGCTCTGGATGACAGTGGAAGGTCAAAAGACACCGGAAGGATTTACACATGGAGTAAGTCTCTGGTGTTGCCCCTTGGACTAGAAGTGAGGGATGGGAGCAATCTGGTTATCAGGCAGAGAGTATTGGAGAGATGATTAGAGTAGATTCAAGGATTAACTATGACTTGAATTGTTGGAACCTTGTCATTTGATCTCCCTTTTGATACACTTTGAGCTTGATCTGGTTTTTAATATTTTCTGGTTTTGTTTTTCAGATTGGGGCTTATAGTTGTCGTATATTGCTATTGTTCATAGAGTTCTTGACTCTTTTATGTATCTTTTTCTATGTTTTTCGGTTTATGAAACCCAGGTTGGGTGAATCTATAGAGATAATAACTAGAATAGGGGTTCCTGAGGGGGGCAGAGGAAGGGGTTCGGGTGGGGAGGGCAGCCTGTCACAGGAAGCCAATATCAAGGAGTACAAGAAGGAAGAAAATGTTTTGGAAATAATTGTGATAGTGATTATATAACACCACTTTATATACCCGAGTCATTGAATGGTATGATGTCAGAATTATGTCCTAATAAAATGATGCAGTGGTGGGGGTGGGGGGGGGAGAAATGCAGTTTTGGCGTCTATACCTTTTTGATGTCCTTTGAGTTTGGGTAACAAAAAAAGCCTTACTGGGCAAAATGAGGGCTATAGGGTGGATGGGGTAAGATTTGCCAATGAGATGCTTGTAGGCGAGCTCTTGCTAACCTTGAGGAATAAGCAAGTGCATTGTCATGATGGAAAATAATTTCTTCTGCACAGCTCTCCAAAAAACCTTTTGATTAGCAGCCAAGCACTTAAGCACCGCACCACAAAGACAGATTAGAGCTCACGGTCATGTAGTTGGTTCTGACGCAGAGTGACTGCTAGGCAGAGTATTGGGTTTCTGAGACTATACACTTTTTTGTTTTAAATATTTTTATTGGTACACAATTGACATATCATCTAATTGAGTAACTCAATCATTCAATCATACCCAGGGGAATTGCACAATCAACACCACATCTATGTTAGAGCCTTCCTCCCCCGTAGTTAAATCACTTTAAAAATGAGTTGCGCAATCAGGATCAGTTGTAATGCTTCCTCCCCTTCCTGCCTTCATTCTTAAATCCTGAAATCCTCTTTCCCTTCCCATCAACCAACCACACCCCCCCTTCATTCCCTATAATACCTTGTATTAGTTATAATTCTACCTCCACGCCTCCTGTGCTTCACAGCTGGGAAACCCAACAGAAGACAATGAAAATCAAATCACACTAAGGTAGTAAGGCTAAGACCATCTTCATAAAGACAAAAATACCAATCATGCGTGAGAAGGAGAAGACCCCCAGCAACATTCAAGAACCCAGGGAAGGAGTTTCCGTCATGGAACAACTAAGAGATACTTGCACCTAGAACAAATTCAGGTCCTGTCTACAGTGAGGTCAACTGGCCAAGTATCAAGTTCAATCCAGCATGATCAAGATTACAGTGGTCTCTGCCTGATAGTAAGGCTGTTTGGGACTCTTGACTAGAGCTGATCTGCCAGCAGCTCTGTCTGACTAGATACTCTGCAGATGAGTTTTGGGCTCCCACTGTCCTCCATAGCCTTCTGTAAATTGGGTGTTCATCATTTTAGCTCTGTTACTTTTCTCTTCGCCATGTTTGAATTTTGTAATTGACATCTTTGGATCACACAAGCTGGTGAGCTTCTTCTGTGCCGACTTAGTTGATTCCTCGCTTAGATGACTGCTTGTTTGAAGACAGGCCTTTCACGGCCGACATTAGCCTTCCAATAGCTTCTCTGAGAGTCCCTCTCTCCCAGGCCTGTCCCCGTGGTCGGCATGGCCTGTGGAAATCAAGGAGAACTTGTCCGCCAGAAAAACACGAAGAACACCCAGGAGATTCGCAAGGGAAAGAAAAGAGGATAGCTTGGCTCCTCTCAGAGGAAGCAGAGGGATCCTGCGATCGTGCAACGAAAGCGTGCAGCAGCCAGCGAGAAGAAGGCTGTGCCGGAGAGAGGAACACGATGACTGGCACTTTGGAATACCTGGTGCTCGTGCCACCTGAGATGAAGATTTTGTAGAGTGAACCATCATTACATAGGTTATACCTGATGCTTATAAACGGTCTACTTTAAACTTGACCTTTCAACCTTAGTGTGATGTTTTAGAACGATTCTTCAGAAAATAAAGCACTAACCATGCATAATAAAGGGGGGGGGCCTGACACTATTCTGATTGATAGCTAGGTATATTCTACTTTTTTTTTTGCCACCCTTTGCTGTAGCAAATGATACATTCCGTGATCATTTTATGAAGGAGAATATCAAGCCGGGCCATGAACTATGGAATGATATGACATATATATTGTTTCCCAAATTTCAGCCAATTAAAAAAAATGAAGAAGAAGCACAGATCCTGGACTGAGGGCTGGACTCACACTGAACGCTAGCTCCACCTTGAGAAGAAGCAGTTCTCACATCATGGCCCCGCTTGAGACTGTCGCTCTTTATATGCACAGATTGCCGCATCTTTCTCTCCTGGAATGGAGTGGCTGGTAGCTCCAAACTGCTGACCTTGTGATTAGCAAGGTTACCTTGTGTAACCAACCAAGACTCCTTCCCAAATCTCTACCTTCCAGTCAGTTCAGACTCCCTTTCCCCTACTGCACAGAGTAGAACTGCTTCGAAGGGAGGAGAAAGCCCTACCTTTCTGTACCTAAATGGATCGCTTATCTTTCTGTACCTACATAGATTGCCAAAGCACAGGAAAAAGCAGACACAGGGATTTACACTATCTGAAAAGCAAGGGGACAGACCTGTCTGACAAGACCAAGAACTCCAAGGATGGCTGACTAGAGAAGCTAAAATTTCCCCCAGGGCAGGCAGCGAGAACCTAGCCCAAGCTCTAAATCCATACTACCAGCTTCTTAGACTGCTAGAAAATAAATTTCTGTTCAGTAAAGCCTCTTGTGGTGCTTCTGTTATAGCATCACTAAGAAGCTAGGACATGGGACAGAGTCGTCCCTAAGGTCCTTTCTAACTCTGACATATTTTGGTTCTGTATCCTTTGTTGTTGTTGTTCATTATGTAGCTTGCCTCCCTTCCTAAAGTTGGAGCGATTTGAAAGAGGCCCATGCCCAGGGGACCCAATTACAGAAGAAGGCTCAGTTATTAACATCATGCCTTGGGGTATCTCCTAAGTTCTTCCAGAAGTTCAGCAGACTCTGTGAATTATGGATGCAGCGAATGAAATTTTCTGCATGGAAGCTAAGCTGGGCAACTCAATGCATGGGCCAGTACAAACCACTCTCTTGAGAACTAGCCAAGGAATGGTCTCAACTGATGGGCCATAACTTGAACTGTTTTGCACACTCTCTCATGCCAATATCTGACTGGGGGTGGATTTCCCAATAAACAAAATAAGCATGGGCTTGCTTCTTCTTACCTACTAATGTGTTAACTGAGCACAATCCCTGTCAGGGATGGTACATTGGAAAAGATTGCAGGAAGGTGCTGTGGGGTTGGAAGAGCAATCGATATCAAACATACTCAGCAGCAGAATCTCTGATGTGGTAGAAAACCAAAGTATGTAAGCACAAGTAAGCCCATGTTGATCTTGCTTATTGGGTTGTTCAACATTCAGGGCTACAAGATGCTTCCTTTGGGCTTGTTCCTAAAACCAGGTGCACTCCCGACAGAGCCCCCTTTTCCCCCTAAGCCTTGAAATAGTCCAAATGCCATCTGGAAACACCCATTCCCTTTCTAACCTCCAAAATACCACAGTGAAGTCCCAAGGAGACAAGGAAAGGCAGTAGCCCTAAGCAAGCTCCAAGGTCGTCAGGGAAGGCAGGGACAGACAGACTACTTACAGGAAAGACAGACACAAAAATAAGAACAGGCTTAAGGAAGTCCCTCTTCAAGACCAAGACCACAAGATTGTAGTAGAGTCTCAATTCTGAGCACGCAGGTTTACGAAAGGCTAAGGGTGACAATGAAAACCCCAAATCCATTTGCAGCCCCCACCCCCCCACCCCCACCCCACCCCCCTCACCCGTAGATTGATCCTCCTTTGAATTCTTGAGATTATTAATCAAGGATGTAAATAATCTTGCCCTCAGGCCGAATGCCTTGGAAAGTAAGTTATCTTCCCCTCTCTCCAGCCAGACCAGGGCGAGACAGCCAGGTAAGGGCTTGGTTGGATGTGTCCCTTTTTTGTTTTCTAAAGAGAAACAAGCTGAAACCAAGAGCTCAATCGAACACAAATGACTAGAAAATAATGATGGCAGCATATGTGCTCGATACAATTGATACATGGGTTGTTACAAGAGCTGTAAGAGCCCTCAATAAAATGTTAAGGAAAAAAATAACAGCAACCAAAAAAGAGAAAAACATATTCTAGGGCAGGGTGGGGGAGGGAATCAGGAGCTGATACCAAGGGCTCAAGTAGAAAGAAAATATTCTGAAAATGATGATGGCAACATGTGTGCCAAAGTGTTTGACACAATGGAGGGATGTATGGTTTGTGATAAGTGTGGTAAGAGCCCCACTAAATTGATTTTAAATTAAATTGAATTAAAAACAGATAAACCTATTCTGTGCCGCTGCACAGCCATGTCATCAAATTAGTAACCATCTCCCGTTCACCCCCCTTCAATGGGGTTCTTTTTCTCGCCTTTCCCACGCTGCCTCCCTGCCCCCCCCCCCCCAGCGCGTCCTTCACGGAGATCTCCACAATAAGCGCAGATCTGGGGCTCCCATAGCCACGCGCTATCAGTCTTGCCTTTATCGACTTGGACAGCCAGCCTCGGACCAATCTTGTCCGCCCTTCTATCTCACTGAATGTGCCTGTCCGAACCCGCTTCTGGAGTCCCACCTGTCATTGTGATATGTGGATCTGCCACCAATCATGAATTTGCGATGGTTTCCTTTGTCCCATGGTTCATTTAACTGGCCTTGTGCTAATGGTTTCCCTCATTGGGATGGTGCGTCTTTGTGTTGTTTTTGTCCCTTTTAAGACTTAATAATGTTATCCATGCATTTTGCGATTGAACTCTTTTTTGTACCCTAAAACAATATGCAAGTGAAGAAGGCTAGCTCCTTTGTCTGTCCCAGTTCCAGCCTGATGGAGAAGCAAAAGACCTCTCCTGACCATCTTTAGAACAAAGCTTTTGGCAAAGATTTTTTGCAGAAGCTACTGTTTGGCTTTTATCTCGTTTACTGAAGGAACCAAACCACTCTCAGCGAGCTCGGGATGTAAAGTACACACCCTGCGTTGATCTCCTTGGACTCGGACCAAAGAGCTTTGATGATGTGTCTGTTGTTTCCCGTCTCTTTACTCTTGACCGCGTATGCCAAATACACTTTTGTTGCTTTTCACTATTATAATCTTTTTTTTCCATTTTTTTCTCTTTTCTTCTTTTACATTTTATTAGGGACTCATACAACTCCTACCACAATCACTATTATAATCTTATGATGCCTTTTCCCAGTACACTTTCCTTATAGAAACACATCTGCGTAATTCGCCTTATTCCCTTCTCAAAGGTTTCTCAGGGATGGATGAGCCTGGGAGTGCGGCCCTCCTAGCTGGTGACTCATTTCCTATATGTAGAAGTAATTATAGTTCTCTGAAGATTTCCCAAAGCAGCCCTATTGCTTGCAAAGTAGAGAAATTCTCCCAGAGAATGCATCTATCCGTTCCTGTTTCTCTGGTTTATTTTTGGGAAATAAAAAAAGTTTCCTTGGGGGATTCATCATGGATTAGAGCCTGAAATCTAAAAGCATTTGGCCTGACGGCTCTGAAAAGGATCACATTAGGATCCTGGTGAGAGTGGGGGTGGGGGTGGGAGAGCCCGTTATGGGTCTGATAGAGACCAGTCGGGTCCTCAAGACTATGGTCCTTACCCTTCACGTCAGAACTTGAACTGGCCTCCACTTCAGAGTAATCCACCTTTAAAGGCCAAAAAGGGCAGCCTTTACCCACGGGCAGTGTGCCCAGGGTTCAGATGGAGGAACAGGAACAGGAGATTTAGGTAAGAAGTAGAGGAAGAGATGGAACAAGGAGGGGATTGCAATGGATGAATTGAATCAGACGGTGTAGGCATCAGTGAGCCCCGGTGCTGTACTGGTTTTGTATCAGGCTGTGATGGAAACCCACCAGCAGCAGAAGGAGGGGGCTTTCCACTCGAGCAAAGAGTTACATCTCAGAATCTCATGGGGGCCGTTCTACCCTGCCCGATGGGGTCACTATGAATCAGTATCGACTCCATGGCAGTGAGTTGGTTGTGGGACTTTATGTATAAGCCCTGCTGGAGTAGTGGTCACCAGTTGTGCTGTTCACTGCAAAGTCAGCTGTTTGAAACTTTCAGCCATGCCCCGGGTGAATGACTGGCTTTCTACAGTCTTGGGACCTCCAGAGGCAGTTCTACCTGTCCTGTCATCACTACGAGCTGGAATCAACTCGATGGCAGTGACGTTTGTTTGAGGGTGTTAGTGAGTGTATGAACTGTGGAATGCAAAACTATGATGTGCTCTGTGAACCTTCCCCTAATTCACGCAAAAAAGTTTAGAAAATAAAAACGTCTGCCTGGTCTGCATGCAGAAGGCTGCAGCCTGAAGTCAGAGGCCTGACTCCAGTTTGAGCCTTGGCCCAGGTTCAGGGGCTCTCTCAAGTTTTTTACACATTTCTGACCACTGTATGAGAGCTTAAATTCTGAGCACTAGGTGTTCCAGAAGGCAACAGTTTGCAGTGAAAGTCCTAAATCTATTTTTGAGGCTCCACATAGATTTAGTCTCCATTGAATTCTTTCTGACCATTAACCAGCAGGACCACTAGTGGGGTCGTGGTTCTGTGTTGGGCTGTGATCCAAAAGGTCTGAAGTTTGAAACTAGCAACTGCTCCTTGGGAGAAAGACAGGGTTTTCAACTCGGGTTAAGAGTTACAGTCTCCCTGGTAGCGAATGATCAAGGATAAGGTAATGAAGAGGTATAGCTGTAACCCAGGTAGGGACGGAGCATGATAGTGGGACAGGAGGAAAGTCAAAGGAAATAGAGGAAAGAGCTAGGAGGCAAAGGGCATTTTTAGAGGTCTAGACAAAGACAGGTACATATGCAAATATATATATATATGAGGTTGGGGAAATAGATCTATGTGCCTATATTTATAGGTTAGTACTAAGGCGGCAGAAGGACCTTGGGCCTCTACTCAAGCACTCCCTCAATGCATGAATACTTTCTTCTATTAAATTGGCATTCTATGATGCTCACCCTCCCAACACAGCCACTGAAGCCAAAGCGGGTGAACAAGCAAATGTGGTGAAGAAAGCTGATGGTGCCCGGCTATCAAAAGAGATAGTGTCTGGGGTCTTAAAGGCTTGAAAATAAGCAAGTAGCCATCTAGCTCAGAAGCAACAAAGCCCACATGGAAGAAAACACCAGCCTGTGTGATCATGTGGTCCCGAAGGGATCAGTTAGCAGGCATCAAAGAACAAAAAAACATATCATTGGCTGCACACCTCCATGATATGATCACCGAGGACAAATGGGTACATAAGCAAATGTGGTGAAGAAAGCTGATGGTGTCCGGCTATCAAAAGAGATAGTGTCTGGGGTCTTAAAGACTTGCAGGTAAGCAAGTGGCCCTCTAGCTCAGAAGCAACAAAGCCCACATGGAAGAAGCACACCAGCCTGTGTGATCACGAGGTGTTGAAGGGATCAGGTATAAGGCATCATCAGAAAAAAAAAATCTTACCATAGTGAATGAAGGGGGAAGTGTAGAGTGGAGACCCAAAGCCCATATTTTGGCTGCTGGGGATCCCCTCACAGAGGAGTCTAGGGGAGGAGATGAGTCAGTCAGGTTGTGATGTAGCACCGATGAATAATAAAACTTTCCTCCAGTTCCTAAATGCTTCCTCCCCCAGCAACTACCATGATCCGAATTCTACCTTGCAAGTCTGGATAGAGCAGATGATGTACACTGGTGCTGATAGGAGCTGAAGGCACAGGGAATCCAGGGCGGATGATACCGTCAGGACCAGGGGTGTGAGGGGCGATACTGGGAGGGTAGAAGGTGAGTGGGTTGGAAAATGGGAACCGATTACAAGGATCTACATATGACCTCCTCCCTGGGGGACGGACAACAAACAGAAAAGGGGGTGAAGGGAGACGCCGGATGGGGCAAGATATGACAAAATAATAATTTATAAATTATCAAGGGCTCATGAGGGAGAGGGGAGCAGGGAGGGAGGGGAAAAAAGGGGACTTGATGCAAAGGGCTTAAGTGGAGAGCAAATGCTTTGAAAATGATGAGGGCAAAGAATGTACAGATATGCTTTATACAATTGATGTATGTAGGGATTGTGATAAGAGCTGAATGAGTCCCTAATAAAATGTGTTTTTTTTAAAAAAAAAAAAAGAGTTAAAGTCTCAGAAAATCACAGAGGCAGTTCTACCCGGTCCTTTAGGGTCATTGTGAGTTGGCATCGACTCAGTAGCAGTGAGTGAGTGAGTGTCCATAGAATAGTGCTTCTTACTCTGATCGCCTTGGAAGAAGGGGTCTCAACCAAGCTTACAAGCTTGTCCATCTAGTGTCGTGTGCATATCCCAGCCACGGTCCCATTCCCACATCTACGGTCCTATCTGCAATGATGACGTATTGATCTGCTGCCTATCATGCTTTTGTGACAGGTTCCTACATGCTCCCCTGTTCCATTTAATGGCCTGTTTCTGTAAATCTGTGGATACCATTCTAGACTTGTGCTGACTGTCTTCCTCATCTGGATGAATTGCCTTTGCCTTTGTCCTGTTTAAGACTTAATAAACTTATCTCAATAAATTATATTTGAATTTAGGATCTCTGTTTTCTCCTAGAACACCACCGATCTGCCCAAGTGAGCATGCAAATTTCCGGAAAGCAGAAAGAGGTAGTGACCATGATAAATCCAGGAGACTGGAGAGAGGCAGTTTATTCTCAGGAACTCACAAAAACCCCAAAACCCAAATTCACTGCCACTGAGTCCCTTCTGACGCATAGGAACACCACAAGACAAGTTAGAACTGCTCCTACGTGTATCCAAGACCGATGCTTTACACTGGAACGTTTTTACAGGAAGGGCAGATTAATGAGCGCTTACACAGAGACGAGGGAGCTTGGCCCAGGCGTCTCCTTTTCAGAACAAAGACAGATAGATGATATTGTTCTTCCCTTTGTTAGCCTGCGGGAGCAGTGAAGACTACTGGCTACTGTTACTGCAAACTTGTACCAATGATTATTTGAAGGAAAGAGATCACTGTGTTTCCATCGTGGGTGGGTCCTGGTAAGTGAACAGATCTGAGGAAGGAGCCCCGTGGGTTACATGGTGTGCTGCAGACCACAAGGGCAGTCATTGGAAAAATGAGATTTTCGACTCCCGTAGAGAAACCCACAGAGGCAGCTCTATTCCATCCGGAAGGTCACGATGAGCCAGAAGGGACTCATTGGCAGTGAGTTTTCTTTTTTTTTTTTTTGGGGGGGGGGGGGTTGATGGAAAGATAATGCTCTTGCTGATTTTTTCATTTTTACATGTATGGTTGACTTCACAATGCTCTTTGGAGTCTGACAGATGTTAATCTGAAGACAAGTCTGACCCTTCCCAACTTTTCTCTTGGCCAGATACTACGACTTATCTCCTACTATAGCTCTGTGGTCATTTTCCTTCATTGCTATAACTTCGATGGAGCCCTGGTGGGTAGTGGTTATGGGTTGGTTGGGCTGCTATGTCCCTGGCCCAAGTTCAAACCCACCAGCAGCTCCGAGGGAGAAAGACGGGGCTTTCTACTCCTGTCAGCAGTTACAGTCTTGGGACCCCACAGGGGTTGATGGGAGTCAGGCGTGACTCAACAGCAGTGAGTTTTGAGAGCTTTTTTGGACTATAACTTTGTGGTAATTTCCCCCTAGGATAAGCATAGAAGATGATACTGATTCACTTAGCAAAAACATAGGCCCTTTCGAAAGCTAGAATGTTTGCTTCCGCAGCTCAACAAAGGCGAGTTATGGCTCATCAATGTCAGACAGCTGGTTTTCCAGTTAGGTGAATGTTACTGGAAGCTTGTGGACGATTCGTGCTCACCATCATGGATTTGTTAACATCACTGAAGCACCTTATGGTGTTAGAACAGCATGGAAATTCCTGGTGTTGAACAACTTAAACTCTAAGCACTTCATCTCAAAGGGCTGTGTTTTACAGTGGGAACTCTAGTGGTTTTGACTTTTGGCAAAAATTCGTCCTCCATTGAGATCCTTCTGAGCACAATGTAATCCTGCAATGTAAATAGCTTTATTCTCCAGCAGGGGCTGTTTGAAAACAGATGGCCACCCCCCTCTCCTCGTCAGGCCTGGAGGGTCAGTCTTGCCCTCAGGAGACTTGCCTGAGCATGCCTTTGGAGGAAATTGGGGTCCCAGGACATCATCATCATGAATCATTACCTTGTTTCAGGGTACAAAAGAGACCCCAATCTCAAATGCAATTCAAGGAAAACACGTGTTCAGTCATCAAAGAGACAAAGATGACACAAAGACACAGATACAGCATCCAGATGAGGGACGCTGTTAGCACAAGGTCAAAATAGTGTCCAAACAGGCATGGGATAAACAAAGGAACTGTCACCCCTTCATGAATGGTGGCGGGTCAATACATCCCAGTTCCAGGTGGGCCTACAGAAGGAGGAACAAGATCACAATTGGGACACTTACATTGTATTAAATAGAAGGGCTGATAAGATTGGTCCAGGGCCCTCTGACTAAGGGAGTCAGGGAACGCCTGATAGGGCATGACTCATGACTATGTGACCTCCAGTACTGTTCCCCAGTTAGGTGATCTCCATCAAGGACAGACCCAGGAAAGCTCCCAAGAGATGGCCCTTCCTTGGGCTGCTGGAGAGAAGTGGAGGTAATCTACTTTCCAAGGCTCTCTGCCCAAGGACAAGATTTTCTACACCCTTGGGAAATGATCAGCAAGAATTCGATGGAGACTTGATCTACGTGGGGACCCTGCAAGCAGATGTTGGATCGCCCCTGCCATCCATAGGCTTTTGACGAGCAGGGTGCCCAGAATTTAAGTTCTAATATAACCCCCATTACCACGTTCAAGTACTCAGGTATTTGGAAGGCTCCAGAAGGAATCGTGAAAACCATTTCTAATCTGGGATGATGACTATATTCCAATAACGGTCCACTTGCCATTTCTTTAGTCCTGTCTGTCAAAGCGAGAAGTCGATGTGCTCCATGAAGATTCTGCGACTTTCCTTTGTTTTCTATCGTCTATAATTTAGCCATTTGGCCAGGTATCTTTTGGACACCTTGATGGCCTCATGCTGATGGTCTTCCTCATATGGAAGTTTTATTTTTGTGTTTTCTTTCTCTAAGGTGCTCGGGTGGGGTGGCGCCGTGCATTACACATAGATTTGGCGGTTTGAACCCACCAGTTCTTCTGTGGGAGGAAGTGGAGGCCGTCTGCTCCTTTAAAGATTTAGTCGCAGCCTGTTCTACACTGTCCTTGGGTCGCTATAAATAGAAATCAGCTCAGTGGCCATTGACTCGGTTTCCTGATGTGCTGTCTTTGTCTTGTTTTACACTTAACGAAATGAACTCCATGGAATATGCTTAAAGTGAATTTTTTCCCCCTTTAGTTTTAGCCTTTAGTCAAGGAAATGATAACTTTGGGCACATCATTATTTCAGCTATTGCTACACAAAGCCGTGCTGTGAAAGTGAGTTCTGACGTGTAAAAAGCGTATTTTCTCAACCTTGCTATATTCTATAAATCTAGGGTTAAAAAGTGCTAGACTCTCAGATGGAGTTTTGTTTGTGTGTTCATATGGAAGAATCTAAGATGAACTTAAATCTCCCCTTAGTCCATCAAGACAATCTCCACCTCATGGGATTTGGGTCTTTGAGGAAGAAAATTGGGAAAACAACAACAAACTCTAATGAGAAACACAAGAAACGTGACTCCTCGTGAGAACCTTCTTCCAGGCTCTGAGAGTTGGGTCGACTGCAGCTGTGTCATTGAAAGCCAAGACCGCAGCAGCCAAACAGGAACTGGTTAGCTAAACACGTACCACAAAGGGGTCTCACGAGCCGCCCTCCTTTTAAGTTTCAGCTGCTGGCTTATCTTATCATTTTTTAGAGACAGGAGTATTGGCTGTAGCCTGATATACCCATTAGGCTAAGGAGTTCCAAAAGTGGTCCATTATTTGTTGCCTTTGGCTTAGCTCAAATCTATCAAGTTTCTTAAAATTTTCGGTTTCCTCCTTTGTGGGGAAAAAAAAAAGAATATTTTCCTGGCTTTATGCCTATGGGAATAAGTATGATTTTAGAAAGAAGAAAGAGAAGAAGAAAATTAAGGAAAGAAAACTCCTTACTTCAGAGAACATGACCAGAAAAGGCTTTTCTCAGTGGACAATCACAGCAAGCTAAGGTCCAAAGGAGAAGAGAAGAGCAGTAAGGAAAAGGGCCAGGGACAACTTCTAGGAAGAAGGAAGACATATGCAAATCCCCTCACATCCCTGGGTTCCATGATTCATTGCAACATTCCACAGAAACTCACCAAATTTTGAGAAGGCATCTCAGGTGGTGGTGGATGCTGTTCATCCCCAAATCCGAGGGTCAACAGAGAGAGGATGCAGGGTGCAGAGCCAGAAGCCAAAATTGTCCAAACGTCACAGCCAGCTTCTTGCTTCTATCATAGCTTACTCAGGAAATTGAGGCCTGGCTTTCCAGGTGATGTGATGTGTGTCGGAACCAGCAAGTAGACCTCATTGAAGCAAACAAAGGTGGGTGCATGAAGCCCTGTCTTCTACTAAGATTGAGTCTAAAGATGCCCCCAAGGAAAAGAGTGTGATTTGGTTCACACCCTAAACTAACAGTAAATTCACTGCCATTTAAAGGGCAGTATAAAACGGCCCCTAGGGCGTTCTGAGATGGTAACTTTACAGAAGTGGAAAGAGTGGTTTTGAAATGTTGTCCTTGCAGTTAGCAGCCCAAGGTATTGTAAGGTCTCTCTCTCTGGGCTACATTCCAACCTCAGTCCTTGGCTCCCCACGAGAAAGATTTCACGCCGAAGCCGGGCTCGTGATCCAAGTGAATTTAATGAGAGTTAAAAGAAGCTTCAGGTTTAAGCGGCACCCATAGGATTCCTTTGACCATGCGGCCTGGCAGAGGCTGCTCAGGGTCACGCAAGGATCTCTCTCCTTCCACGAAGACGACCAGACCAGCCAAGCAAGCCCCTCTCCTTCTCAGTTCCTGCCTTTTTAAGGGTTCCGGGGGAGGCATGGTGAACAACCCCAGGTCGATCCCATTGGCTGAATTGCAGTCACCTGGCCCAGGTGGGCTGCTCCGGGTGTAACGCCCATCAAGCCCACGGGGTGGGGGGGCGAGAATCCAGCTTTTGTCCTTTGCTGGCTCTCCCGGGCATGCGTCAATGGATTTCCCAATTCCCTAGGCTAAGCTGCCTAACAGTATGACCACTTCACACCGGGGTTTCTTCTACTGAAGTTAGTCCTGTAGGGAATACCCTCCATAATGGATCGAAAGCCGCACATGTAGAAAGTCCCGAATCGGAATACATTGCATAGGCAACTATGGCAAGAACTGCCATATCCAATGACTGTACTTCACTAGGATTCTAGTTCCCACGTACGTGGGCTGATTCCAAACAAAACATGGTTAAGCATATATCTGTAACCATTGTATTCTGTAGACAGGTTCTCCCAGAATACACGTGCCTTAGTCTCCTTAGGGTGCCTTTAAAAAATGGCCTTAGGTTGTGGGGAGGAGATGAGCCAGTCAGGGTGCAGGGTAGCAACAATGAAACATATAACTTTCCTCTAGTTCTTAAATACCCGCCTCCCCACTATCATGATCCCAATTCTACCTTACAAATCTGGCTAGATCAGAGGAAGTACTTTGGTATAGATAACAACTGGAAATGCAAGGAATCCAGGACAGATGACTCCTCCTGGACCAGTGGTGAGAGAGGTGATGCCTGGAGGGTGGAGGGAACATGGGACAGAAAAGGGGAACTGATTACAAGAATCCACGTATAGCCTCCTCCCTGTGGGATAGACAGCAGAGAAGAGGGCAGGGGGAGACGTCGGACAGTGTAACATATGACAAAATAATAACAATTTATGAATGATGAAGGGTTCCTGAATAGGGGGGAGTGGGGAGGAAGGGGGAAAATGAGCAGCTGATATTAAGGGCTCAAGTGGAAGGCAAATGTTTTGAGAATGATGATGGCAACAAATGTACATATGTTCTTGACACAATGGATGTATGTATGGATAGTGATAAGAATTGTACGAGCCCCCAGTAAAATGATTTTTTTAATGGCCTTAGAAAATCAAACTGGCCTTAGAAGCGCATGTAGAACCGTCAAAACCTTGCTGGTGATGTGCGCTAGATTTTGGTCCTGTGTCCTTGTTGGCTTTTATTCTTGAACCTCTACGGCTGAAAGAGGTGCATTGACATCCTCAAATATTGTTACAGTGAAATCAATGCATCCCTTGACTTGATCAGTATTTGCTTTCTAATTATATGCTCTGTTGTTGAATCATATGCTTATGATTATTCCGCTTACTTGATAGATTAACCCTTTTATCACTACAGAACACACACATTTATCTCCTAACAGTCTACTTGTCTAATACTGAAATCTGTAGACCAGCTGTGTTTTGGTTGTTATACTTGTTAGTATCTTACCCATTCTATCCCATTCTTCCTGTTGTTACAAGGGTCTCTAGAATTCCTCAGAGATAATGGATGTAGTCAGATGATGCTTTTAGCCCCTTTCAGACACACTGCACTGGAGCATGCAGTTCAATCAAAACAGTATCTTCCCAGGGAATCTGCCAAGCTGGTCTAATTTAAGGCAGAGAGATTAGCTTAGATGTTTATGGTGACTGTCTTTGGGGACTCAAAAAGGGATCATTTGATTAGATCTTCTTGAAGGACACAGGGTGGTCACAACAAGGTTTATTATGCAAAAAAAATGTTTTAAAAAATTGAAAACTACATGGGTAAGGAACTGCTAGCAGATTTGCAACAAAAGGTTTTTTCCCCCTCCATCATGACTACACACCTGATCATTCTTCAAAGGCAGGAAAGGTTATCCTATGAGAATTACTTTGGGAAACCTTACTGTGTCATCCTGTAGCTGTGATCTTGCCTCTTCAGACTCCTTTTTGTGTTCCCCAAACTCAAATAACATGAACAAGGAACAGGTATTTTCATCCTTCAAAGTTGCCCAAACTGTCATTTTGATGGATGAGCACAGAATTCTTAGAGGCAGGGTTAAACTGTAGACTTAACCAAACTCAGTGTCACTGAGTCGATTCCGACTGATGGAGACCCTCTAGCACAGGGTAGAAGCGCTCCTGTAGGTCTCCAAGGCTACCATCTTTACAGGAGTAGAAAGCCTCTTCTTTCTCTCTCAGAGCTCCTGGTGGGTTTGAACTACTGACCTTGCCATTAGCAGCCAATGTGTAACATGCTACGC
Source organism: Tenrec ecaudatus (assembly GCF_050624435.1). Taxonomy (NCBI): domain Eukaryota; kingdom Metazoa; phylum Chordata; class Mammalia; order Afrosoricida; family Tenrecidae; genus Tenrec; species Tenrec ecaudatus. The sequence goes on along the minus strand of NC_134541.1, from coordinate 36,994,394 downwards.
CAGCAGGGTTCCAAGGGGGAAGGACCAGAGAGATGGAAACACCACCTTCACAAGTATGTAGACCGAGATGTTTCCTATACTGAGAATCAATAGCTTTACGTTTTTATAGCTATGTTTAGTAAAAGAGTCTGTGATTTTGTAGCAATACATTGACTTACCCACATATGTGTAAATTTCTCACATAAGTGACTGCTGAGAGGGGGTACTATTTGCAAGACAGGTAATAATTAGGGCGAGGGAACAGGTATGTGTGGTGAGAAACAAAAATCACCGGGAGATACATTACGTCCGAGGAATACTCCCTCATCTCACTGTCATCGAGTCGATTCTGACTCCTGGCAACCCTATAGCACAGTGTAGAACTGGCCCCCGTGGGTTTCTGAGACGGTAACTCTTCACAGGGGTAAAAAGCCCCATCCTTCTCCCATGGAGCGACTGGTGGTTTCAAACTGCCGATCTTCAAGATCTCAGCCCAGCACGTAACCAGGACACCACCAGGGCTCCTGCGGAGTGCTCCAATAGGTAGGGCTATCGAGGCAGCTATTGGATTCTTAAGACTCAAGTTCCAGGAAGAGGTCAGGGTTGGCAAGAAAGATGTTGACTTTGTTCGATCTAGATGGTCTTGAAAGTCATGGGACTGGAGTAGATCAAACAAGTCAAGAATGCAAAGAGAGAAAAGACTAAATAAACAGGATCTCCAACATTTAGAGGCATGGCAATAGAGGAAGAACTTTCCGAGTCAGGGAAACAGGAAACAAGGAGAAAATTGTATCACAAAAGCAAGATATTTTCAGAAACAGCGGACTGGCCAAGTCAATCGGTGCTGTCTCCCAGTTGTTAGTGCCCATCAAGTGTATTCTGACGCCCGGAGCCTCGTGTGTGTCAGAGTAGAATTTTGCTCCAGAGGGGTTTCAATAACTGATTTTTCAGAAACTGATGGCCGGCCCTTTCTTCTGAGAAACCTCTGGGTGAGTTGATCAGCCAGCACCTGCATCCGTGCATCACCTGGGAACTCCACAATGCACAGTCATCCGTGAATACAGAAGTAGAACCTGACATTGAATTGGGCACTGTGGAGGCTGCTGTTGACTTGATAAAAGCACGTTGAAGGAGGTGATGAAGGCAAAAGTCAGGCTGGAGAGAATGAGAGAGTGAAGAAGTAGAGAAACGTGAAGGCCTTTCCCAGAAATTTGGGTCTGATGAAAACAGTGAGAAAGCCCCTGGCTTCTGGGTGTGCTGGGGAAGAACAAAGCCCTAGGCTTGTTGTCTGAATGCAGCCTGCCTGTCCCTTCCTGTTTGCACTGCAAAGCTGTCTCTGCTTCTCTTTTCAATGAGGCCTAACTGGAAAGCCACCTTTCATCCCAGCAGGAGACCTGGACATTTGGGGCCTAGTACTTATTCCCATTGTGTTGGCAAAAGTAAACTTCCGGGAAGATTGTGGCCTTGTTGAATAAAGATACCGTTCGGATGGCCCTGATTTTTCATTAGAAACACTTCCCCCATCTTTATAAAACCAATGAATTATTCAGGAGAAATTTCGCCTTGTAGTTCAGCCAAGAAATTGCAAATAGACTCTGCTGGGGAGGCCTAGGCTACCTCCTACTGTTAGTGACCAGGATCCTTGGTGGCTTTCGTCCAGATTGAAGAGTTATAGTCACCCCTTCTCATTGTCACTCTGGAGTGAAACAGCCCTTTGCTTCCATTGATAGCTAATGCTCACGGACAACTCAATTAAATCCATTTTCTTCACCCTCCCCAGTTCTAGCATCTGAGATGAAAAGGTTTTGTGAGGACACGGGAGAGTCTGGAAAGAAAAAGGACATACCACTGTGTCCTTCTTCTCCCTTTCTACCTTGCTACTGACTAGCTTCTGGACTTGATGGCTGGAGCTGGAGCAGTCCTCTTGGACCACAAAGTGACCAAATAAGGAGGGTGGACCAGAAGATGAATGGAAAGTGGGTCCCGGGTAACTGCGGGACCACTGGAGCAGCTCTTCTGTCTCTAGCCTGCACCTGCACAAGAAATGGATGGGTGTAGTCCTTGCTCAACTCCTGGTACTTCGCTTGCTGTTATCAAGTGCATTTCCACTCATAATGACCCAACAGAACAGAAGAGACCTGCCCCTTTGGGTTTCTGGGGTTGTGAATCTTGATGGGAGCAGACTGCCTCATCTCCTGTGCAGTGACTGGTGGGTTGGAACTGCTGACCTTGCAGTCAGTAGACCAATGCATAACCACTAGGCCATCAGGAGCCCTTCCCTTGCAATACAGTGACCCTTTCTTTCAAGGTCAGGAGCCCCATCGGAGTAGTGGTTAAAAGCAAGGTCCTCCGTGCAAAACCACCAGCCACATTGTGGGAGAAAGATGGGGCTTTTAATCCCTGTAAACAGTTAACAGTCTCTGAAACTACAGGGGCAGTTCTACCCTGTCCTACAGGGTCACTATGAGGCGGCATTGATGGTTTGCTTAGTTTAATTCAAGGGTAGGAGGATGTCAATCCTCTGTAAGCACTATGTGGTCCAGAGCCTCAGTAAGAATCACAATCCATCTAGTTAAAAAAAAATAGACATTATGACTAATCTTACTTTTATTAATCATTTTATTGGGGGCTTTTGCAGCTCTTGTCACCTTCCATAGATCAATTGTATCAAGCATATTTGTACATATGCTGCCATCATCATTTTCTAAACATTTACTTTCTATTTGATATCAGTGTGGTATCAGCTCCTCTTCCCCCCCCTCATGGCCCCTTGATAAATTATAAATTATTATTGTTTTCATATATATCCAGTTTTAAGAGACCCTCCTCTACATTTAGTTTACTTAGAGTTTTTGCTGCTAAAAACTCAAAACATTTTGAATCCATCGCTCAAATTGTTTTCTATTGCTGCTGCTGCAAAAACGTCTTTTAACTTTGCAGTGTGTAACAATAATTTAATAAAATAATTTATTATTTTAAATCTCGTTACTCAGAAATCTGGAATAAGTCTTATTGGGCTAAACTTGGTCACCTTCCTTTCTGAAAGCTCACTCGTTGACTGCATTCGCTTCCTTGTGAGGGTAGGATGGGGTCCTCCTTGGCTTGCTGGCTGTCAGAAGACAGTTGATCCCAGCTTTTCAAGACTCTGGTATCCCTTGGCTCATGAATGTGGATTCAGCCTCTCTCACCTTTGAAATGCTCCTCTTTTCTCCATTTCAGCACTCGGTATTCAGGATTCCATCCGCTCCACCCAATCCTCTCTTCATCTCAAGTGCCTAATTCCACCCTCTAGGTCTCTTTTGTCATGTAAATTAGCATATTCATCCATTCCACGGATTAGGGTGTGGACAGCTTTGGGGGGCCATTAATCCGTCTGCCAGGTGAGCATGACATCTGGGACAGGGGCAGGGATGCGTTTGGAAATCGTATCGGACTCTCTTGGCTATGTGGATAGCACGGAAGCATGCTCAGCTCGGCAGACGGACTGTGAGTACGATTTTCTTTCGGGAGACCGGCTTTCCTCGTTGGCCCACTCCTGGTGTCAGGTCCCTGATTCCAGTTGTCAGTTGGCGTACTCGAGTCCAGACAGCCGACTCGATGCCAAATGGAAAGGCATACTTATCAAGAGTTTCTTCCTCAAGTATCTGCATAGATGCCTTTCCTCCAGGAAGCCTTCCTTGATTAAGCCACAACTGGGGAAAGCCCTAACCCTCTCACAAAGTCCCGCCTCACTAGCTGGCATGATGTACAGCACACCGTGTCAGCCGCACAGCCTTTCCGGGGAGCTGGCGTGTAGTCCAGGGCACGTTTTCTGTTCTATTGCAGAAGAGCACGTGGGTGGTTTTTTTCATGTTTGCTTCTTATCAATAATACTTCCATGAATGTTCTGGTACATGTGTGATGGCTTCTGGTTGTTTTTTTTTTTTAAAGGTCTCTTGCTTTTAATGTTCGGAATTCTTTTTTTTTTTTAACTTCTTATTGTGAATTAGGTGGAAGTTCACATCTCAGAAAACCAATTTTTTATTCAACAACTTAAACTGTTTATCAAACCCTTCGATGGCTTGCTCTGGCCTGCCCTGACCCTGGCTCCGCTGCTCCTGCTTTTCAATACTGACTTCTTCTCACCCAAGTTCACCCGTGTCTCCCCTCTGGCCTGTTGCTTCTCCTTTCCGCCCACTGCCTGTCACCATCAAAGTTTGTTTCTTTGGATATGAAAATGTTTTCTTGGGTGTGGATCTGATGCATTTTGACTCATTTCTTCATACGGCATTGCTATTCCCAATTGTTTGAGGAAGTCCCGCATCGTTTTCCACAGTGGTTGCACTTGTTTGCAGTCCCTCCAGCAGTATGTGAGGGTTCCAGTCTCCCCAGCATGTGTTACTTCCTGTTTTGTATGGAAACTTGGCTCTCGATGCCAGTGTAAGGTGATTTCTCATCCTTGTTTTTATTTGTATCTCTCAGATTGCTAATGATCCTGAGTGTTTTCTGCATGCGTGCCGCCTGCATGGATGTCTTCCCTGGTGAACTGTCTGTGTGTCTTACAGAAGCAGACAGCCTTCTCCTGAAGAGTGGCTGCGAAGTTCAAGTCACAGCCTTGTATCGGGAAGCGGCCAGAAGCTTAAACCCACTGGACCACCGGGGCTTCTTAGGGATTCGAGTACAGGGAATAAAATCCGTTCTTGAGGGCAGGGAAGAGCCTCTCCTCAGAGAAGGGGCGTTTGTTCAGACATCAGAAGGGCAAGTTACAGGTCGCTAAGCCAAAGAGGTGAAGGGTCGAGTCAGGAAGTGCACTAGACAGAGGAAATTGCATGTGCGTATACTCAGAGACATGAAAAAGGAAGTATTAATTCAAGACACGGAAAGAAGACCAGTGTGACGGGGGAGCAGCCAGCCCGGCGGAGAGCAGGACACGATGACTTTGGCAAGGCGAGCAGGCATTGCAGGGTCTGTGCGTCAAGGTCAGGAGCAGGGGTTCTCACCTTCCTGATGCCGCGACCCTTTCATACAGTTCCCCGTGTGGTGGTGACCCCTCAGCCATCAAATGATTTCCGTTGCTACTTCATCATTGTCATTTTGCTACTGTTATGAGTCGGCATGTAACTCTCTGATGTGCAGGATGTATTTTCATTGTTACAAATTGAACATCATTAAAGCATAGTGATTCATCACAAAAACAATACGTAATTCTATATTGTGAACTATTTATTTCTAGTGACAAATAAATGAAATTTTGTCTTGAAGCATGGTGTAGCCTGGGTAACAGTCTTCACGCCAGGTACTCATCTGTGAGCGTGTCTGCAGGTGAGCGGATCTGCCTGGAGATGGATAGAGGAGCGGTGTCGCGGTTCCTAAGACCATTGGAAATATGAGTTTTCCGATGGTCTAAGGCAACCCGTGTGGAAAGGCCGTTGGACCCCCCAAAGGGTTCTGGACTCAGCTTGAGAACCGCGGCTAAAGAGGCTGGGCTTTGCCTGCAGAGCATTGGGAAGCCATCGGTGTAAGCAGTTTAAGAGGGCAGGCGGCAGGGGACATGCGGACTGGGCGCATCTGCCAGCAAAAAGATTGCCGTGAATGTGCAGAATGTGCTAGCGACAGGCAAGCTAGATGGAGCCGAGGAGGGTGGAAAGGAGTCTGTGTGAGATATGGTAATGGTTTGAACTTGGATGATGGTGGAACCAAAGCTTGATGGATGGAAGTAGATACATCAGTCAGGTAGTTAAAAGATAAAACCCACAGAACTCAATGATGCATTAGACATGATGGGTGTAGGAGAGAAAGAACAGCATAAGGATGGATGGTAGTTTCAGACACGAGTGAGTGCACAGCACAGTTTATGCATCAGAATATCACAAATTCCATTGTGTACACACATATTAATATTTTTATTTAAAAATTGTCCTAACAGTTTTATTGGCATATAATTCATGGACCATACAATTCAAAGAGTTTTGGCGTCATCACCAGAATCCATTTCGGAAACTTTGCCTCATTCCTGTGCCCATTATTACTAGCTGCCCATCATCCCCCACCTTCCTCTGCCATAACCCAAAGGAACTATTAATCTAGTGACTGTGTCTATGGATTACCTATCCTGAATTTCATATGAAGAAAATCATAGGAAAAAACAATGACAAAAAATAAAGCACAGAAAAGCCTCAATCCAAGTGAAAGCAGAAGATAATAGAAAACAGAACAAATTAAATACAAGTCAAAGGGGAAAAGCAAATAATAACATGTTAAATTTTAACCTCATTATATCAGCTGGTAGGAACTCTTCTACTTTCAATGTGCTCTGTCTGAAGGCAGGATGAGTCACCTCCCTAGCCACTGGTCTGCAGGGGCTCAGTGGAGGCTTATCCAGGTGCGGATGCTGCAAATAGGTTTTGGACATTCACTGTCATCCATAGCCTTCTGCAAGCGAGGTGCTCAGAAGCTAAGCTTTACTACAATTCCCTACTCTGTCTTATATCTTATTACTGACAATATATGGATCACCTGCAGTGGTGTGCTTCTTCTTTATGGACTTAACTGATGCCTTGCTTGATGGCATTACGCCTAGTTTTGAAGGTCCCAGACACTTTTCTTCCCGACAGTCATCTTATTTCTTCACCACGCTTTGCTATCATAGCCATATCTTCTATGATGATTTCATGAGAGCAAGTAGTGAGCAGGACCATATCATAAGAACTACTTGTTCTTAGATTAGGGTTTCTGATTAAGTGCAAACTCAAAACCTAAAGGGATCACAACCCTCAGGTTGAGAACTCCTGGTCTAGAGAGAGAATGAGCCTGCAGAGAAAAAGAGATGGCTAGTCAGTTACCAGGAGGGAAGTGGCAATTAAAGCAACTTTGCTTCATTTTCTTTCTTTCTTTCTTTCTTTCTTTCTTTCTTTCTTTCTTTCTTTCTTTCTTAAGATAACGAGCATACATTTGGATGGATACTGATGGGAAGCATCTCACTGAGAGGATTGAAGACATCAGAGAAGGGATAGCTGCTGAGTGAGGTAACACAGAGGTCAGGAAGAGACAGGATCCAAGACACCTGTGTGGAGTCTGAGGATCAGATAAGAAGGGAAGGTAGCCTTAGCCCGGAGTAAAGAAGGGCAACAAGGAGGACAACTGACAGGCAGCTTTGATAGCAAGAAGACAGAGTTCCCACCTAAAGACCTCGATTTCTTTGAAGTGGAAAGTGACATTCTCTGCTGGAAGTGCGATAGTTACTTTTTGGGCCAAGTTGTCCGGGCCAGGATTCTCAGTACTTTGGCAGTTGAGGTTTACTAATCAAGCATCATGTGACTTAACATGGTGTACTGCTAAAAGGACAAACCGATCTACCTTGAAAGGAGTACGGTCAGAGGGCTCCTTAAAAGCAAAGACAGCAAGAGTTCATCTTACATATTTTGGATATATTGTCAGAAGAGACCAATCCCTGGAGAAGAACATCGTGCTTGGTAAAGGGGAAGGGGCGGTGTAAAACAGGAAGGCCTTCAATGAGATGGATTGACACAGTGACTGCAACAAGGGGTTTAGGCAGAAGAACAATTGTGAGGATGGGGCAGGACCAGGCTGTGAATTGTTCTGCTGCGCATGAGGTCACTATAGGTCAGAAATGACTTCATGGCACCTAACAGCAACAAGCAATTCCATCATGGGACTTAGGGCTTGCAGACAAGCAGTTGTAATCTGACGCAAGTGAAAGGCTATTTCCTTGGAGGTGAGGCTATTTTAAGGACTCTACCGGAAAGTTTGTTTGCTAATTGTTGGTCTGGATCCTACATTGACTCATCAACTTCTGGTTCTTTGTAGATTTGTGAAGTCAGTGGCCTGCCACATTGCCTGATGGGCCTAGGAGCCATGCCATATGATCTCCTGACTTTGGTTAACTCACCTCTCCAGTCACAAGCCTGACCTTGGACCCATCTGCAGTCACCAACCTGTGAGAGCTAGGAAAGGCCTTGCCAGCTTTTATGACTGTGTAAGTCATTTCCTTGATATAAATCTCAATGTCTCAATAGAATCCTAGCCAAAGAGTTGGGTAGGGGTGGGGGTGGGGATGGAGAGATATTGGAATTTTTCTATGGGGGAAAAAAAATCTTAGCCGAAGAATCCATAAATAAATAAATTAAAGTGATGTGACTGATTGAAATTCATAAATTCATATATACAAGGATGGTTCGATAATGTCAACAATCAATGTAATTGACCATATAATAAAAGAAAAGAAAACCACATTATCATACTAATTGATGAAGAAAAGGAGTTTCACACACTCGAATACCCATTCCTGATGAAAGTGCATAACAAAGTGGGAACAGAAGGGACATTGCTCAATGTGATAAAGGACATATATGATAAAAGGCATATCTACAAACCAAGGACCAGGATTTTTCTCAACAGAAGAAACTGAAAACATTCCTCCTGTGAGTGAGTGCGAGCCAGACTGGAGTGCCCTTTCCCACCATGTCTAACCAATACGATGCTGAAAGTCTTAGACAAAAAGAAAGAATGAAAATGTGTACCTTTGACCTGGATTTCTTGGAATGCTCAACCTGGGAGAAGTCAGTTATCATGTCAAAAGCCTGACTGTCCTTGCTGTGAGGAACACCGCCAGCCTGTGGTCTTCCACTGAAGTTCTAAGATTTTGGTCTTCAACAAATCAACTGAAGGGGCCACGTGAAAAGTGCTAGACAGGCCCTCTGAGGAGTCAGGCCTGAGAGCAGACTAGCCTTCTTGGACATCCAGCCAATTAGTTGGGTTTTAAAAATCATTTTATTGGGGGGCTCATTCAACTCATCCCAATCCATACATACATCAATGTATAAGCACATTTCTACATTCGTTACCCTCATCATTCTCAAAACATTTGCTCTCCACATAAGCCTCTGCCATCAGCTCCTCATTTCCCCCCTCCCTCATGAACCCTGGATAATTTATAAACTATTATTTTGTCACATCCCACACCATCCTACATCTCCCTTCACCCACGCCTCTGTTGTCCGTCCCCCAGGGAAGAGGTTATATGTACATCCTTGTAACTGATTCCCCCTTTCCACGACCCCTCCCTCCACTCCCATCACCCCCGGTATCGCCACTCTCACCACTGGTCCTGAAGGGATCATCTGTCCTGGATTCCCTGTGTTTCCAGTTCCTATCTGTACCAGTGTACATCCTCTGGTCTAGCCAGACTAGGAAGGTAGAATTGGGATCATGATAGTGGGAGGGGTGGGGGGAACATTTAAGAACTAGGAGAAAGTTGTATTTTTCATCATTGCTACACTGCACCCTGGCTGGCTCGACTCCTCCCCGCAACCCTTCTGTAAGGGGATGTCCAGTTGCCTACAGATGGGCTTTGGGTCCCCACCCCGCACTCCCACTCATTCACAATGATATGATTTTTTGTTCTTTGATGCCTGATACCTCATCCCTTGGACACCTCGTGATCACACAGGCTGGAATGCTTCTTCCTTATGGGCTTTGTTGCTTCCGAGCTAGATGGTCGCTTCTTTGCTTTCAAGCCTTTAAGACCCCAGAGGCTCAATTCGTTTTTAAGACAATTCCAGCTACAACTGCTGTCCAATTGCAAGTGTCTAAGAAACCCTAACCAAGAACTTCCCAGTGAAGTTCAGCCAGCCAACAGGAAATAACAAAATGGTTGCTTGAAGTCATTAAGCTTTGGAGTGACTTATTCTGCTGCAAAAGTAATGGGAACAACAGCAGAGTTTATTGATCAGGGAGCATGAGGAGTCCTCATTAAGGCCGATGATCATCAGTCCTTAATGGAATATTATTTTCTCCAGTTCAGCTACTTAGGTTCAGGGACAGAAAGAATAAATAGGAGCTTGTGCAAGATTGTCATTTCACTATATGATGTGGAGCGATAACAAACATCCAAGCAAAGCTAGGCATCAATGAGACTTGCTTTTATTAAACAGGAGGAAAAGGATCCAGAAAATAGAGCTGTGCTTCCCAAGGACTTGTCTAGTACCAATGTTGTGCAAGTTTAATGAACTTGTGTTTAAAAAGAAAAGAAATGAATGAAGGGCCGTTGCCTTTTCTGAGCTTTTGATCAAGTGGTTCCATCCACAGTGTGTGGCTTTTATATCCTGTGCATAAAATGCACCCAAATAATAATGCAGCGAACCTGCTCAGGAAAACGAGTGCTGTGGGAGCCACACACTTTGCACAGCTGAATAACACTGTGCTGTATTCCTGCTAGCAATACGAGGCTTAGGCAGTTGAATTGTTCTCAATGGTGGCATTGTGACTTCGCAGAGGGCTGGGGCCATCTTATTATTTTTTAAATGTCTTTGTGCCCCTGCCCTCAGTTTCAGACAGGCCTTTAAAAAAGTTGTGGAGCTGCTAGATATTTAATGCTTACAAAAGCGCAGACATCCTTATCATTGTGAACATTTTTGTTGATCATGAGGCAGAGGACTGGAGGTTTCTGAAACCACGGAAACTGGCTTCCCTTGAGTGTCTATGGAGTTCTCTTGGTCCTACCAAACTCCTCAAGTCTGGGGTAGCTCGTGACCTGCTGAAGTTTCCTATGGCTCATCCGTGCATCCCAGATATGAAGTGAACCATGTATGACTAGAGAAGCGTATCCTCCAGGGAAGTAGAGAAGGACAGGATGATATTCCTTTAATGAGAAGCTTTGGCAAGAAGGAACCCCTGGTTGGCAACGGATGGAATTTACGAGATCAGAGCGAAGGACTTTCAAAACCCAAACCCTAGGCCACTGAGTTGAGTGTGAAGTCCAAGGGTTCGAAGGCTGTAGCCTTTATGGAAGCTGGAGGCCACTGCTTCTTACCTGCAGCGGTGGATGGGTTGAAGGCTGAACCTGCCAACCTTGTCTTCACCATTGCCCCACCAGAGATCCTTGGGATGGACAGCTGGACATGTGTGCATTTATGAGATGAATCTACTGGGTGGTCCAGAATTGGGGATTTGGGAAAGGAACAAAGGACTTGATGCTTAGGGTCCACTGAGCATCTGTTAAGGATGATGGGGAAAATGTGGGACCAGATAATTAACATCGTTCAACTGCACATAGCGAAGGAGTCTGGTGACATAGTGAGTTTCAAATTGGGCTGCTAATCACAGGTCCTCAGTTCAAACCCACCAGCACGAGTGAGTAGGAATACCGTGAGTGAGTTTACAAAAGGAACTCGGTAGTTCAGTGGTGAAGCCATGATCACTAACCCAAAGATGCGCAGTATCAACCCCTCAGCTCCTCTGCGGGAGAAAGGTATGGCAGTGTGTCCACCTAAGATTCCTAGCCTGCACTCGGTTGTCTAGAGAAACACATCCAGTGGGTATAAGAAAGAGCTTTATTTCCAGAAGTAATTATATATCAAGAAGGCATCTCAGCCCATACCTCCAACTCTAGTCCCTAAGTCCCTCTTCAGCCTCATGCCGGTGACACAGAATGGTGACCAGGGGAGCAAAAAGATCACAGGCTGGTGGATGCAGAGGCCTGTGGATCCAAAGTCGGGCAATATGGCAGGGCACCATAGGTCTCAGGGTGAGGTGGCCCACGCATGTGGGGCCACTCCTTGAGGCAGGCGGCATTCCAGCAGACAGGAAGGTGGAGGGGCAGAGAGAGAGCTTGTCTCTGTTCATCTTGCTCTTATACCACAGGTTTATCACCTCAAGCAGATATCATCAGGTTGAAACTTGATTCACAGGTTTGACTCCAACCCTAGGGAGGAACGTCCTGCTGACATAATTCCCTAACGATACAGAAACTCGCTGGGATAGTTCTGTCCTGTCACATACGATTGCTGTGGGTTGGAATTGACTTCCCAGTGATGCGGCTGTGCTGTCCACATCAAGACTGTTGAAACAGCAATGAAAAAGTGTAGCTTTTAAAAAGAATTGGGGGTTTTCAGAAAGCAGTGACCCCCTAGCATGATGATTATCGAAGACTATTTCTCTTTGCTTGTTCCACCCAGTATTTTGAGGCGATTCTACTCGGAATGTCTAGTGTGAGACTCAAATGTTTTCTTAGAAGCTGGACATCATGTCCCAAACTCTGTTGGGTAGGTTACAAACTCCACAGCAACTAGTCCCAAGCCCTTAAAACAGGTCTAAGCCCATACTGTCAGGATAACGCAGGGGATTTCACCGTCAGAACAAGGAGACGGGTAAATGGTGACGGAAGCCGAGATCTCATCAGTAGCAGTGCTGGGAGGGTATCGAACAGCCAGATGCCTCCAGAAAGGAGAGCGCCCGGGTGGCATAGTAGTTAAAACACTGGGGCTGCTAACCAAAAGGGAAAGGTTATTGGTTTGAACACACCAGCTGCTTCTACAAAGATAGCAAGCCCCGGAAGCCATATTGTTGTCCTCTGTCCTTTAGGGTCACTGTGAATCAGAATTGATTGGATAGCAGTGTGTTTTATTTTGTTTTGTTTAATCACCCAGAAATCCACAAAGATTTAGGACAGACTCAATAAAATGTAAATAGCCCCATCCAAACCCAAGATTCAGGGATAGAAAAAAAAATTGCTTCTCATTGATAAAAAGCAAAGGTTATTTTCTACATTCCTTGAAAAAATCAATTTAGATGAAAATCAAAGCAGTCATCTTTCCATAATCTCATTGTATCCAAAGAAACAAATCTATATGATATTTTGTAAATCTGCCCTACCACTTGACACCTTTGTTGTTATTTTTTAATCATTTTACTGGGGGCTCTTACAGGTCTTAGAACAATCCATCATTTAATTGTATCAAGCACACTGTACACATATGTTGCCATTATCATTTTCAAATCATTTTCTTTCTACTTGAGCCCTTGGTAACAGCTCCTCATTTTCTCTCTCCCTCCCCCACCCTCCCACCCTCATGAACCTTTGATCAATTATTTATTGTTATTGTTATATCTTACACCATCCACTGTCTCCCTTTGCCCACATTTCTATTACTCATCACCCTTTTAAAACTCTTTTTAAATAGAGCTCTTCAAAGAGGGCTGTGCCCCTGACATATAGAACTTGTCAGTAGTTTTTAACATTTTTGTTATGGAGAAAGTGACATCACGAGATTTAAATAGGTAGATTTAAAAAAAATAAGTCATTTTACTGGGGACTCTTGCAGCTCTTATAACAACCCATACATCAATTGTATCAAGGACATTTGTACATATGCTTCTACACCATTTCCAAAACATTTCTACTTGAGCCCTTGATATCAGCTCCTCTTTTTATCCTCTGCCCCCACCCCCACTCTTGAACCCTTGATAATTTATAAATTATTTTTATTCTCATATTTTACCCTTACTGCTGTCTCCCTTCACCCACATTTATGTTGTTCATGCTCCTGGCGGGGTGGTGGGGTGGTGGTTGTTGTACGTCCATCATTGTGATCAGTTCCCCTTTTCCCCACCTTCCCTTGCCCATCTTCTTCTTCCCCTCATGGTATTTCTGTCCTCCATATTGGTCCTGTGAGATTTATCTGTCCTGGATTCTGTGTGTCAAGTGCTCTTATCTGTACAGTGTACATGCTCTGGTCTAGCCAGATTTGTAGGATAGAACTGGTTTTTTTTGGGGGGGAGGCATTAAAGAACTAGAGGACTATTGTGAGTTTCGTCGGTGCTATACTGCACTCTAGCTGGTTTGTTCCTTCCTTGTGACCCTTTTGTGAGGGGATGTCCAATCATTTACTGATAGGTTTTGGGTCTCCATTCTGACATCCCTCATTCACACTGAAATGGTTGTTTATTTTTGGTCTTCTGATGCCTGATACCTGATCCTGTTGACACCTTGTCATCACACGGATTGGTGTGCTTCTTCCATGTGGGCTTTGTTGCTTCTCGGATAGATGGCTGCTTGTTTAACTTCAAGCCTTTAAGACCCTAGGCACAATATCTTGTAATAGCCAGGCATCATCTGCTCCCTTCACCACATTTTGTCTTCAGCGATGGTGTCGAGAAGGTGAGCAGAATGCCAGGTTATTGGAACAAAGCGTTCTTGTGTCAAGGGAGGACTTGAATAGAGGTCCGATGTCTGTCTGCTACCTTAATACTTAACCAAATAGGTAAATTGTCATGTCAATAAAATGCAAGTAATATCTCTGGGAGGCTAGAATCCTGATTACACATGAATTAAGTAGAATTGTATAAGTTGTGAATTTTTAGTTTGAATAAACGTCCCACCTAATTATCTTTCTATTTAATGTATAGAATTTTTAATATATCACACTGCAATTATTTACATAAATAATTAAGATTATACATATTTAAGTTAAAATCCCTCTCCATTTCTGCACCCAACTTTTACAAATTCCTTTTTTTGGGGGGAGGGGAATCATGCAGATATTACTTCCTTAATTGGTTATAGATATAAGAAATAAAGTGATTTTGCTAAGATCTCCACAAATATGAGGTGGTGTTACTATTATTAGGTGCTATGTAGTCAGATCCAACCAAAAGAATGAAACACTGTCCAGTGCTGAGGTCCAGCCTCACAATTGGTAATATGAGGGGGCCAAAGGTCAATGAAATTGGAACAAAGATAATGTTGCTGTCTTTATGTTTAATATTTATTCATGACATTCAATGCAAATAGTTCCCCACTGCTGGTTTGTTTTCATGAGTCATTATGTAAAAAGCTGTCACATGATTTCAGGGTGTCGTCTGTATAGGGTGTGTGAGACAGGCCAGTATTGCAGTATCAGCTTATCTATAGTGACTAGTGTGTTTGTGTAAGAGATCATCTTATGGTTTTAGATACTTGTGTGATTTTAGATGACTTATATTGACATTACCTTTAACTACAGCTAGTGTATCACCATCCAGAGCATATGAAAGTATAGAATATAATCCAAGAACTTCAGGTGAGTGATAGATACCAAAGACCTACATCATGAGGTATTCCTGGTGCATGGCCCCCAATTTGATTGTGGCCGCACTGAAGGAGCCCTGGGGGCATAGTGCTTAAGTGAGGTTTGGACTCAGTAGCTACTCCATGGGAGAAAGATGGGGCAGTCTACTCCTGGAAAGACCTACAGCCTTGGGAACCCTGTGAGGGAGTTCTACTTTAATTTACTTTTTGGAATTAATTTGATGGAAGTGGGGTTGCCATTAAAAAAAAACCAAACAAACCCTTTGACTCTTAAGTAGAAGTGTGCGGAGCAGACTATAGGTTTACATTCAACAGTTTGCTTACATTCTGATTCAACTCATCCATGGACATCCCTCAATGGACCATCCACTTATCCCACTTCCTCCCTGTGCTTCTTGTTTCTACTCCTTCTTTCCCAGCTGTCTGAACTTTGTCCTGGGGGAAATGCTGCCCCTTTGATTTGAAATGGTTGATTCTTCGATGGGTGCATACTTTACTGTCTACTATTTGTCTGATAATGGGGTCAAGGTATCAGCTCATGGGTGCTTTTAGAGTAAGGCCAGTCCTTGTGTGTGCAGCAGGTCCCTCAGTTGGGCTATGTTTTCTCAAAGTTGGGCTACAAATGCCTTGTTGACATGCACGTTCTATAAGCTGTCGTGTCCTGCTGAGTTTTAGAAAGGTGTGGGCAGGAATCAAGATTTAGCGCGGCAAGGTTAAGGACTTGGCATAAAGCCGTCATATTCTCAAGCCCTTACTCTTTGCCCCGGAGGTTAAAATATGTTCAAACCTAGATAGGAGCAGCCAAAGAAACTCTGTGTTGCAGTGAAAATAGTTTGTCCTTCAGGCAACAGCATAGGCATAAGAATATTTTCAAATAATAATAATGGTCTTCTGGTTTGTTTCTCTCTTCTTGGATTTTTTTGATTACCATCTAGGCTGAAAGTCATCAATCAGAAGGAGAGGTTTCCCAACATCTCTTGGTTTCTTTATTTCCTCCCAAATAGAATAGCACTGTGTTTTCTGTTTATTTGGGCAATAAAGGATATGGGAAATTAAACAAACAAAAAGTGTAGGGTAGAGTCTGAACAGAAACGACCGAGCCATTCCATGGCCTCTCGGTGGGCGGCTCCTTGGGAAAGGAAACAGGAGGATTTCTCAGAAAGACTAGACCCTCGTATTCATGTTCTTCCTGTTGCAGAGAATTACTGGGCGGTGCAAAGGGCGAACTGCTGCTCCGCTACAGACCTAAAAGGTGGCTGGCTTGAATCCAGGGCTGGGGGTCTAATCACCAAAGATCACAGCCATGGAAGGCCCTGGGGAGAACTTCTACCTGGATCTGTATGGGCCCTGCAGGATTAGAATCCAGTTGACAAGAAGAGGTGTGGATTTGGTTTTGTGTGGCAATTTAAAACCAACTCTCTTTAGTTTGTAAGAAAGGACATATGTTGGAATAAGACAGCCTTATTGCCCCAAATGTTGTCCCTTGATGAGCCTATAGTTAAACAAGTTCTCCAGGTGATTCATCTGCACTTTAAAGTTAAGAAGCACTGACCTGGGATGACAGGGAAGTGGCCTTAGGTAGCAGGAGAAATCGCTGGAAACAAAGCCTTGGAAAGCACCAGAAACAGTACAGAGTACAAAGGCAGTTCTGCAGACTCAGCAGTAGGAGTGGGATGTGTGGACATGCACTGCCCTTCCTATTAAGAGCTCACAACCAACACAGTTCAGCGCTGGGGCTGCCCAACTCCAGTCCCTCAGTTCAAAATTCCCAGGAAAGCAGACATTTCTGGTACCTCACCTGTGACCCTTAACCTTCCCTGGAGTTCTCCTTCATGCCATTCCCCAGTATTCTACTGAAATCCTGAACCTTCTCTCTGTCCAGAGATGTCCTCTGGTCACTGCCTCTGGGGGTCAGGGGGTGGTGGTGGCCAGCAGCTATGCAGCGTTGATGGTCCCAGAAACAGCCCTCAAGCCATCAGAGCCAGGAGATGGTAGATAAAGGACAGCTTCTCAGCAGTTCAGAGTTGTGCTTTGCACATCCCCCAAGAAGGTTCTCAGGAGAAAAGAGTAGCTTGCTCACCATGTCTTATGCTGGTCCTGACCCACAAGCCCACATCAAACTCCCTGTCCTGGAGTTGAGCCAACACATAATAGCACCCTGGTTAGGCAGCGTGGGATTGCTCTTTTGAGCTTTCACAGCCTTAAATCTTCACAGGAGTAGACAGCCTCGCTTTTCTCCTGTGGCTTATGAGAGTAACAGCTGAATTTTCAAGCAATTTTCAAGCCAGTTGTTGTCTGATAGGTGTAGTATATGCAAATAAAAATAAATAAAAATAAAACAACTCCCCAAATTGCTATATTTCCCTTTTAACAGGTGGCTTAGCCTTTCCACATCAAGACAAATGGCGTTTATTCTTGTATTTCTCCCTTTTCTTTTGGCTGATAAGCCTGTTCTCAAGAATTATCAGCTATGCCACGTTAGCTTTAGGACAGTGCTCTTTGGTCAGAGTTCTAATGGTCTCACAATATAGAAAGAGAAAGTGACTCAGGCGAGGGAATCTGAAGAAAGACATAGGTGCGCTCCTGAAATGGATGTAACGGCGAACACACTCTCCACCTTGCATGGTCCCCTGCTCTTGCTTCTCCCTGTGCACCAGTTCTGCTCTGTCCCTCTTCCCACTGGCTTGCCCTTGGACTCTCTTGGACTTGGCCTGATTATGTGCGCCCTGCCTCCTGAATAACTAGCTGAGGACTTCCTTCTCAGTATCCTAGCAGGAGTTGCCACGGGAAATGGATTGGCCTTTCCTTAGCCCTAGTTCAGTAAGAGATCAGTCTGGCTTTGCTTCTCAGTGTACATAGCTACAGGTAAGGCAGGCTGAGCCCATGTCCGGTCTAGAAGGGATGCTGGCAGGCAGGGGCCCACTGGAGAATGGCCAGTGAGCATGGCCAATGGCTTAGAGACCTCAAAGTAGAATCAGAACTCTTACCTTGAGTCCAGTCCCCCATTGGGCTAAAGCCTACGTTCAGGATGACAGCATAACCCCCAACAGGACGCCTACGTTCAGGATGACAGCATAACCCCCAACAGGACGCTTCCCCATTTCTTCAGCCATAATGAGAAAAGCAACCCTCCCAGGGTCACACACACCAACCACCAAGACAAAAATCACCTTATTGTGATAAAATACCTTAATTTCTCTTTCCCAGGCATTCTTGAAAGATGTGGTCCCACAGGAGAAGAAATACTGTCTGCTTATTGGAATAGCTACACAAAGGCACAAGTACATCAAGCAAAATGAGCTGCTCATACTCTCAAAAGTATTAATGCCATCCCTGTGGCAGCCATGAGAAGCATAGAGATATTTTGGAAAATAGTTAAAGAAATAAGCAAGCCCACATCCACACCCAGAGATATTGTGCATGATATATTGCTTTTCCCTAATTGGCTGAAAGGATTCCTGGGGTGCAGTGGGAGTTATGCATTGGGCAGCTAACCGCAAGGTCCGAAGTACGAAGCCACCAGCCTCTCAGAGGAAGAAAGATGAGGCTTTCTACTCCCAGAGAGAGTTCCAGATTCACAAACCCACAGGAGCAGCTCTACTCTGTTCTGTGGCGTCGAAAGAAATTGGAATTCACTTGATAGCAGTGAGTGGGAATTAGATCGAAACATGAAATGGGGGAGGGGCGGGATTGATTTCCATGTTGGGAATTACTTAGCACTGCAGTTGAGAAAATATGCCTGGTGACCTGTAAAACCAAATTACTGTATATATCATTCTGCCTAAACAAGCCATTAAAACCCGACTTCAAGACCGAGTAGTGCGTTCCTTTATTTTTAATCTGTGAGTGAATTTTTAACAGCTTGCCCTCAACTGGATAAGCCCTAATTTGCCATGTTGATCATTTCCTCTGGTGTAAATACTCCCACCAGGACTGGTTTCAAATCAGCGATCTGCGAACACTGAACCTTGAAGGTGGGAGGATTGAGCACAAGGGCATGGGAGCCAGCTTCTGCGTATTCTGCGGAAGCGCCTATTTTAATCGTTGCACCTGAAACGGTCATGTCAATGTAGTGTTTTCTTTCGACCGGGCATTTCACCTCAGCATCCCCTCCCATTTGGCACCCTTGGGAAATTCGTACCTTTGAAGAGGCAGATATTATCGTGGACGCACAGGCCATGAAACCGGAGGCCGGAGGGAATTGTTGCTGGAGTGTTGGGGTGCCGATGCTTTGGCTCAGTTTCCTGGTGGCCCTCCATGGAGCAGAGCTACCTGCTGCTGGGCCCTGTGCCAGAGGGAAGGGAAGCCCTTGCTGCAGCCCCATGGGGACCCATCTCTCAGAGGGTCTTCCTCTTCTTGGTTGGCTGACTCTCGACCACATGTGATACCTTTCTCTAGGGAATTAATCATTGATATAAAAACAGGCAACTGCGCTGAACGAAGTAAGTTATTTAACTTACTTTGTGGTGGCCTTTGTTGTCCTTGCCTGCAAAATAGATGACTCACAGTTTCTCAATAATAATTGTGAGGATTGAACAAGATAAAAGACCAAACCCACTGCCATTGAGTTGCCCCCAGAGTGACCTGTGGGCAGAGGAGAAGGGCCCCTGCCGGTTAGGGAGGCTGCAAATCTTACTCGGGCCAGACAGCCTCCTGCTTCTCCAAACACATTGCCTGGCAAACAGAGATTCTCTATTTCAGATGCAATAAATGTTTGTTGAGGACATTTCTGCAAAGGCCCCAAAGAAGAGCGAAGACTCTGTCCTTTGCGGGCCGTCTCAGTGCAGAGCGAGCTTCTGGCTCGGCTTTCTCGCGATGTGTGCTGCGCTGTCCCAGCCTAGGAGATGCTTGTCTGGCGATGCAGCATTTGAGCAGTGGAGCCACGTTTAGGTCATCGTGGGAGCTTAGGTTGCCTACTGATGTGTGCCTATTAATTTAAAAAAATTAATCCGAGGAAGATGAAGGTCAGGGTCCATCTCCCGGGCGTGCTCTGCTCTGCTCTCCAAATGGAACCTCTAAGGCAGGAAATGCAGGCAGGCAAGGCTCCGGGCATTTAGTAGTCATGGGTGGGATGCCCGCAGGGTCACTCGCTGCCTTTAACCAGTGTCCATCATGAGTGGTGGGGAAAACTAAGTCGAAAAATGCATCTAGAAGAGGGAGGCCAAATGTGTTTCTTCTAAATCCAGTTGGGCAGTGTATCCCCCCTGGAGAGATGCCGAAAGGCATGTGCGGTGGGGGGGGGGAATCTTCCCCATGGGGTGGAAGTGTTGTGGGGGCTCGGGGTTTGCATGCCGAAGAAGTGCTATGTACTATTGAAAGCAATCCTTTAGCTAATGTAACTGAGGATTTTCTGTGGAAACAGTGATACTTTCCGTTTGTTTCCAAAATTTCACATATTTTTTTTTGGTCTTCAATGACCAGAATCACATATTCAAAGAAGGGCTTGCTTATATGTGAGCAATGCCACTTTTCTCTCTTGCATGGTTAAAAAATAAACAGATATATTCATAGAATGTTTGAAAAGTTGTGAAAAACACAGAGGAAAGCCATATATCCCCATATGTTTCATAGGCATTTCTGTAACCTTAAAACACAGAACTAAAATAAGACTAACTATATTAACATATCTACAGAATAGAAACACTTAGCAACATACAACCAAGCTATGCATACTATATCTCAGGGTTCCTGAGGATGTAAATCTTTATGGGAGCAGATAGCCTCATCAGTCTTTCAGGGACCAGCTGGTGGGTTTGAACTGGCCATCTTGCAATTAGACTGTCCAACAGCATCACCAAGTTCCTAGATACTAGGACTTCAAAAGAAAGATAAGGTTCATGGTCTCAAGGAGTTTACAATCTAAAAGGAAGTCCATAAATTGAAAATCAGAAACTAATGCATTCCATAGAATCCCATCGAGCTAGGTGGGAATTTGTGTTTCCAATTTTTTTTCCTACACAATTATTTGTCAAGCTCACAAAGTAGGTATGAAGGAGAAGGGAGGAGGGTGGCTTAAGGAAATTCTTCAGAGATGAGCTGCAGATCACTTGATTGCTGCTTGGAGCTATTGTGGTCAAATCCGGTGGGAGAGTGCCCAGTGGAGACATCTGGAGTATTCTAGAACAGGCTGTCCCGAGCTCTCTGTGCCCACAAATTCCCTAGGGATCTTGGTAAAGTGCAGATTCTGATTCACTAGGTCTGATGTGAGACCCAAGGAACACCCACTCACTCACTGCTTTGGAGTCAATTCTTACTCACAGTAACCCACCAGGGCCGAGTAGAACTGGTTTCTGAGGCTGTCAATCTTTACATGAGTAGAAAGCCTTCTCTCTCTCTCCTGCTGAGTGGCTGATTTCAATCAACTGATCTTGCGATTGGCAACCCAATGCCTAGACTGGCATTAAGGACCTTGTTAGGACTTGCCAGCCTGCAAGGACCTAGGTTTGATTCACGAAGTTGTAGGCTGTGGAGAGGTGTAATTAGTTTGAGAAGTAGGGGGATTAGTTAAAGAAACCTCATCCATTGTGGAGAGCCATTGGGATACAAAAGAGAAGAGAAATAATACAGGAAGGGAGGGGATCTAATCCACAAAGGCAGAGTGTGGAGGATCAATCTTCTACTCGCTATTATGATTGCAATCATCGTCATTTTACATTGGGGCCAAAGAAGTGGAGAAATACTTGAACTACACAAAGGGACACCAGTTACCAATTGTTCTACAGTCAATTCCAACTCACAGTGACCTCTCCTATGTCAGAGCAGGACTGTGTCCCCACCTTGGGTTTTCAACAGCTGAGATTTGGAAGTAGACTGCCAGGCCTTTTTTCTGAGGTGCCTCTGAACAGACTCAAAGTTCCAATCCGACAGTTAGCAGTCAGCACATTAACCACATGCGCCATGCAAAGACTCCAGCAAAGGGGTGAGCCACTGAAAGGATATATTCATGGCATAGTGCATGGCAAAAAAAATTGGCATATTGAACACAGACAACAAACCAATCATTTTCAGAGAGACAAGTGAGTAGGAGGCAATGATGAGGTTACATGGCTTGGCTGAGCCTGGGATGGAAACAGCAGAAGGAGCCCTGCTGTGACCCTAAAAACACATTTCTGGCCTTTCTGGGGTTCTTAGGTTCCTGAATTACTTAACCATTTCCAGACGGGTTCTGATCTCCCACAAAAGACAGAAGGCTGTTTGCCTTAAGCAACGGGTCTTGACTTGGGCACAATTCTGTTGTTTGAATCATCAGTTGGCAACTTGAGCATGGTTTCTCTGGAATGCACTCTGGGACCTCAGGAAGACTCCCTGACTAGGATTCTTGGCAGGATTCGGCATCTGACTCTGATGCTATTTTCCTACGGTACCTTTTGCTAAGCAGCTCTTGGCTTGGAATTTCTCTCCCCAAGCCCAGGACAATGTCGTCTCTAAAATCAACTCGTAGCAGGATTTGCTAATGCTTCCTTCCAGACTTGGCTGGGTAATAAAATCATCTGGGAGACATTTTTCATCTTTAATGAGCTTTGGTTGACTTGAACTTTGGAACCACGCACCTATTAGAACATCACCCGCTGGAAGATCAACCATTGGCAAGTCTTAACGTGATTGACTGAGCCCTGCCTTTCCCCTTTTACTGTACTCAACAGAAAACATGTCACATGTTGGCCTCTGACTGCCCATCTACCTGTTGAAATCATATTAAGTATATCATCTGTTGAAATCATATTAAGTATGCCCAGCATAAAGTAGGATAGAAAAGATTAGCAACTCCAGGTTGGTGTACTTAATTTTGGGTAAGGAAATGTTTTTATGAGTAGCATTTGGTTTTGTAAGACAAGACTTAAAAAATCAAAGTAAGATGTTTGCTATTAATTTTCCTTTTTTGACATCACAAAACATTGCCCAGCCCTGCCCCAACTTCATAATTACTGACATGTTGAAGTCCATTGATGCTGTTACTGCGACAAACCCTCACCCTCTATGTGTCCAACCATGATATCCTCTACCATGGTGGATCGATTCCTCCTGATGATGGAACAGAAGGCAAGAGGGTCAGACAGGATTCTGTTGTGAACCATAATGTTTCTGTTGGCTAATTTCAGAAGTAGAGCACCAGACCTTTCTTTCTAGTCTCATCTTAGTCTGGAAACTTTGCTGAAACCAGTCCACCCCGGGGGATCCTGTTGCATTTGAGATTTCGGTGGCATGACTTCCAGGACCACAGCAACACAAGCCACCACTCTATGACAAGCTGACAGGCGGGCGGGCTTCCCTCGCATCCTGCAGAACATGGACACTCAGAAGATTACTTCGCTGTCCTCAAATCAAACGTAACCTTATTTGGGCCAGACGGGAAATGTGAAATGAACAGCTAGGACGGAGGCCTGAGTAAAGGCTTGACGAGGGAGGAACTGTGTTGGGGTAGGGTGGCATTCAAAATTAAATACATAAAATGTTAACAAGCAGTGTGCGGGCCATATGGTCGTGGCTGTGGGTCAGCTATGTCAGACTGCTAAATGCCAGAGCAAGCGACACTCTTGCAGACCTGAGTGGTGTGGGTACAGGAAGGGGGTCATGACAAGGAACCACCACGGCCCACCCCCAAATGCCTGCTTCTCCAGTAGACCCACGTGGTGTTGTTTTCTTATCAATAACTAGAGACTGACACCTAGGCGAGAGCTGATGAAGGCCATACTTTTCCCTGGGGGTCCCCTGCTGTCTCTATCAACACCTTCCCAAGCAGCAGGGCTGATCCCGATGTCAATAAGACAAAGTCTCTGCCCCTGAGGGCCTCAGTAGATAGAGGAACATGACCACAACCTTTATTCTCCCCACAGGCTGGGTGAGAGCGCTGAAGAAAATGCTCCTTTTGAACGTATGGGGTGAGCCAGCCAGTCAGGAGCAGAACAGAGGGCAGAGTGTCGTGGCCCCTCATCTCCCCATCTAAGCCAGTCACACGGTGAACATGCCACCGATGCCGAGAACCCCTGCCGCCCTGTTTCCCGGCCCAGCTGGCATGGCGAGCTGCCAGCCCCGGTTTTAGTGGCTGGGTTCCTTTGCTGGGTGCATGGCAGCAGGGCTGTAGGAGGTTTTTGCTCCCATTTAGGTTCTGCTCAGAAAAGAGCAACTCATTCTGCAGACAGTGAACAAAATCCTCACTAAAAGGATCGGCTGAACAGTT
Organism: Tenrec ecaudatus; assembly: GCF_050624435.1. Lineage (NCBI taxonomy): Eukaryota > Metazoa > Chordata > Mammalia > Afrosoricida > Tenrecidae > Tenrec > Tenrec ecaudatus. The sequence goes on along the minus strand of NC_134541.1, from coordinate 36,970,392 downwards.
TGAGCGGTGACGGGAATTCCCTTTGGGGAAGGAATGCAGAAAGCACAAGACGGAGAGGCATTTGGGAAGACGTAATCCTCATCACGATATGCTGGAACCCGGTAGAACTGGATGCTGAGGAAGGCCAAAGAAGACAAAAATATATTCCACTCCAAGGAGGGATAGAAAATTAGTAAAATCACAAAGGAGAAAATTAGGAAGACCCAGAAAAACCAGGCAGGCAAGTTGAGTTCTGACCCTCACAGGTTTCACTGTCAATATACAATGGAGCAGGCTGGAAACAAAATGATTCCAGGCAGTGCGTTGGGATAAACTTTTGTTTCCTAGTTTTACAAAGTCTCCACTCTTGGAGGGCCCATCGAATGTAAAAGCTTCCAAGTCGTAACTGTGTTGCTCTTGAGGGACTGATCCCTAATGCTTCACCGTGGAAAGCCACACTCCAGAAACAAGACCACTTGACCCATCCCTTGCTTGGGGCAGATAGTCTACAGATGATTTCCTTATCGATGAAAAGTTGGGCTGGTCAAAATTTAATGGAATGTGTTTTTTCAACCAGTAGTACCCTTATTTTGGTGAGAAATGGATAAATCTTTCTAGATTATGCTTCCATCAAATAAAAATATTTTTAAAAAAGCCCTGTCTTTAAAAAAGATGTACATTTAAAAGGCAGGAAAAGGAATCTCATTATTTAAATCGTGTGTATGTGTGTGTGGGGGGGGGTGGGGCCTTAGTGTTGTTGTGGGTTTAGGCATTGAGATGCTAACCACAGTTCTGAGGTTCAAACCCGCCAGGTCCACCTGAAGGAGAAAGGAGAGGCTTCAGGAGTCTGTAAAGATGTAAAGTCTCCAGAACGTTTTTGGAGCGTCACTGTTAGTGGAGATTGACTTGAAGGTGGTGGGTTGGGGGTTGTTTTACCTGAGGGGACTTTAAACATTGGTGGGAAAATAAAATTTAAAGAGGATATAATTTTCCATGAATGTGATGAAGCCCCCTCATATGTGTGTAGGCATTGTACACACACACACACACACACACACATATGTATGCATGTATAAACATACACAGTTAGCTCCCACTTTTCAAAAGTTTGCTTTATGCCACCTTAATTTTTTAAAAGACCTATATTAGTGCCTGTTTTCACTAGCCTAAAGAAATCCAAAGAGGAGTTTAGCTTTTATGGAGCCAGGAAGGAGGGGAGGCGGGGAGGGAGAGAGATGAAACTCTCAGTGTTTGCAGCAAGCTGTTGAAGCAGCAGCATGGTTGTACAAGGGCAGGGACTACAGTCAGGAGGTCAGCAGCAAGCGCCTTGGCTTTGAACTATGTGTGTCACTCTAGGCGAACGATGTGCTGTTTTGTTGGTTGCTTGCTGTGAAATGCCATCAAGTCGGTTCCAGCCAATAGCAGCTGTGTGTACAACATAAATAAACACCACTGGTCCTGCACATGCTCACCATTGGTCTTCTGAGGCAGCAGGGTGTCAGTGCAACTCCTGGAAGGTCTCCTCTTCCACGCTGCCCTCCACCTTACCAAACATCAGGTCCTTCTCTGGGAGCTGCCCTTCCTGACAATATGTCCCCAGTATATCTCGAGGTGAAGTCTGGCCATCCTTGCCTCTAAGGATCACTTGGGTTAGTGATATTTGGTGTTATTTTGGTGTTTTTGGAGTCTGGGAATGCTCCAGAATTTTCCTCATATAAATGAATAATAATTACTTCTCTGCTTTATACTGTCTGATGAAGGTTTCATAGGAATGCTCTGCTTTTGGATAGCATATATGGTTACAGATATATGCCATACGCACGTACTTCTGTAAGCTACATACACGCACATGCACACACACACAATATATATTAATAATTAGCCGTTGTAAAAAGAGTATGGTGGAAGCACATGTCCACTAATAACATCACAAAATGGAAGGAGAATCAGCATCAATAACCAGTGATTCCATTAAGACAGGGGTCAGACATCCTTCCAGCTTAAATCTTTTTACTCATTATGAAACAGCCATCCTCCCACGGTATTTTCTGTTCCTCTGCTGGGTGCCATCGTTCATTGCCATAACTCATTGCATTGAGTTCCAAATGGAACTCACAGACAATGCTCATGATTGTAGGGTTTATTCGAGAAGTATCAGATGACAACTTAGATTATAACAACAGATTATAGCAGATAAGGAACTTAGACTCAGAAATGACTTAGGATGGTGTTCTTCAATCAGGACAGCCTCTTCACAGCAGTGCCTGCAGACACCTTTCTCTCTAGCCCTCCGCCTTTAGGTCCCTTGGGCCAGTCTGGCCTTTGCCCTACTCATGCAAGGGTTATAAAACTTTTGAGCTCCACCCATATGTGCTTGGAGGCACCTCTTTTTGCCACCAAGTTTCTTGTCCACAGGTGCTCATCTTTCTTGCTTCAAGAGCCTGTCTGTCTCCTGCTACCACCATTTCTCGACTGCACTTTCTTGTTTCTTTCTGTCTCAAGTGTGATAGTTCTCTGTCTTCTGGGTCTAGGACAGTGGTTCTCAACCTTCCTAATGCCTCGCCCTTTAATACAGTTCCTCATGTTGTGGTGAACCCCAACCATAAAATTATTTTCCTTGCTACTTCATAACTGTCATTTTGCTACTGTTATGAATCATAATGTAAATATTTGATATGCATGATATATTTTCATAGTTACAAATTGAACATAAACATAATTAAAGCATAATGATTAATCACAAAGCAGTATATAACTATATATATATGGTGAAATATTTGTGCTTTCCGATGGTCTTAGGCGACCCCTGTGAAAGGGTCATTTGACCCCTCCAAAGGGGTCGTGACCCACAAGTTGAGAACCACTGGTCTAGGAGGTTCCCATCCCAGTCCAAAGGATACTCTCTCCTGCTTCAGTCTCTTTTTCTAGGCAGTAGTGGTCCCTCTGTCTGTCCCTGGAATGATGCATTTTCGGTTATTTCACATAAGATGGTAACATTGAGTAATTCCCCACCCTCAGTTAGGACTCCATACACCCACCGTGTTTGCATTTCCCCATCCACACAGGATCCCTTACACCTTATTTGCATGAGGAGCATGCTGTCCATTCATGTTGGAGGGCCACAAGTACCTTATTTAATAGTGTCCCCCCTCCCCCCGCAATCACTGTGTAGGAGTCACAGAGAGTCTGGCTAGAAGAGTCACATGAGAGTGTCTGCACCACAGCTTAGTTCCCACAACCTGTCAGTTTGGCAAAGTAGACATTTCCTTATTCCCCTCATTCTAAGGTCTCCCTTTAAAATGGTAAGGGCTTTGAAAACACTGCTGGCAAGGTGGCAGTCCTGATAGGCCTCCCAGTGCCCGGGTGTGGTGGAAGGTGGCCATTAGCAGCTGAACTTATCAATGTCCACATGAACAGACCAATTGAGAATGGCACATGGGTCCTGGCTGCTTGAAGATAGCACGGAAACATGTCCAATGGACAATGGCGGCATGAACGCATTTTCTGGAGTTGATATGAGTGCTTAAAACGATCAAAGTGCTGAGTCATGAAAGCATTGTGGGCGGGCTCTGTGTGGCCATTGCAACTAATTGTTGAATCCAGTGGAGGAGGAGAGATGCTGAAGGAGGGACATCGGGGTCCGAATTGATTCAAAGGGTGGAGAGACAGCTTTCCGCTTCACCGCAATCAGCCTGGGCTGGGTGCTGATGTCGGTTCTCTCTCCTCTCTCGAGGTTAGAGGCAGGCACATCCCGCCACAAGGGCATTTCCACAGGAACCAAGTAGCAACACCTGGGATGTATTTCCCAGGGGAAAATGTGAACGAATCAAATTGGTCCAATAGATTTTTCCCTTAGAAAGGAAAGGTAAATTATTTTACCTGTTTTACTTGATCTTATTTTTGTTTGTTGTTGAGAATGTACATAGCAGAACACTCACCAATCCAAACACATTTACAAATACAATCTCACGACATTGATGGCATTTCTTTGAGTTGTTACAACTCCCATCTAGAAACAACGAGGGAAGACCTACACTCACCTCATTAGCCATTCTTTTGAAAAGTTGCACAGAAGTGGCAGGAGGGATCTGTTGTCTATATTCTACTTCAGGTTGCCGTCACACATGGGCGAATCTAAAACGTGGCAGTATCAAGTGGTTTCCATGCAAGTGCCTGTAACAAGGCATCCTCTCCAGGGGTCTCTTTTTGCCCTGTGTGGTCCAGAGTTTCTCTGCGCTCTTGATTTCCCCAGTCATCTCATGCTACTAGCAAGGAGCCCTAGTGGCTTAGTGGGTTACCAGCAAGGCCAGCAGTTTGAACGCCCTTTCAGCCCTTCTGTGGGAGAAAGATGAGGCTGCTCTCATGAAGATTTACAGGCTCAGCAACCCTAAGGGGAGATTGTCCTCTAGGGATGCAAGGAGTCAGAAGTGTCTCGAAGGCAGCCACTGACGGTGATGGGCAGGGTGATCAGGGAGGTTCCTTCCACGAGTTGGGCTAAATTCCCGACTAATGTACAAACAGTCAGGAGTGAGCCAGGGTCAATGAACATGGTGCCGTCTTCTCGTCATGGTTCATCGTGTGATACATTCCGATTCTGGACTTTATACTAAGCCTGGGTCTCTGATCTCATTTGGAGGGCCTTTTCTACCACGAGGATGAGCCGGAGTGGGGAGGCCTGACCTTCGGTGGAGGGTGTGGGTGGAGCCACAGCCTTTGTCTCCTTGGGGGCATCTTTGATTCTTATCTTAGTAGAGGGTGTGACCTGAGACATCACCTTTGGTGGGGTATAAATGCTGCTTCTAGTGCACAGCATCTCTGCGAAGGCAGACCTGCTTCCAGACTGAGCTGCGGCAGCAGCAAGAAGCCCTGTGTGGCTTTCCGTCACTTTTGGCTTCTGGCTCTGCACCTTGCATTGATTCACCTCTCCCGGACCCACCAGGCGTGGGACTGAACAGCACCCACCACCACGTGAGGCATTTCCCCCACATTTCGTGAGTTTCTGGACGATGTTGCGTGCATCCCAGGGCCTGCCCAGGGTTGTTAGGGAATAGAGTCGGGGGTGGGGTGGGGTGTGTAAATGGTGCAGAGCAGCATCTTGGAAGAGGTGAATATTTGGGACCTCCAACTTCCGGGTCTGAAATCTGCAGCCTGTGGCAACAATACGACTCCTCGGCTAGTTGCCTAACTTTGAGAAATTACCCAGTTTCTGGCCCCCAGGCTATTCAGAAAGGTACAAGCATAGACTTAGCAGGTAACAGTGATTACATACAAGGAAATGAATTTATAAAGAAATTTGGGTTTAAAATGAGTACCATCAGAAAACAAATCACAGCGACAAAACCCTCTTCGCCCTGGGCCTAGTATAAAAGATACTTAGTAATTATTTATTCATTAGATGACCATCTTAGTTACCTTGTGCTACTCTAACAGAAACGACACAAGGAGAGGGCTTTAACCAAACGAATTTGTTTTTCTACAGTTTAGGATGCTAGAAGCCCTCATTCTGGTTCCAGGGAAGGCTTTCTTTCAGCTCTTGATCTTTTTGCAACATCTGTGGGCCTGGGGTCCCCTGGAGATCTCTGTTTCTTGGTATCAACTTTCCCCTGGGTCTAGATGGCTTACAGCATCACAGGGATACTGTGTCCAAAGGACATGCTTTGGGGGAAGTAGTCTCCCTCCTCCCTCTGTTCAAGTCTTTTTTCTTAAAGGTAAACACTGTTTGCAGGCCACAATCTAGGGGACCCCCTTACATCAGATCAGGGCTGCGATGCAATTAAGGGTGGTTTTATGCTTAGGAGCTGGGCAGCTAAACACAAGATCAGCAGTTTGAAACCACCAGCAGCTCAGAGGCAGAAAGATGAGGCTTTCTACTCTCATAAAGAGTTAGTCTTGGAAACCCACAGGGGCAGTTCTACCCTGTCTTATAGGGTCATGGTGAGTCAGAGTTGACTCAACAGCAATGAGTCTTTGAAGTTTTAGCCTACTCATCCTTTTATTGGTTGACATCCCATCACAAGGCATTGTGACATAGCTGTCAAATTGTATCATTACTTAACTGCCGAACCACTGACAATCTCGGCCCCTCCCCTTTTTTGGTTCATTAAGGGTTTTATTTGTTTCGAAGCATTGTATCTGTAGAAAAAGCAGATCCTCCCCGCTTCCCCCCCCCCACCCCCCCCCACCCCCCCGCCTTGCTTCCTCGTGGTCCATGATGCCAGCAGAGGTCTTGTCAGCACATGAAACTAAACTGGCCGGTTGGGAAGTTATTCCTCCACTTTTCTAGATCTAATCTGCCCGTGGGGTTCACAACGATTTCCCCAACTCTGCGACTGTCAATGATTTCAACTTTGCCAATGTAGCCGTGGTTCATCACCACAGTTAGAAACTGAACGCTGACTTTGGAGCACAGCCTGATAAGAATGTGGCGCTTTCTTCTCTTCCCGGCCTTTTTGATGCTCTAGAGAGCAGCGGGCCAGGTGGCAAGGAAAGGGGAAAGGTCGCCCATCTATTAACATATAACAAGGTGACAGATTTGGGAGGCAGGGGGGAGGAATGGCAGAATTCAATCTGAGACAGTGACAGTGTCAAGAATGCCCTGAGATAGATCGCAGGGTCAAATATCAAATACGAACAGCCTGATCTTGAAGACTAGAAGTTCAGTCTAAATAAAATTTGAGTTCGTCCAATCCCAAAGCCTACTTGGTAGGCCAATTTGAACCAATTTGTAATTTAAACCAATAACCTACATTTTGGGGGTTTAGGGGTGAGCCTACTTTTTAGTAAGTGAAGCATTTCAACTTCTGCTCCCAAACCCAGCCCACTGTCTAGAAGTGGTTCCACTTCGAGGCTGTTAATCTTCGTGGAAATCAACAACCTCATCATCTTTCCTCTTTTTCTGAAGGAGCAACGGGTGAATTTGAAACCCCGTGTGTCCCCCACCCCGCCCCGCCCTTGCAGTCTCCAACACTTCATCCACCAGGGCTCCATGTTAACTTCTGCACAAGTGTCTTTTCTTTTTTTCAGCTTTAACCCAGTTCTTTCAAGCTCCACGTGGTATGCAAATCATTCAGGGGTCTTGTTGAATGCATTTTGATCCGCAGGCCTGGGGTGGGCTGAGATTCTGCATTTTCAGCCTGGTGACGCTGCAGACCTGCAGAACAAACTTGGAAAGGCAAAGCTTACAACTCCCCCACCGGCCAGCTCACGTCATTCTGGTCCTGAACTTGACCGGTTGGGCTCGGCGTGCCAGCTCCTTATGTAGGGAAAGTTAAGTTTCCTAGAACATATCCAACGTTTGCTACGCTCCCTGGTTTGCAACCGTGGCAATTGGGGATCACCATTTCCGTCTCCCCCCCTGGCTTGTCCCCAGGGCGAGTGGGGAGGCCGCGGTGGTCCGCGCGGGGGGCAGCGGCGATCTGGGCTCCCGGAGTCAGCCGGACGCAAGCAGGGATGTTGGGGATGCCCTGGGGGCCGGGCCGCCCTTTCCAGGAACTCGGGCCCCCCGCCCCCAGCCTCGGCGCGCGGCCGCCGATTGGTCCCGGCGGCGCCGAGAGTGACGTCAGGCCCGCCGTGGGCCCCGCCCCTCCGGGTGTCCTGGCGGTTTGGTCCGGAGCAGCTGAAACCGGTTTTGAGCGCAGCCGCTTCCTGCCGCTCAGCGCCGCCGCGGGCCGGGTGGGGGACCGCGGCGCGGCCAGGCAGGCGGGCGGGCGCCGGCGGCGGGGCCCGCGGCCCTCGGCTCTCCGGGCGGCGGCGGCGGTGCGGACTCCCGGAGCCGGCAGGTGAGGCGGCTCGGCGCGGCGCGCGCTCACGTGGCGGCCGAGCTGTCAGGCTGCGCGGCGCGGGCTGCGCGGGCGCCGGGTCCCCGGCCCGGTGTCCCCGAGGGGCGACCGACGGCGGCCTAGAGCCGCTCCGGGCAGCGGGCGAGGCGGCCGAGCTGCAGGCGGCTCCGCGTCTGCGGCGGGCTCGACTCGGCGGGTTGCCCGGCGCCGGGCTGCCTTCTGCCCCGCGGGGCTTAGGGACACGGGCACCGGCACCGGCACCCGGCGACGGGACAGCAGCGCGGCGGCACCGGGAGCACGCGCCCAGACAAAGAAACCACGCTGGCCGCCAGCGACCTCGCGTGCCCCGGCGGCTGCGCTCGGAGGCCGGCGCCTTCTGACAGCTGCCGAGTGCCCGCTTCGGCCTAAACGCGTGGAACTCACTTGTTCCAAAACGATCAAAGTGGTACTGCGTTTCGCACAGGCTCCGGGCCCCTAGCTACCATTCTCAGACCGCTGCCATCACCGGCCCCAAGTCCAGTTGGCCCCCACGCTCCTCGCTATGCTTTGCGGACCCGTGGGTGACACCAGCCCCACGACCCGGTTACAAAGCGGACCAGCCACAGTCGTGGATCGTGGAGTTCTTTGACCTTGAGGCAGGTGTGGTCCAGTCCCACGGAGCTCCGGCGGAGACCACCTGGCAGGACCCAGCAGCGAGGGGTTGGGGACCCAGCGGTGTTTTGTTTGGTTTCCGACTCCTGAGCTCTCTCGCTTCTTTGTATCGGCTCGTGTTTCCTTTCAGGTTTCTCCATCTTGCTACATTTCTGACAACTGCGGCTGTGCCCAGAAAGAAATACAAGCTAGCAGTTTTATTGGCAGCATTCTGCCTGTAAACCACCACCAGAGTGAAGCCAACTGAGGTGACGCTGTAGGGGTCCTCCTACAGGGGGTTCTTGCCTTAACCAATGGGAGAACCAGTACTTGAGACCGCATTTACAATAGGCAACAACAACAAGAAGTTGGGGTCAGAGTAATAATGACCTCCCCCCCTGCCCCCCCCCTCCCCGGGGGAAATCTCACGGTGGCAGAACATGGTGCAGTTTTCTATGTACAAAATGTAGGTTGCTGAATCAGGCCTTTCTTTATAACGTCAAAGGAAAAGAACCCATTTCCCATGACCAGAAAATTAAAAAGGGGGGGAGGAGGAAATTGTACTGCATTGTGTAGAAAGTTGATCAAGGAATTAGTATGGCCCAGTAGAATCCGTGGAAATGTTATGTTTGCACGCAATGTTGTTGCATGCTTGTCTGCATACATTTGATTAAGATATTTGCAAAGTATTCTGGGGTCAGAATTGTTCTTTGTTGTCAGTTGCTGGGTAGTGGATTCTGACTCCTGGTGACCTCACATGGGCTGGGCAGAACCACCCCATGGGATTTCAAGGCGGTGGCGTTTTGAAAGCAGATTACCCGGGCTGTCTTTCAAGCTGCCTCTGGGGAGGTGGGGGGTACCAGGGACCCGTGGTCAGAATAGGCAAGTCCTGAAGAACAGAGTTAATTCTTGGTTGGAAAAGTTGGCCTTACGTGTCTTTCTTGATGATAGTTCTTGGTGAGGACGCAAGCTTCTGCCTTCTAAAACAGAGCCAGGGGAGTTGGAAACAGCTGTTTTTCTTTGAAAAAGATGTCAGGAAATAGAGCTGTTTCCTTTTAACTAAAAGACCACACTTCAGCTGAAAAATAGTCTTTCTACTTCAATTTAGCTCTTCGCTAAGTGTTCTTACCCCTGGGTTTGCTTAACTTTCCCTTTTGTCCTCCAAGTTGGTAAACCAGTAAAACCATGTGTTGGCAAATCTCTTTGACAAGAAGAAAGAAAAACAAATTTTTTTTGTGGGCCACGTAGTGTAAACTCTGAAGTAATTTTGAAGGATAATAACTTCACCAGGTTCATATTTTGCCGGTTCTTTGCATCTTAAAAATGAGTGTTCATTGGTTCTCCTAAGAGTCTCCAAATGTCTAGTAAGATTGCTGCTTAATATTTATCTTCAAGAAGCACAAAACGGGGGTTATGTGTAATAAAACCAAAAACCTATCTCAGGAAGTATAATCCATGCATCTAGTGAATTGGTTGAGTTGTTTGTACAGTCAGCATGGGCCCATAAATATTTTCTGTACTATGTGTATTTGAAAGACCTTTCCCCCTCCCAGTTGGGATTTTTTTTTTTTGTTTCTTATTTGAGAAGAAGGGCAGTGTGGGTAAGTGTATAAATTTTGTGTCAGAAAACAGTCGAATTTTACATCTTTATTACTGTTCTGATGGTAGCTGGCCTCCAACATTGTATGCTTTAATTCTGCACCAGAATTCTGGCTTCTGCCCATGACAGAGTAAACTGCTGTAGAAGCAGCATGTGCCACATGCCCCCCCCCCAAGGTTTTTATTTGGAATGCTATTAAATATCTTGGGAGGTGAATATTAAACCACTTTTTTTTTGCTTTTGGCAGTCCAAATGGAAGATGATGCTTTATTGGATTTTGGAGAGAGATTTTTATGGCTGTGAATTCAGCTTTGTATAGTATGTTTAGCCTTGTGTGGCCATTCACAGGGTGCTGTTAAAAGCACCCTTAACCCTGAGTGGCGGCATTTTAAAAATCAGTTGATTTCCCTGTTTGTTAGATGGCCCTTGGGTAAATTTCCCCATTTGCCTTAATGCTGTAGAAACCTAGAGACAATATTGGACCAGCTGTCCATTGTAGAGTGCAGGAATGGTCGTATTTGATTTCCCTTCCAATTGGTAAAATAACTACTTTAAATCAATCAGCAAAATCATTGAGCACCTGCCACGTGGCCCCGTGGAGGAGGCAGTTGGGAACTGCAGCAGTCCACACTGGATGGCAGTACAAGTCATGGGTTGAGGTTGATTATTCTGCAGTCAGGCTGCATGATGGTGCTTTTCTGCTGTCTCTTAAAATTACGTAATCCAGCCACTTCAAAGTCTGCGGGTTTTTGTTGTTGCTAGCCTTATGACTTTTTCCTTTCTGGGATTCATTTTCGCTTTTAGAAAAAGGAAAATTTATCACTAGATGCCCTATTAAGAAAGAACTATTAAGAGATTCAGGTAATAGGGTGTCCGGTGGCATAATGGGTAGGCGTTGCGCTGTTGACGACAAGATATTTAAGTAACCACACAGTGGTTATGGGAATGAGGGTTGAGAGCTGTTTGGGGATTTAGACAGCTTTTTTTTTCTCTTCCAGGCATTACTGGATACACTTATATGTATGTGCTTTTTAATAGCTCTCATTCACACTTAAGATGCAGGAAGAAGACTAAAGTGTTGTAGAAATTATTTGGATCAAAGACAGGTTTTGCTCCAGCATCTAATCTTAGGTTTTCTAACTGGAAAGGTACCAGTATGTGGTCACGTGAAGTCATGGTAACAGATGGCCTTGTTGGGTATATATTCAACATTTACATTTCATCGCTGATGGAAATGTGATGACACACAATTTATAGTTAACCTTGAGCTTGGACTCTGGTTGACACTGTGCCAAGGTAGACATTTCCCTTACCCCTCACAGCCCTCCCTTCTCCCTCACCCCATAGGCAGCCTTCACAGACCCCGTGTCTCAGCCTTCGCACTGTTGAGAGTTGGTTGTTCCTCGATTATTAGTGGTGGGCTGGTGCACAGGAGAAGCTCTAGTGGCAGCGTGGTTACACATTGGGCTGCACAGATCAGCAGGTCAAAATCACCAGCCCCTCCATGGAAGAAGGATGAGACTTTCTACTCTCGTAAAGAGTTACAGCCTCTGAAACTCACAGGAGCAGTTCTCCCCTGTCCTCTGCGGACACGAGGAATCAGCATGAGAGCTGGATGCCGCGTGTCACCTTCACTGTGAGACAGCTACAAATAAATGTCTCCGGGCCTCCGTCACACCCTGCAGGTGGGGAGGAACACTCCAAACTCTTCTGGTTTCAGAGTGAACATGAAGGACAGGGTAGAAGTGCCCCCTGGTGGGTCTCTGAGACTAGTTCTTTATGGGAATAAAAAGCTGCTGTTTGCTCCCTCTGAGCCCCTGGGCTTTAGAATGGCTGCCCTTCCTGTCTGCAGCCCAATTTGTAACAAACCACCACCAGCTCCCCCAGGGAAATGGCTGGGAATTGTCTCCTGTGACAACCGCCACTCTCGTTCTCCCCACCTTGAGTAGGGCTTGTCAGTTAACGGAGGGGAGGGGGGGGCAGTGTTCCTGCAGGGTGAGGAGGATAGGGAGGGAGGGAGGAAGCAATGGTTGAGTAGCTCTGGAAGTTACTTTTGGATTTTAAAAAATAATGTAGAACTGCAAATAAAATTTAAACTGGGTAAATTCTTAGAAACAATGCAGAGGAAACCTTTTAAGAACACTGGTGGGTTGCAGTGAGGGTGTGTTTTGGAGATGTTATGGAGTCCCTGGGTGGTGTAAACTTAACCTCCACTGCTAACCCGATCGATTATTCCAATCCCCCCCAGAGCCCTCAGAAGACAAGCCTGGTGGGCAGCTTCCGAGAGGTCACAGTGCTAATGCTGCAACCCACAGAGCAGCCCAGCAGCCTGCGTGCTTCTGGTTTGGAGAAGTTACTGCACATAGACTATGCTGTGCCCTCGGTTGGAGAATGTATTCTTTCTCTACTTAAGTGGCCTACTCTTCTTGAGAATTGGTATATTGTATTTGTTTTATCCACTTCCTGCCTTAGGCAATTTGGTTAGATGTTGGCAAATAGATCCCTTGATTGAGAAAGACAGGAATGCAAGTCTTAGCTAAGGAGAAACTGGACAAGGGGAAAAAGAACTCAGAGATTTCAGGAGTTAGAGTTCTGTAAATAACCAAAGTGGTTCCAAGGTAGGGACATGGATAAGAATATTCAAATCATTCTGAAATGTATGAAAGGATTTTGAAGCTAAAATGTAAGTTGGAGATTTTGGGCTTTGAGTGCAGCTGGTCCTTTGGGAAGAGAGGGGGTAGGATCACCCGATGAATCAGCAGTGTGGTCAGAAGTTGGTCAAGGAGCCACGCCTCTTAACTTGAGCCTGTGGGCCTGGAGGAACCGGGGCCCAAACACCGATCTATTGGACTGCTAACCACAGGGTTGGGGTGAAACAAACCCATCAGCCATTTTGAGAAATCAAGATGAGGCTCTGGTTCAGAAACCCAACATGGAGTTATGGAATGGACTGGAAGGCAGTGGGGCGATGATGTTGGCTGATGATGTTGGCTACTTAGCGAATATCTGAAAGGAGCATTTGTGTGGGCAGGAGAACTTTAAGGGATTGATAGTTACATTGTATCTTAGAAGTGGATTCTCAAACTTGTTGCAGATTGTAACTCATTTGTTTCAAGGAGCAGTACTTAAGCCCTTTATTTGTTTCAACTGATATCTCACTGTTAAAGTAGAAATTCTTTGAGCCAAGTGGCTTCCTGACTGCAGTTGTTTTTCTTCCCTTCGCCGTGACCTGAACGTCAACAGACAGGTTGGATTAGAAACAGCTGGTTATCAGAAGAGCACTATGTGATGACAGACAATGATGCTTTAAAAGGAAACACATTTTACATTTTGTAATAGTTTTGTTTCATATATATTCATTAACACACACACACACTTAAACAACTTCTGTTGGGAAGCCACTGGTTCTAAAAAAAAATCTCACTGCCATCTAGTAAATACTGACTCATAATGACGCTTTAGGGCAGATTAGAACTGCCCCTGTGAGTTTCTGAGACTATATATCTTATTAGGGAGTAGAAGGTTTTCTCTGTCTCTTGAGGAACAGCTGATGGTTTCAAACTGCTGACCTTGTGGATCAGAGCCCAACTTGTAGTCACTACCCCACCAGGGCTCCATGTCAGGTGGCTAGCGAGTTCCAACTGCCATCCTTTCCGTTGGCAGCTGAGTGCTGTTTCCACTGAACCACTGAGACACCTGGGTGTATGTGACTCTGAAATGAATGTTTTTCTCACAATTGAGTTTCATTTGCTCTTGAACTTGATTCTTGAGGGTAGTTATCTAGTGCCAATATTTTCATATACTGTCAGTAAATGACCATTTCTCCCTTTTTCTTTTTAGCACGACATTTAAACACAAAACCTTCAGAATGACACCTTCGCAGGTTACCTTTGAAATAAGAGGAACTCTTTCACCAGGTATTGTAAAGCTTATTTATTTATTTATTTTAAAAAGTTGCTTTAGTTACCAGAAGTTTGGAGTTGTTAATAAGACCACACCTAAATTTTAGTGACTGTCTTTAGATCTTTTCCACACGTCCGAATGTGAAATGTGCTCAGGGCCTAGTTCACTCAATGGGGAGTTGGACCTCCACAAATTGTGTCTTCACAAGAGAACCGAGTGCATTTAAATTGGGCAGGACAAAGCTGATTGGGCTATGACTGTGAGAGCATGGTACTTTACTGAGTACATGAAGTTGGGGAACCACTTTACTACTATGATTTGCTTAATATTTTTCTTTTGAATTTTCTGTTATATGTTAAAAGTTTGTGAAATAATGTTAGTGCAATATATAGCACATCACGACAGTATTATTATAATGGTATAATTATTTTCCCTTTTATTTTTTAAAGTTTCTTTAATTCAAAAGTGCAGTCATATCAAGAGTTGTCCAGTCATTCCCACAATCATTTGTAGAACATTTTCTTCTTGTACTTGTTGTGAGTATATTTTCCCTTTTAGGAGTGCCCGTTGGGAACTTAAACCTTCATTGCACAGTCTCATGATTAAGCTAATGGAATTGGCTCTGAACAAGTGTGTACCTGGGCTCCATACCTCCGTGTTTAATAGACTCTGGATGTAAATAACCTGTTGATACCAAATTTGTTATGCTGGTGGAGACCTCTTGTGCTTCAGAGTAAAGCTGCGCTCAACAGCATTTTCTTGGCTGTAGAGGGCTTCATGTGATAACAACAAGGTCAGTAGTTTGAAACCACCAGCCTCTCTGTGGGAGAAAGAGGAGACTTTCTACCTATGTAGAGTTACAGTCTTGCAAACCCAAAGAATCAATTATACCTTGCCCTGTCGGGTTCTTCTGAGTCAGAATTGCCCCAATGGCAAGGAATTTTTTTTTTTAATTTTATGGCAGCAAATCACCAGGCCTTTCTTCCAACATATTGCTGGGTAAATCCAGACCATCAAACTGAGTACATATGTTCAAAGAATGAATGAGTAGCTCATTGTTAACTTTTCTACCAACCAACCAACCCACTTATCAGTATATACTTCTGTGTCCGAGTGTCCAAGTTACAGTCCCTAGCAGAGGTGGTTTGGTACGATGCAGCTCTATCTCTGGACAGGAGTCTTCAAGGTGAAGATTGATAATCACTCCGTGGATTGGCTCCTTTGAGTCAAACAAGGCTGCCTCTGTGCAGAGAGGATGGCAGGGTTAGAGTTGCAGGAAGGCAGTTTAAGCCAGAAGGGGCTGGCTGTGTCAGGTGACAAAGCACAAGTTTGGCCACAAAAGGTCAGCTTGAGAGAGGGACACTCATTCTCATCTCAGACTAGAGGGAAGGAGATCTGGTGCATGTGAATGTTATGCAAGGAGGAGGTAGAGAGACAGGAGATAGTTTTCTACAGTAGCAAGACATTTTGTTTTCTGAATGTGGGGAGAGTGGGGAGCCCTAGGTGAAGTGGAAGCCATTGAGGGGAAAAGAGGGAACAATTAAAGGAGTGTGTGCCACACTAATGGAAGGTGTGAATGATATGGAAAAACAAGTATGTCTTGGTTTGCTTTTGCTGCTGCAACAGAAACACAGACCTGTTACCCACCAGGCTTCCCTGGAATGAGAGCGAAAGGCGGTGGGGGGGGGGGGGGGGGGTGGCGGCGGCGGGTGGTGGTACTTTATTTGGCTTTATCAAGCAAAAAGGAAGTCGGGAGTACAGTCACCCAGGCAGACGCCTTGATCCTTGAACATGAGGAGGGTGCCTGGGATTTCTTGACAGGACATGGCTAACCGGACCCCGTGCTTTCAAGTATCTTCTGGCTTGGTCTGGTGATGTCTTTCTGGCCACTTTTGGTCCTTTGACCAAAGTGCCAAAGGGGGACTGACTACCCAAAGGTGGTGATTGTTCTTTCTGTGTATGTGTACCGGCCTGACCATCCCTTGGTTGCTGTGCTGGGATACTTCCCTGGAATTAAAGGCCCCAAAGACACAGATTATCAGGGAGGAAAGTACAGGTGAAGTGTGGGCCGTGTAGGAGGCATTTACCTTCCAACATCTTGCAACAGCGTCCTGTTCCTTGGGCAACTTGTGGGAATTGTGTTACACAGGGCCAAGCAGGACGAGGATTAGTCTCAAATGGATGGTTTTAAAAAATAGAATTGGTATTTTCTCACAGGTCAGGATACTAAGTCTGACATCAGCTCCTGAAACCCTGGCGTGTGCGAATTCCTTTGTGGTGTCCCTCCCACCTCAGCCTGCAAGTGGAGTCTGCCTCACAGCCAGCGGTGTGCATCTCCCTCACTTGGTGCTTCCTTCTCAGTGCCTATGCTCTTCTGAGCGCATCTGTGATTCAAATAGATTGAAGGTGGACATGGCCTCCGTGTATAGCAGAGTAAAGCCTTTTTAGGTGGCGGACACAGGGCTTTGTGTGGAGCCCAGGGCATAGTTTGGGGGAGTGAGGCGACATCATCTAATTCATAGACAGGGCAAATGAGGAGGGCAGGAGGGACATGGGAAAATGTTACTTTCTGCAGTTTTTCTTGTTTGGTAAACATAATACTGCTCTTAAAAAAGGAGTTCCTGGAAGAATTCCATTCCACAAAGTTTCTGAAGCCCACTCCTTTTTTTTTTCAAGAGCAGATGGGGTTCTGTTGGCAATTTTTTTTTCTCGTTAGCATTCGAGTTTTTGTAATCTCATAAATGAGTACTAATTAAACAATATCTTGTCTTCCCAGTAAGAACAGTTTTCTTTCTTCCTCAAAGGGGCCATATTCAAAGGGAATTGGAAAAAGCCCAAGTCGTTTTGCAGGAGGTGCTTGGTAAAATGCATCGTATGGAAGTGGGCTGCTGCGCCTCCAGTTTTCCTTTCCCCGTTTGGGCACCGCATCCTCTTCAGAACAAACGTAGCCTGCTGATGGGGTGGGACATGCAACACTGATTCCATGTCTCAATGTGACTCTGTTTTGAGAAGTAGAAATATAATGGGCCAAAATCAGCTATTTTATGATCCCTCTATTCTTTGCAAAGGGAGCACGGCAGGGTACTAACTGGGAGGTTGGCACTAGAGTCCCACTGGCTGCTCTGAGGGAGAAAGGTAGGGCAGTCTGCTTCTGTACAGATTACATCCTCTTCCAAACCCTAGAGCAGCCGTCCACCCATCCTACAAGTCACTTCCCCGGGAGTTGGAGTTGACTCAGCAGCCTTATTATGTATTTAGTTCTGCCATTAAAAAAAAAAAAGGAATCAGAAATGATTATGCAAACACTTACTGGATTAGACTAAGTATTACATACACACATATATTTTACAGGATTGGTGAATATTTTTACATGAAATCCCTATATCTAGCCACCATATATTTCACATATATGCTTTCAGAAACTGAGTAACCGCACAGTTTGAACTGTGTTTCAGATGGTCTGAGCTAACAACATGGTCATGCAGATGACTAAACCCAAACCCAACTCACCCCCATTGAATTTATTCTGACTCATAGTTAACCGTATAGATGATTTCTGGGACTGTAATGTCTTTATGGGAACAGAACCCTCATTTTTTGCCCAAAGAACACCTGTTGGATTTGAACCACCAGTCTTGCAGTTAGCAGCCCCATGCCTAACCTAGTCTTACTAGAGCTGTACCTAAAGTCCCAAAGCCAAGCTGTACTCAGAGTGTGGAAGTGTCCACCTTATACTTTACAACTGGCACCGACTCATTATCTTTATAAGTTTTAACTATATGCTGTATATACTCGAGTATAAGCCTACCCGAATATCAGCTGAGCACCTAATTTTACCACAAAAACTGCATTAAAAATGTGCTGAAAACTTGGCGTATACGCAAGTATATAGGTAAATTCCATGTATGTCATTTATAAGTCAAAGACTTCTGTGTTTTTTTATCTAAGTAGTTACAGATCTTCTAAATAATATCACATTTAACATACGTGTTAGAAGCTATGCCCAGAGTGTTTTAAATATTAGCTGGGTCATCCATGTTGAGATTCTTTCAACAGTGCTTCCAGATGAAAACAGATGATCAAGAAGGACCGACCCAGTGATCTACTTTAAAAAAAAAAAAAGTCCAGTAACAACCTTCAGAATAGCAGTGGAACATTATTTTGATAATGGTGAAGAGTTGTCTCCTTAAAGTAGAGTCAACCTTAATGATGTGGATGGAATAAAACCTTAATTTTCTGATGGGATAATACTCAAAATGAAGAAATAGCTGCAACTATCCATTAATAATTAAAACATGGAAAGTATGAAGTGTACATATACGAAAACTTGAAGTCATCAAACATGAAATGGAATACATGAAGATTTTTATCCTAAGCATAGTGAGCTGAAGTAGACTGCTATTGGTCATTTAGAATTGGACAGCCACACAGTCTGCTATGCCAGAAATGTGAAAGTAAATGAAAGTCAAAGAGATAGCAAGTTAATCGTCAAAAAGTATGTCAAGATCTATCCTCAAGAACAATACTCAATACCACTATAAGGAAAACCAGACCAGTTAATGCAACTATTACTCATGTGTAACCATCTAATAGCAAAGATGAAGAAATTGAAGATTTTAACCAATATCTGTGTGAAACTTCTGAAATATGCATTCAAGATGTATTGATAATTGCTGTTAATTGGAATGGAAACACTGGAAACAGAACAATATGTAGCTGGAAAATATGGCTGGGTATAAAAATGACACTGGAGACCACATGATAGGATTTTGTAAGACCAACCGTTTACTTACTCATTGCAAGTAATTTTTTTTTTCAACATAAATGATGACTTTGCACATAAACCCTCCTGGATGGAACACATTGGAATCAAATTGATCAGATCTTTGGAAGATGGAGATGCTCAGTATGTTAGAACAAGGCCACATACCAACTGCAGAAGAGACCATCAATTGCTTATCTGTAACTTTAAGGTAAAGCTGAAGAGAGAACTAAAGTCTATAAGAACCAAAGTACCTAGACTTTGAGCATGTTGTTTTTGTTGCTAGGTGTCCTTGAGTCAGTTCCAACTCATAGTGACCATATGCACAACAGAACAAATGCCCAGTCCTGTGCCATCCTCACAATTGTCGTTATGTTTGAACCCATTGTGGTAGCCACTGTCAATCCAGCTCATTTGGGTCCTTCCTCTTTCAGGGATTGGTCTCTCCTTGTACTATATCCAAAGTAGGCTTCGCCATGCTTCAGCCAAGGTAACTCTGTTCTTTTGGTCGACCATGGTACTTTCAATATTCTTTGCCAACCCCATAGTTCAAATGCACTGGTTTTTCTTCAGTTTTACTTTTTCCGTGTCTAACTTTCACATGTGGGTTGGGTGAGGTTCACCATAGTCCTCAAAGTAACGGCTTTGCTTTTCAACACTCTTGGAAGAGGTCTTACGCAGCAGATTTACCCAATGCAATGCTTCGTTTTGTTTCTTGATGGGCACTTTTATGAGCATTGATTGCGGATCCAAGCAAGATAAAATCCTTCATCTTTTTTCTGTTTCTCATGCATGATGCTACCTACCTGCTGGTCAGGTATATTCTACCCGAATTTAGGGGCCATCTCAAATAGGTTGACACATTAAACACTGTAACTAGAGAACTTATGCCACTATTTGAATCACCTACTAATAGAGATTAAAGACTATACCTCAACATACATAAAACAAAAATCCTCCCATCTGGGCCAATAAGCAAGATCATGGGAGATGGAGAAAACTGTGATGTTCATGCTTTTATTTTACCTCAATCTACAATTAACACCTATGGGATCAGCAGTCAAGAAATCAAGTACTGTATCGGGCAAATCTGCTGCAAAAGACCATTCTAAAGTATTAAAGAGCAAAGATGTTGTTTTGAAGACTAATCCTGATCCAAACCAGTGCCTTTTCACTTGCCTTATGCATGCAAATGTTGGACAATGAATAAGGAAGAACAAAGGAAAATAGATGACTTTGAATTTTGGTGTTTGAAAGAATATTAAACATACTGTCAGAAGAACAAATTTGTGTTGGAAGAAGTACAACCAGAATGCTCTTTTAGGAGCGAGAATGTGGACACTGCGCCTATAAGATTGTGGGAAATTTTCCTTATCCTTTCCATTTCTCCACCCAATTTTGAAGCTCCCTCTACTTGGGAAATTTATCAGGAGGACCAGAACCTAGAGAAGGACATCATGTTTGGTGAAGCGGAGGGTGAGTGAAAACAAGGAAGACCATCAAGGAGAAGGATTAGCAGAGTGGCAGCAACAATGGCATCAAAGATCCAGCAAGATTGGGAGGATGACAGTGGATCAGGCAGTGTTTTGTTCTGTACACTGCGGACCTCTAAGGATTATAATTGCCTGATGGCACTTCACAACAGGTGTTGGCTCTAGTTTTGGTGTTGTAAGGGAACGCAATGCATTGAAATCTATTCCCTTTAGTTCCTAACTACGCATACAGACCTCTACATGAAGCCTGTTTACCTGAGCTAGACCAGATTTCAAGTTAACTTACATAACCCTTCAGTTTTCTAAGTCTGCCCAAGACTTCAGCGTCCTTCAACAAGATTCAGATCCCCATGTCATTCTCACCTCTGATTGCTGGTTGCAAATTTGGGGCTCTCCCTACTACCCAGTGGTTCTCAACCTGTGGGTCATGACCCCTTGGGGGGAGGGGTCAAATGACCCTTTCACAGGGGTCACCTGAGACCATCGGAAAACAAATATTTTACAATATTATAATTACAGATTGTTTTGTCATTAATCACTATGCTTTAGTTATATTTAAGTTCAATTTGTAACAGTTGTAATACATCCTGCATATCAGATATTTACATGATGATTCATAACAGTAGCAAAATTACAGTTATGAAGTAGCAACGGAAATAATGTTATGTTGGGGGTCAACACAACATGAGGAATTATATTAAAGGGTGGCGGCATTAGGAAGGTTGAGAACCACCATACTATCCCCTCATGAAGTCAGCCTTAACTAGGATTCCTCCCATGCTCTCTCAATTCTAACTTGTTGCTTCTCTCTACTTCCTTGAATTCAATATTCCACCAGAATGTAAACCACTGAATTTGGGATTATGGTTTATTACCCTTCTGTGTGCATCGATATCCGTACCAACTGGGAAATCCTTGGAGCTTCTCTGTCCAGAATCTTCACTGGGATTAGGGCTTAGGAGCTACTTACATGTTAGAGCCATGAGGGGTAATGGGTAAGTGCTCAGCTGATAACCAAAAGGTTGGTTTCAACTCATCATCTCTCTGGGAGAAAGAAGGGGCTCTAACGCTTATAGACTTGGGAACCCCATGGGGACAATTCTGCTCAGTCCTGTAAAGTCACTATGAATTGGTCAGAGACAAGAATGTTGGAACCCCTGCCCTTTCCATGGTTGAATGCTTATGTGCTGCCCCACGAGGGCTCCGGCTTTATTATTACCCAAGGATGATTGGATCATGCTCCCCCTGTGAAGTCAGCCGATAGACCTGCGCCTTTCTGACCCTGCCATCCACCCCCTGAATCACCTCATTAGTGGAGCCTATAAAGTCTGTTCTCTCCGGAGCCCTTACAGGTACCCAGCCTACTTCAGTCACTGAGAATGTTCCAGGGTTTTAGAGGTTATCTTTTTCTCAGGAACTCACATACAGACCAGATCTGTGGATAATCTGAACTGTAAGCCTCAATGCTGGGTTTTCAGAGCTACTGAAATGTATTCTGATGATGTGATAGTCACTATTTTAATGAGAAAAACAAATGATCTCCACTATGTACATCTTCAGATTCCGTTTTTCTGTTACATTGCTGCTGTCCAATTGATTATTCTCTTAATTTTTAGCTTGTTAAAAAACGACTTGAATTCTTATTGGTTAATGTTTCTCTGGAGTGTTTGTCTGCATTTAGTGTTTGCTTTATTAAAATGTGAAACTAACTTGAAGTCAGGTACTGTACTCTTAAGTACTTAGCATTTTTATTTTTAATAAATCATTTTACTGGGGGCTCTTACAACTCTTATAGCATCAGTTGCATCAAGCACATTTGTGCATATGCTGTCAACATTATTTTCTAAACATTTACATTCTATTTGAGCCCCTGGAATTGGCTCCTCTTTTTGCCTTACCTCCCCCATCCTCCCGAGCACTTGGCATTCCTGATGGTCAACTTCGTATATGTGATACTGCCTCCGTGGATGTTGAACAGATGTGGGAAAAACCACCCCTATGCCTTTGCCCTTTCCCTGGCTTTGCTCTGCCTACTGGCCCAATACGCAGGTCCTCGTGTGGGACACAGCACCTTGCCAGTGAGGCTAGTCCATCTCTGGTGAAGAAGCAGCTGCTTGGACTAGTGCAGCTTAATGCTGCTCTTGCCTCCTGGAAGGAAAACGTGCCTACTTAACCAAGCTGACACTGTTCATTCCTTTTCCGCAGGGGAAGTGTTTGCAATCTGTGGAAGCTGTGATGCTTTGGGAAATTGGAATCCTCAAAATGCTGTGACTCTTCTTCCAGAGGATGAGACAGATGAAAGGTAAGCTTGGAAGTATTACATGACAGGGGGGTTGTGACATTGTGATTTTAGAGACTTTTAAAATCCTGTATTGTTTTGTTCCCTTGTTTTTGTTTCCATTTTCATTTTCACGTTGGTCAAAGCTGGCACAAGCACATTGTGTAGACAGGGATTCCTCTTACAACGTTGGTTGTGGAAACACGGGTTCCCCTGTCAAACAAGGGCTGTCGCCTGGTATTTCCAGCATAGTTTTAAATAAGCAGCTTATATTCCTGAGTTCTCTTTTTAAATGTTTTGGAATTACTTTTTTTTGGCTTCTTACTGCATGATTCCTTTTTTGGTTTCAGCCTACAAGATTATTTTCTTTGATTTCATTAGAAGTAACGAGAGTCATACACATGCTAAGGAGTCCTGGCAGCATAACAGTGAAGCCCTTGGCTACTAGCTGAAAGATGGCGGTTCGAACCCCTCCAGCGGCGCTGTGTGAGCCCCTGATGGTTCACTCGGTAGAAATGACAATGTAGAGAGTTCTCTGCGACAGTTCTGCTTGTTGCACGGAGTCCAGTATGAGTGACGTGACTTGACAGCACCGAACAACAATAAGAACAGCAATGTGTGCTTAGTTAGGGTTCTTAGCTGAAGCAGCGGCATGAATTCACTACCCACATGAAGGATAGCATTACATTTAGCATGGGTGTGTTGGTGCCTCCGAATGGGAGAAGGGAGAGCTGGGTTGGTAGCCAGTTCTTTAGTTGCCAGAGCAGAATTACTCTCTAGGCTTCAGCTACCTTTTTGTGGTAGATGTCAACCAAGGTGGATGCCCACTTGGTGTTTGGGTATTTGTTTGGACATACTTTTGGTTGTTGAAGTATATGTGGGGAGGGGGAAAGAGGAGATTTTGAATTATCTACAAATATGTCCATTTCATTTATGAAGAAACACTCACCTGGGTGATTAAGGCTCTTTAGGCTGAAATTCAATTTTTCTTTAGAGAAGCATACCATGGAGCAGAGCTAGCCCAAAAAAGAAAAAAAAAATCAATTCGTGATGTGAGAGTTACACAAATCCAGAGCAAGCATTTAGAAGTACTACTTAGGGCAATTAGGCATTGCTAGGAATCTGGGAGCTTTATATGTAGATTCAACTCATGGAACTGGGTACGTAAGCTAGAAGTATCGATGGCAGAGCAAACTGAATGCAGTAAGCAAGTTGCGGCACAGTTGAGTTATTTAGTATGTTCTATCTGTAGCCTTGGGAACAACCACCAAATTATGTTTAAAAAAAAAAATCAAGCCGTGCCATTTCAGAGTGACCCTGGAGGACAGAGTAAACCTGCCCCTGTAGGTTTCTAAGTCTAAATCATGCTTCGCCCCTGCAGCGGCTGGTGATCTCTAACTGCTGACCTTGCCGTTGAACGACTCAATATGCATCCCACTATGCCCTCAAGGCTGGGGGCTTGCAAACGAGGTGTAGCGGCGTCTGACATGGGGACTGTTCCGTTTTGGCATTCGATTGGATATATACAGTGAGCTGTATCTACAGCAGGCATGGAGAGTCCCACTGCCATCAAGACAAAAGCCACAGTGGAGCACAGCTGGGATACCTGCAGAGAAGCCACAGAGACCACAAGACAATGTGGCCCAGGGAATGAGTTTAGTGCCCCTGGGCAGGAGGCTGACTTGCAGAATGTGGTGCCTTTTGGATGTCTTTCAGTGTTAAGGGGCTTTATAACACTTGACTGAGCAGGGCAGAGGCCCAGGGGTCATGTGACAGAGAGGCCAAGGATGAGAGAGAAAAGATCCTGCAGGCATCCTGGCTCAAAAGTGCTGCTTTGGCTTGAAGGTGAACAAGCGGCTATCTAGCTTAGAAGCAATAAAGCCCACATGGAAGAAGCATACCAGCCTGTGTGATCATGAGGTGCCAAAGGGACCAGGTATAAGGCATCATGCAAAAAAAAAAAAAAGAATATAAATATATGTGTGTGTATGTGTGTGTGTGTGTGTGTGTGTGTGTGTGTGTGTGTGTATGTATACCATAGTGAATGAAGGGGGAAGTGCAGAGTGGAGACCCGAGGCCCAAGTGTCGACCACTGGAGATCCCCTCACAGAGGGGTTTAGGAGAGGAGACGGGTCAGTCAGGGTGTGATGTAGTACCAATGAAGAACACAGCTTTCCTCCAGATCCTGGATGCTTCCTCCCCACCAACTACCATGATCCGAATTCTACCTTGTAGGACTGGATAGGGCAGAGGTTGTACACTGGTGCATATGGGAGCTGGAGGCACAGGGAACCCAGGGTGGACGATACCTTCAGGACCAGGGGTGTGAGGGGTGAGGCTGGGAGAGTGGAGGGTGAGTGGGTTGGAAAGGGGGAACTGATTAAAAGGATCCACATGTGACCTCCTCCCTGGGAGATGGACGGCAGAGAAGGGGAGGAAAGGAGACTCCGGATAGGGCAAGATATGACAAAATAACAATCTGTGGATTATCAAGGGCTCATGAGGGAGGGGGTATCGGGGAGGGAGGGGAAAAAAAAAGAGGACCTGATGCAAAGGGCTTAAGTGGAGACCAAATGCTTTGAGAGTGATTAGGGCAAAGAATGTACAGATGTGCTTTATACAATTGATGTATGTTTATGTGTGGATTGTGATAAGAGTTGTATGAGCCCCTAATAAAATGTTAAAAAAAAAAAAGTAGTACACATTGGAATATTAAAAAAAAAGTCCTGCTTTGTACAAAAGAACTGTATCGGTCATGGTTCTGATTCTGACTTGCAAACTGATAACTTCCTTCACAGTCTTGAGTATTGTGTATGGGTGGTGACATTGTTAGTGAGTCATTGCAATGTGGTCATTGCAATGGGTTATTGGAACCAGCTGAGCAGTAGAGTGCTGGGGGAGAACAGTTGGTGTCGCGACGTAGGCTAGTAAAGGTTGCAGGGTTGGCATATTCTGAACTCTGTCCCATAGAAATCATCGTTGGGCAGCCGTGGAGTTGGAGTCTCCTCCTTTGTGTAGTCATATGTGAACCCCTGGCATTTCCTTCTGTGTTCTTTTCGCCACACTATTTATCAAAGGTGATAGAACAATGGAAACATCATGATAAATGGAGAAAAGACTGAAGTTGCCAGAGATTTCATTCTACTTGGGCCCACAGTCAGTTCTCATGGATGCAGCAGGCAAGATATCAAGTTACGTATTGCATTGGGCAAATCTGCTCCCCCTCCCCCCCAAAAAACAACAAACAAACCCGAGCTCACTACTATTGAATTAGTGCTAACTCATAGAGACTATAGGAAAGGCTAGAACTGCCCTGTTTCTGAGACCTGTAACTCTTTGCAGGAGTAGAAAGTTCCATCTTCCGCTGAATGGCTGGTACTTTCGAATTGCTGACCTTGACGTTCAGCACCCCAGCAGGTAGCCACTGTGCCCCCATGTCTTTACAGTGTTACACAGCTAGGTTGTCACTTTGAGGACTAGCGAGTGCCTGGCCCAAGCCATGACATTTTCAAGTGTCTCATGCATGCAAATAAGGAAGACTGGAGGAGAGGCGATGCTCTTGACTTACGGTGTTGATGCAAAGAACACCAAGGATTACCAGAAAAACAAACAGGTCTGTGTCAGACGTACAGCCAGAATGCTCCACAGAAGCAAAGGTGACCAGAGGAAGTTATTGTCTCGTGAATTTGGGACATAGTCTAGGGGTGCCAGTCCCTAGAGAAGGATTGCCTGCTCCGTAGAGCTGAGGGTCCGTGCACAAAGGGCGCAAGCGCAGCTGGACTTTGGAGCACGGTGCAGGCAGACTTTGTCCTGTTGTACAGGGGTTCGTTGGGGGTGGGGACTGGGTAGCAGGTCTTAACAAAAGGCTGTTCCTGGAGACTGAGAATGAGAAGATATGAGGTACGTTCCAATACATTTTCAAAGTTTCCTATGAATTCTGTAGACGTGGGGATAATGTTTTACACTCCAGCTAATTATAGATTAGTAAGTAGAACTGGAAATTTCCTTTTATTTATCTATTTATTTATTTATGCTAGCAGAGTTGGCAAAGTTTAACTATTAGTTGGTACAATCTACCTGAAACCTTATGTTAAAGGGTTTGGGGGCTAAAGGGTACAAGCTACATATGTGCTATTCTTGCTTTACAGCAGTGATTCTTAACCAGCCACTTATTTCTCAATGCCCTATGAAGTTATATTGAATTTCACATGCAGGCCCCACACCTGAGGT
This sequence comes from Tenrec ecaudatus, assembly GCF_050624435.1. NCBI lineage: Eukaryota > Metazoa > Chordata > Mammalia > Afrosoricida > Tenrecidae > Tenrec > Tenrec ecaudatus. The sequence goes on along the minus strand of NC_134541.1, from coordinate 36,943,739 downwards.
CTGTGAAACTAAAGTCTCCTTTAAGGGAACCAAGACAAACATCTTTTCAAAAAGGCCAGATGCATTTAATTGTCAAGGCAAGGGCCAAGCTCCTTGTGGTTGTTTTGTTAAGAGCCAAGATGATGGAATCAGATTGAGGGGAATGTCCCAGATTTGTCTTGGTGGAACCAGGTTGGAAGTAGGGGTTACCCACCCTTGGGTACCCTGAAATAACATAATTTGAGTTGTCGTTTACTCTGAACTACTTAATTGATGTTTGTGCAGTGGTCTGTGATGGTGGCTCTCAAACTTTAGTGCCTTCCAGGGTCCCGGGAGACTGGTTAAATCACAGATTACTGGGCCCTGAACCCAGAGTTTCTGACTCAGCTGGTCTGGATGGACCCTGAAAATCGCCATTTCTTGCTCCCACATGCTGATGGTGGTCCGGGGACTATACTTTGGATACCACTGGTTTTATGATTTGAAGCTGAACATTAATTACAATCATAAATTACAATGAATCATTTCATCCCAGGCAACTATTGAGTTACAGCTGTCAAGGTTTTTAGGAAGGCCTGAGGGAAGCATGGGAGACGCGTGCTGGCTGGCTGGGCAGCAGTTGGGCCCAGGATGCTTAGAGTGAGGAGCATCAGGACCCGAGTGTCGTCTGTCTGTGCCTGTCCCTTCTCTCGACACATAGACCTTGTCCCCAGTGCCTCTGAGCTGCAACCTAACATCCCAAGGAAATGGCACATTAGAAAAGATCTGGCTCCGTCTTCCCACCTTTAAACTCGTTGGTCTTTCTGTTTGGAATATTTCAGACTGTATGGCTGGTTCTTCCTCATCACTTAGTTCTCAGCTCAGATAGATAGATAGATAGATAGATAGATAGATAGATAGATAGATTACCCCTCAGTCAAGTCTTCTCACTAAAACAGCGGTTCTCAACCTGTGGGTTGTTACCCCTTTGGGGGGTCCATCAACCCTTTCACAGGGGCTACCTAAGACCACCGGAAAACATATATTTCCAATGGTCTTAGGAATCTAAAGATCACTCCTCTATTCCTCTCCAGGCGGGTCTGCCCACATGCAGATACACCCACAATTGAGTACCCGGAGTGAAGACTGTTACCCATGCTACACCATGCTTCAAGACAAAAGTTCATTTATTTGTCATTAGAAATAAATATTTCACAATATGTAATTATATATTGTTTTTATGATTAATCACTATGCTTTTATTATGTTCAGTTTGTAACAATGAAAATACACCCTGCATATCAGATATTTACATGACAATTCTAACAGTAGCAAAATGACAGTGATGAAGTAGCAACGAAAATAATTTTATGGTTGGGGGGTCACCACCACATAGGAACTGTATGAAAGGGTCACGGCCTGAAGAAAGTGGGAACCCATGCTCTAAAACCTTCCTGCCCATCAGAAAGTCCAGATAGCTATCGTTCCTTTGATTTGCACTGGTTTCTGCTTTGGTGTGTGTCTGTTTAACTCTGTTAGAAAGAATGCGTCCTGAAGCTGGGGCTCCCGGTACCTGGTCCAGAGTAGGCCCCTAGTAAGATTGTGTGGAGGAATGAATACATGGCATGTGTATGTCACAGATCTGCCTTGACGGGGCTTGTGAATTATGAAATTTGTATAGATTTGGGTTTGATGGGGCTTCTGCTGCTTTTGACCTTTTCCGTTTTCTTTTGCCCTTCCTTCCCAGCAGACAATGGAAGGCAACCATTGTCCTCAGTAGAGGGGTATCAGTGCAATATCGATACTTCAGAGGGTGCTTTCTCGAACCAAAGGTATGTTTTCTTTATCCAGTTTCCAATTTCTCAAGCAAGTGTATTTCTTTCCAAAGGACACTAAGTTTGAAAACAAAGTAAAATGAGTTTGTTTTACCAAATAACAAAAATATAACTTTAGTAACATGTTAGCTGTATCAAAACGCCCTTCCGAGGCAGGCAGTGCCTTGCAGTGGGATTTGTGCAAGACTAAGAGTAAGTATACTCTCCATTGTTCTGTCCATGAAGTTGGTTTTAATGACAAACAAAAGTAAGTGAGAGGCATTTTCGGTGTCTTGTAAATTAGTAGCCAGTTGTAAGAAGTTTTCTTTTTGGTTTGATTTTAAAGCCTGAAAAGTATAAATACAAAGGGAGCTTCAAAAAGTTTATGGAGGCATGGAATGAAGCTAGTGGGATCTTTCCATGAAACTTTAGAAACTCACTTAGAAGAGAATATTTAGTTTTATGTGAGTAATTATTAATTTTTTTTCACAGCAGCCTTCTCAGTGGCTGTATTGTTGTTTTTTTCCACAATTGGAATGATTCCTCTAGATTTTTTGTTTTTTCCAAAAAGGACCAGAATTGATGGACCAGAATTATTTCTGAAAGCCTTCTGCTTTTTATTAAATAAGCTTATTCATGATGATTTTAAAATAAATATATTAGGATTACATCATATTAGAGACAAACGTTGGGTTCTTTTTCTCTTATTTTAAAGATATTTGTTTGTGGATTGGATTCTTTCCCTTCATATTTTTAACTTTTAGAGCCCACTGAGGCTGCATGTGAACAGGGCATAGCCAGGGGTCTGAGAAAAACACGAGTACAATCTTTGTACGAAATGTATGTCCCTTGGGGAGGGCCCCACTGGACACGGGCTGTGTGTCAAATATACAAGGAACCAGTCGGCACCACTCGCCTCTTAGCTACCAGTGTAGACAGCAGAAGGAAAACGGCAACCCCACCTGAGCTGTCTTTTGCACCTATTACGTTTCTTATTCTAGTACAAGAGAATACTCAGTAACTGAACTTAAATTTTCCTATGGTTGATCATCGTGTTGGCTTATCTTGACAGTAGTCTCACTTTAATGACTCAGGAGCACCGAGCATTTATTTGGCAAAGAAGTTATGTGTGGTGACAGGGTCTTTAGGATCAGTTCAACAACTGAGTGTAGTTACATAGATCATAGCAGTAATAATAACATTGAAAACTCATTTGAGAGATTTAGATTTGTAACGTGGGACATCAATGAAATGTTACTTGAAAAGGGTTGTCTAGACGTAATAAATGTTAATGGGCACAGTTTTCTAAAGTAAGACTTTTGCCAACACAGATCAATTAAGCCAACCTCTAATACTTTCTCTTTATTGAAATTATAATCCAAAGCAGAACATCTGCCCAAAACGCCATTTTGGGGGGGAAAAATTGGCAAGTAATCTACTTAAAGTAAAAAAAAAAAACAAAACCAAAACCAAGTTCCTTCTTTGTAATACTTGCAAAAGTTTACAGTATATGTTGGTGAGTGTGTTTCTTTAAGTAGGTGCTCTGTATCGTGTACACATGTACCGTGTGATGCAGGGGCTGCCACGGTAAGTATGTTTTTCATGGAATAGAGACAATAGCTACATAAAAATCCCATGCATATGGCTAGAGTAATCCCCCCCCCCCACTCCACTCCCCCCACGCCAATAGACAGTGACACTGCTTTTCTCGTAAAAGTTGGTGGCACTTTTAGAATGAAACATTTTTTACTAGAAATTGTATGAAACTTTGTTTTAAATGCGTAGTGTCAAATGATACATGTAATCTACAAGGAATCTTAAATTGGGAAGTCATGTAAATGATTGGTGTGCATGTCTTATGAGTTTAAAAATGATACCAGCAAAGTAATTATGAAAGTAAAAAATTGAAATTGGGAAATAAGATGGATTTTTTGGTTTTGTTTTTGCAAGTAGTCTAGTCAGACAATTGAACGTGGAAAGAATGTAAGCTTAAATTCTTGTGATTTGGACCAGTGACTTAGACTTCAGTTTTTTCTCATGAGGGTTTGACCTGAAGATTTCATAGGTCCCTTCCATTGCTAAAATTTTATTATAAAGCAATAAAATGTTATCATTCATATTTTCTTCCTTTGCTTTATCTGGCTTATTCCTTTTTGTTCAGAAGTTAGAGTCGGAAAGTCCTTTTTCTCTTACTTTTTCACACTCAGTCTTTCTGTGTTTGTGAAGCAAAAATAAGAGGCTAATATATTGATTTTTTTCAATAATGTTACAGATTACAAAGCAAAGTATTCTTATAAAATAGAAACAGCAAAGGAAAGTAGTAGGTAGTCTTTGGATAAAAACATTTATCTGAATCTGCAGCTATTCCATTAGTTGCGCATCTTCAAGGACAGACACTTTTAAAAACAGAATTTAACCATTTCTGATCCATAACTACCTCCCTTACTTGGGCCTAGAATTAGGAGTGTTTTATCATAGGAAATATTAGCCACTTTTAAATTATATTGTCTTTAAACATTTTCCTTCATTTCAACAGAAATATACCTTTGCTTTTCAGTACATTTCTTGTCCTTTTATAGGTGCTAGGAAACATTGATAATTCTATTTATTTCAAACTCTCTGCATTGTTCCTAATCTTCCCTCATGTTTTATCCCTAAACAAAAGAAGCATACTTTACAGTGTGGTCATCAGTGATGGATATACAATTGTTCATTTTTAGAATAACCCCTTTGCTCAGGAGGTTCTGAATACAATACACTTTTCTGATGCTGTATACTTGCATACTTAGCTGGGACTTGAACCAGCTAGGGGCCTTTGCTTTACTGATCACGAGGTGAGCCCCGTGCATTGGCCTCACTGAGGAAAGAGCCATGTCAGGAGCGCTGGGTCTGGCCTTAAGGGAGTTCACAGCTGAGCTCACCGTATCTTCTACAAAATCTCTTCAAGAAATCAATTTGTCAAGCTTGCCTTTTTGATAAAGACATCTGAAAGCAGTGATACTACTTCACTGGCTACTTTGGTAATTTGTTTTAAAAAAATCTATCTGCCCGTTGGATATTTTTTTCCTCTCAGTGTTTGAGAGCAATCATTAATTCTTTTTGGGAAACAAATTAGTTTAAAAATTGTTTTTCAATATGCATGCTTGGAAGCATTTCAGAACTGATAGTTAGCTTCCCGTACACCTTCCGACAGCGTCCTCCTGCCACTTACAGTTTTGGCAGCCTTGTGCATGCTAGAACAATTATTTTTCTCAGATCTCAAAGAATAAGGTGTTAGAGTTAACATATTATAAGTCATCACACAATTTAGAGTCATTGCTGAGATTTCAAATTTTCCAATGCTTAAGACTCATTAAAAAATAAAACACAACTTCAATAAAGCCGAAAATTTAACATTACCGTCTATAGTAGAAAAAAGTAGTCATAACACATTTTGGAAACTCATTAGGTCTTCAAAATTTACTTAATTTAAATATTATAACCAGCCAACATGGATTTGCACAGTAAGTGCTAATTAGACCCCATTCACTGTATGTTATTTTTGGTAGTGGACTCTTCTCATGACGCCACACATACTCCATCTAGTCACCTCAGGGGAGTTTCTGAGCAGTGGGTTGGTCAAAGGAATGCCTTTGTTATAAAGCTTTGTTACAATTGCTACTAAAATATGTCTCCTGCCATATATTTAGTTCACATGACTATTTTTACACGCTTATATATAGGTACTATAGTCAACACGTGGTAAAGTTCAACTGAGGCCTGAATTAAAGCAAAACAAACAAACTCTTCTACCCACTTTTTAATGCCTACCTACATTTATTATATTCATGGGACCATTTTTTAAAACCCATTTTTGATTAGTAACTTTTATAAGACCATGCATCCAAAATATCTTTATAGAGAAGAGTGTTTTTGTGTCTTTTGGGTTTTTTTAAGGGTAAGAGGATAAGAGAAGGAAATAGGTAGTGCTTTTTGGCTACTTATTCTTGCTAAGAAAGATTATATCTACTATTACTATATAAATTTACAGTTTTTGAGGCTTAGAATGTTTTATGCTTCTAATGCAAATTCAAAACCATGTCAATAAGAACTCATGGGAAAAAATATCTAACTGGTCAAGAATGAAATGTATCTCCTTTTTTAGTGTAATTGATACGAGATTCACCATATTTTCAGTTTCACATTGCTGCTTTAAAAAAAATCTATGCAGCCTACTGAATCATAAATGGGCCCTTACTGCGAGGGGCATTCAGCTGCGGAAAACGAGCACTTTCTTCCTTAGGGTTCCAGCATCTCTAGCCAATGCTTCTCAGTTTGGACATTTCGGAAGCTTACAAATCGAAAATACTTCCGTCTACTCATTTTAAGTGGTAGAATTATTGTGTAGTTAATTACTTAATGTGTTTAATTTGTTACATGCTTATTTGTTTTCGTTTGGTGCTTATTGAATGTAATCAGTGTAAAGAGTAATATCATGTGGTAATATGCAGTATATAGAGTATATATAGAGAGTATCCAGTATGTACACCGAGAGGCTACACAAGTTCATGGAAAACTGGAAGATTAGAATTTTTCCATGAACTTTTTGAAGGCCTTTCATATCTGAGTTTCCAGGTTTTTTAGGAGGACATATAGGCATAGAAAAGGAACCAAAGATTAATCATGAAGATATTGGTGGGGAGTATCCCTTGGTCATTTTTTTTAATCTTATTGCTTTCTTGTATTTTATTAAATTTTGACGTAATATCCACAGAAGAAGAAAAATGATCTGCATTTAAAATAGATATGTAAGGCCTTATTTTAATATGTAATTTTAAAAGAATTTTAAAAATTGATCAAAGGACAATTAGGAATTAATCCTTTAGGTATTAGTCGGGGGCTAGTTGGTGATAGTTTACTTTTGTTTTTAAATCACAGTAGAAGTTACCAGCAATAGATAAAGTTATTTTATTCTTTTAGTAAGAGAACTTAATAACAGAAGATACTATTAGGAATGTTCACACTGAATGAATTGATAAATCCTAATAAAGCACATTAGGAAACTGGAGTGTCAGCCCTCTTTCACCAAAGTCATCCTTCATGTGCCCGCCCACGTGCTCTTTCAGGATGCTGTAGGTTCTATAGAAGGGAGCCCTGGGGCCACAGTGGTTTAGACACTGGCCTGCTTACTGCACAGCCAGCAGTTTGAACCCCGCCAGCGGCTCCGAGGCAGACAGAAGAGGCTTGCTTCTCCCGTGAAGAATGGCAGCCTGGGAAACCCTCGGGGACAGTTCTACTCTGTCCTGTAGGTCAGAATGGGCTCGATGGCAGTGAGTCAGAGCAGTGCCTCCCCACCTTCCTCAGGCCGTGGTGCCCCCCCCCCCAAAAAAAACCCATAACATTATTGTCGTTGCTACTTCATAACTGTCATTTTCCTCCTGTTAGGAATTGGGTGACCTCTGTGAAAGGGTCCTTTGACCCCCAAAGGGGTGGCAACCCACAGCTGAGGGTTTCTGGGGCAGACGGAGTGGTACGCTCTGTAGAAATGCTGATCAGCGTGACAGGAGGGGCTGGTCTAGGTCCTGTTTCTCATCTCCTCTTCCTCACAGAGGCTGATCTGAGCTGGAATCTACTGACGAGCAATAGATTTGCTGGCTTGTTTTATTTTCCTAAGTAAACATAATAAAGAGCTTTCTGTCCTTCAGTTCCTTGAGCTTGACGTGCTGGCTGCTACTGCTCTTCTGTCGTAGTCGCAGCATTGTTGGGCCTGTCACACTGGGGGAGTTACTTGGAAGGCAGGAGGTGACTACATTATCTAGGACCATCTCATTGACTGCTGACGAGCCACACTTAAAGGATATTTGAGATTAACTGCAACTTAGGACAAAATTCCCTTTAGTTGACAATGTAAAATTCCTTGACAAAAAGTTTAGCAGTACAGACAGATTAAAGAATGGGTTTCAGACAGTTTTATGTCCCAGCTCATCTTTGTGTGTTTGTTTGTGTGTGTGTGTTTGTTTCCTCACTCATTTCCTTCTAGCACGCCTCATGTTTTGTGACCTGGTACAGTCTTGACTTTTGGCATACACTATCGATGATTAACAAACTGAATCTCTTGGTTTCATATTTAGTATAAGATATAGGTCACAAAGAGCTAATGGAGTCATGGGTAGAAAATAAGCTATAAGAAATTATTGCAGACATTTAACTTTTAAATTGCAGACGATCGGTGGTCCATGCCAAGTCATAGTTCACAAGTGGGAGACTCATCTACAACCACGATCAATAACCCCTTTAGGTATGGGCATTCACTGCATCTGTTTGAGGCATATGCATAAAGTTACTAATATGCTGCACAATGGCTTAGTGGGATTGGATACCTTCTTTTCATTCTAAAGTTTAAAGTCAATGCATTTATCAGTGGTGCAACTTTCACTTAGCATTTCATGGATCTTATTTTCAAAATGAAACTATTCTTAGTTGCTTTTCTTTATAAGCTATTAGAAATGCTTGCCTAGTTATTTTTATTTTCTTGGTTTAGATTAGTTTATTTTGAAGTATTTTATTTAGAGTTTATAAACTAAGATTCTTCTTGAAACTGAGAATCCATGGCTCTTACTGATTATTTGCTCAGACTTAGAACTTTGAGGAAAGTTCTTAAATTCCAAAGGAAAACAAAGATTTAAATTTTTAACTTTGAATATTCAGAGTAGAAATTATCTTAGCTTTTTTCCCTTACTTTAGTAAATACTTGAATGAACTAAAATTTCTTGGTTGTAACAGACACATATTCTTCCTGATTGACTTTAATTCCCTGCTGGCTATGTTGGAATCTAGATAACCAGAAAGATGGATTTTTCTATTTTTTTTAAAAGAAAGCATGTGTTTTAAATGCTTAAAAATGGCATTTTTCTTCCTACAAGTAATTTTTGACTTTTAAAAAAATACCAAAATTAGCTTGAAGTTCATTTTACATACGTGAATTTACCTACTAATATTCTTTTTACAATTGACTTCAGTGCTGTGAAATATATCTTTTAGTGTTTCAGGAAAAGTTAGAATTTAAAGATAATAAATGGCTTCCTAGCCCCGAGCTGAGATCTGAAAACAGTTTGAGTTTCTGCTCTACCCATCACAAAGGCATATCTTATTTATAAACAAATAGCCTCATCCCATCTGTTTCTTGGATTTTCTTTTTATTAGATTTTTGGTAATATATTTTACAGTTTTGATGAGAATGTACTTTAGAATTATGATAGTCCTGTACTGAAGTTGGAACTGACTAGTTACTGAATGTTTAAACAATTTGCATTTTAAGTATCTTGCAGTTAAATATATTTTCTTATTGTGAGAAGTGGAGAGGTAATTTTACATCTGGTCTCTTAAAAAGAAATGTATGCTTTGGGGCACCGTAACATTTAAGAGCCATGTAAGAGCTACCAGAAAGGCTTTGTGAGAAACAATCGTGTTTTGTTTTGTTTTTAACAAGTATTCAGACTCCTCTTTAAAGTGAGCAGGGAAGGGAGTTAGACAGGGAAGAAAATTCTTCATTTACTCAGGGGATGGGGTTTGACAGCTCTTCTTAATCTGTTGACATTTCTGTTAGAGCTAGATATGCTTGCACTTACTCATTTTTTGGTAGTTCCTCGCAGCTCTGTCTGTCTGTACAGGTAAGTTTACATTGTAAAGCTTGTAGCTGGTTTTAGAAAAGAGTGGGGCTTTCAGGAGGATTCTGGTTAGACAAGTTGAGAATGTGCACTACAGAAGAATAAGCATTTTAATTGTGGCAAGACCTTTGGTTAGGAAAACCAGTAAGGAGTTCCCATTATCCAAGAGCCTTGGTGGGTGTGGACGGTCATCCTCCCAGAGGTCCTAGAGCCCCTCCCAGAGGCGTCTCCTTTTCCTGTCCCTGTGCTGCTGCTGTGTGTCATTACCAAATAAGTTAGGCTGCTTATTCTCCTCCAGCTTCCTTGAAAGGGAATCCGTATTGAGGGCGACAATGAATATGCTTATTCACTTTGGGATGCTTTTGAATTTTAGATGTAATATATTTTTTAAAAGTCCTTAATTTTTCAGTTGCTCCTTTTGTGGACACCATGATTCTAACTAGGCCTCCTATTTTCCTTTAATTCTAGAAAGTGAAAGTATTATCGACGATGGACAGTTTGGAATCCACAGTAAGTGAGACTGCGTTTTGAACGTGTTGACTGATGTGATTGAAAGGTTACTTTCCATTCACTGTAAACAGATAGAAGGAAACAGTAAAAAGATACAAGAAACGTATAGATTCTTTTAAGTAAGTAGTTTCCAAGCATGCTTATGCTTAAGAGGTTTCTCCCTCAGGTATTAATTTGTTGGTTTCAGGTATGTTACTATAATCACCTAAGATATTTGTGGTATTAGGTGCCTTTGAGTTCTCTTGCCACCTGGTGACCCCACACAGCCAAACTGGTGCTGTACCATCCCTGTGGCCAGCTGTGAATCAAACGTTTGTCATCTGTAGGGTTGTCATTTAGCTATAGTTCATTTGGCTACATGTGTCCTTTGGTTCCCTTAGTCTGACTGCTCTGATGGAGCCTGATCAGCCTCATAGCGGCGGCAATCTGCCTCGACTGGCAGGGTTGGTGGCAGCACCTGTGGCATATGGGCCAGGACTTGATCCCAGGTCTCCCACGTGGAAGGTGACGATTCTACCACCAAACTACCAACACCCAAACTCATCACACCTAACTTTTACAATAGCAAGCAATATGTTTGAAAGTGATGTTAAAGGTTCTAAACATTTAAAGTGTATAATGTTGCGCTTAAACTAAGTTTGTTATACTGTGTGTATATGCGTTTACAGTAAACCCCAGACTAATCAGAATGTTCTAGTAATTCCCATAGAGTCTTTTAAAATATGTATGTGTGGAACAGATGCTGCATTTGTTTCCGAGTATGTTGAAATGTGATTCACTAGTGTGTTTTTCTGCTTCAGTAAAAATCCTGAGAACTCAAGTTTTCTTCAGTGATAGGAATTCTGACAGTTGAGGTTTCCATGCTGAGTAAGCTGCATTCCCATCTCAGGCTCTAGAGGGTGGGCAGGAGGTGCCACTGCATGGACTCGGAACCAGTGTGATAAACTACTGATAACCAGTTCGCTTTACCAAGTGTAGGAAAGAATGGGGCCTGCATGCTTTGCTTATGATTTTACCGTGCATGTATATTTACGCACCTTAGACATGCAGTGGTTCGAGTTCTGTTTGGTTAGGAATTTAATGGCTTGATTTCATTTGTGATGTTTTGTACATTAAAATATTGGTGTAGAATACTAAACTTTAGTGTTTTAGAGTATTATCCCTTTAAACTGTTTCTTTTTTTTGTCTTTTTGGTGTATTTGTATTTGGGGGAATTTTTTGGGACATGATTACAGTTCTTTTTATGATTACATTTTTGTTATACCTAAGTATAATTTTAGAAATATTAATTCTATTAGCAAAGAAGCTTAAGTTTAAAATAATTGTAACTTTCTCTGGTTCTTTTGAAGTTTTATTACTTATGTTTGTTGAGTTCAGATTTCTAACTTCAAGAGGACTAACAGTTTATTGCAATCATACAATTTATTTATGAAAGAATATAGAAGTGGCAATTATAGAAGTGACTCCGTTTTATTCTTAACCTTCTCATATTCAAAACTGTTAGCACCAATGAAATAGACCTAGTTGTACTTGAAACTTTGGAAGTATAACAGTGATCCTATTGAAACAATTGCTAGTCTAGAAGCTGTTTTAGAACATATAAACGAGATTTATATTACTTCAGTAATTGATTCTGTAAACTCTTTTAATTTATTTGATTTGTTAAAGCATGGGAATTGTTGGTAATAATATTCACTTAATTCCCCCCTCCCCCATCTTAAATGATCACTCTTTTCAACAACAAATATAAGACTACCTATACATTTGTTTTGGGAAAAGTACCAGCGATATGTAACTTTGGTGTTTTAAAATGTGAACATGAATATATTGAATTGTATTACAAAAATGGTTAAATTGGCAAGTCATTTTGCTATATATATTTTGCCACAATAAAGCAATTTCTTAGATGTATAATTACTTTTTTCTATATTGACTCTGCCAGATGGTGTTGAAACTTTGGATTCTGGATGGCTGACATGTCAGACTGAAATAAGATTGCGTTTGCATTACTCTGAAAAACCTCCTGTGTCAATAACCAAGAAGAAATTTAAAAAATCTAGATTTAGGTATGTGTATGTGTTTATTGACTGTGTATGTGTTTATTGAGCCATATTTCACTCGTGCTGTGGTGTTCAGACTCAGTTGGTGCTTTAAGTATGTAAACCAAGAAAACAACATACTTATTGATAATGTCACATTTTCGAATTATTGCAAGGTCTTGTGATAGAGAAATCTTCCTTTCTCAGATTGCTACAGCTAAACATGTTTGTCTCTAAATGTGGGACTAGAATAATTAGCTATCTTCAATAGATAATTTCTTCTTACACTTTTTAGCTTTAAAATTTTCCTAGTTTACCCCTAAATAGCTGATAAAAATGGACATGGTTTTATGCCAAATGGGAGCATGGCGGAAGTAAACAAAAATAATTGTTAGGCATATCCTTCAGCATTCCGAACTTTATTGTGGCTTGAGAATAAGATAGATTTTGATGAAACAAAGGTAACAGTTACTTTCAGTTGTAGATTAGATTTCTTAAGCCTATATATCCATTATATTTTTCATTCAGTTTTACAGGAGCTTTTTGACATATGTGCATGTGTGTATCTAATGTTGACGTGTTTTCTACGAAGGCGTACACAGCAGTGTAGTTTGCGTCCAGCGATATTTACCCCCGTGGTCCAGTGCCGGCATTCTACAGTGCTGCCGTTCTGGTGCTCTGTTCCCACCAAGCTGGCTCTGTGCCCTTCCTTAACCTTCTCATCGCTGTCTTCAAGTAATTGTTAACTGGCTGATATCATGTGGGTGGTTTTATTTTTATTTTTTGAAAGGATTGTATTCATGGGTGATAGTCTTTATTTTGTGAGCCAGTTTAGCTAAAGATGACCTTGGGGTGGGGTGGGGTGTTGGGTGTGTGCCGTGTGTTTGTGTGTGCGTGTGATTTTGGTTCCAGATTTAGAGCCTTATCTTAGGGCAGTAGTTTTGAGTTCTCCATAATTTAAGCTTATATGAAGAAATAGATATCAAACTGTGTAAATTGCTAAACAGTTCCCACTGCTGTCAAGTGGATCCCTGACTCTTAGCAACCTTAAGGGGGGGAGGGTCTCTGAGGCTAACTCTTAAGGAAAGCAGCTTCATCTGTCTCCTGTGGAGCAGCTGGTGGGTTTGAACTGCCGACATTGCAGGTAGTAGCCCACAGTGCCCCTGGGGCTCCTTAGCTAAATAAGAACTCACTAAAAAAATTTATTTAAAAAAAGAACTCACTTAAAAAAAAAGTGTCATTATGCATCACTTGAATGACCTGGCTTCTCTAAGAACCAGGCATTCGATCTGAATTTTGTGTCGTTTGGGACTGTGTGATAAAAAACATGCTTCCTTGACTGCCAGGGCAGACTGAAAAGGACTATTGTTCAGTAATAGAAATAATCAATCATGTAATGCTTATCTTCTTCATAGAGTTTCTAACAATACTATAGTTTTAAAATCTGTAAATGTTTCACTGGAGCTAGGATGTTTATATCCCAGTCATAAAGTAGACAGGGAAAAGGGTGCGTGGCACCTCGCTGTCATCACATTAGCGGTTAAACCAGGTGGGACTTTTCTCTGTGCCTTCACTTTCCTAGGCCTCACCTGTGCTTGTGAAAGAACTGAAATTTCTCTTCAAGATCCAGTTGGCCCCAAAGATCACATAATTTTATATATGATGATGTACGTAGTTAGACAGTTGGTTTACATGTTAAAAGAAGCAAATAAATTGTATTGTTGCTATAAGTTACATAGAGTAAGATCTTGAGATAAGGATACAGAGAGAAGAATAAATAAAACCTTGGTTGGCCTTCCAAGGAGCTCCTCACCTTGACTAGAATTAAGGAATAAATAGGTGAGGCATTAATGATTAAGCATGAACAATTTGATTAGAATAAATATGGAAGTTGAGTCCTTGTTTATAATAGAAATCACTTTGAATGTTTGCTAATATGTTGCTTAGGCTTAAAATTAATTGAAATATTTTCTTTTAACTGGTTTCCTGGGCTCTACACATTAGTGAGCATTGGCTCCTGTTAAATTATTGGTGCTTGTTCTGATCATCTTTGCCCAGAGTCATATAAAGAAAGACTGAGCTTCTTGGAGTAGGAAATAAATTTAATCTACAAAGACAACAGGACATAAAAAATAGTCATGGTGTTTTCAGCTTTTGAAAATTATGTGAAATACTGGCCATGTGGCTCCCTCTCCTTATAACTAAATTTAAAATGCAAGTTTCCCTGTCAGTCAGCTGATTGGGGAACTTTTCAAAAGGAGATCTTTATATCATTTGAGGGTTAAGAAGTTATAGCAACTATAAACCGGGAAATAGTATCTCAGATTAGCCCAAGAATTATGAGCAGAAGCAGCCTTATAGACATAGTAGACATGGAAAACTTACGAAAACATACATGTGAAAAGATGTTTGTAAAAATATGTAATGCTGTAACCTTTAGTGCACATAGTTTTTATAACCCTGGGAAGACTGAGCATGTTGCATTCTGCATTTAGGCAACATTCCTATTTATTTTTCCGACCACGTAGGGTAAAGCTGACACTGGAAGGTCTGGAGGAAGAAGATGATGATGATGATAGGGTATCTCCGACAGTTCTTCACAAAATGTCTAACAGCCTAGAGATATCCTTAATAAGTGACCACGAGTTCAAGTGCCGGCATTCCCAGCCCGAGTGTGGGTATGGCTTACAGCCTGACCGATGGACGGAGTACAGCATACAGACGATGGAGCCAGATAACCTGGAACTGATCTTTGACTTCTTTGAGGTAAAGTGATATTTTCATGTCGCGCTTCCGTGTTTGTAGCCAGCACAGCATTTCCTCTCTGGTCCGCGTGAATCACTGTTTAGCTTTCACATTCTTATGAGGCCATTGTTGATATTCTGGCTTCGGTCAGGCATACCTTCTTTAAAGCAGTGTTTCCTAAAGTGGATGACACGCCCCTCGTTCATCCTCCCCCCCCCCAGCACTCGCCTCCCCACCCATGGGGAGGCAGCTGCAAAGGCAGATAACCAAAAAACCAAATTCACTGCCGTCAAGACCTAACGCAAGGAACTATAGCACAAAGGATCCTGACAGTGGCATCTTTAACACTTCAATGAGGCCTTGTCCCGCAGATCTGGCCAGTGCAAAGCAAGGTTGATTTCTTGACTGCTGCTTCCAAGAGTATTGATTGTGGATCCAAGTAAATAAAATGAAACCCTTGGCAACTTTAGTCTTGTCTTTGGATAGTCTGAGGACACGCATGGGGCCGAAGGGCTGTCTGACTCTCCGTGGGGTCCCTGTGGAGCTAAGCATAAGGAGTTCTCTCCATGGGGGAGTTCAGTGGTTTGTAGACTGAGGGGCTTTCAGTATGAGGATTTGCTCTAACAATGGACCCTTCTTTTTGTCATTTCACTTGACCTTATCAGTATGTTATATTTATTATAAAAGTTATGGTAGGGAAGAGTTGGTATTCCTCAATGGAATATGAACATACTCAGACAGAAAGAATTGGAGTCCTAGTACTCGCTACAACATGGATGAACCTTGAGCAAACGACGCTGAGTGAGATGTCACAAAGGTTCAATATTATATGGTCCCGCTTTCGTATGTCATGTGAAGTAGGTTAATTTTCAGAGACTAAAGTTTATTTGTGTTACTAAGGGTGGTAGCGGAGGTGGAGGAGGAAGCCATATTCGGTGGTGAGTGGCTATGTAACACGCCGAGCGCATATTCGTTGACATTGGACTGTACATGTAGAAATAATATTGAATTGGCACATGCTGTGTTCTAATGTTTTTGCTGCGGTGAAAAAAATGTGCCAGGTTGTTAAGACTCTGTCCTGCTTACTTCCACAGCTGCTTGGGATGCGTGCTAGAGCTGATGTTCGCTGCAAGGCCAGCACTGCACCTCTCTTGAGGTTCTCCCTCTCTGGGGCCTGCCACAGCGCTGCCTGCTTCTTACCCCCCAGCTCCTTCCATCCCCATTCTGAGTTGATTAGTGTGTGGACCTTGGAGACTGGCACCAGCACCTAGTCCCAGGTTCTCGTAGGGCAGACTGAACAAAAAATCCATACATCAGTAGTATCAAGCATAGATGTACATATGTTGCCATCATTATTTTATAAATATTTACTTTGAGTCCTTGGTATCAATCAGCTCCTCTTTCCCCTTCCTCCCCCACCGCGGCCTTGATAAATTATAAATCATTATTTCCATATCTTAACACTGACCACTGTCTCTCTCCTCCCACCCTTAAGACAGGAAGATTTTCTTGAACTTTTCCTTGTTGCTTAAGAACCTGCCTTTTAGTCATCTCTGAAACACCCTAACTTTTCCCTGTCACATGCTAACAGTTTTGGAAATGCTTTATTTATAGACGGGGCTGATAGAATAGCCAGTGTAGTCTCAAAATGATTATTTGGTTTCTTTAGGAGTTACTTGAAATTTCTTCTATGCCACCTGTGTTGATGTACTTTTAGAGACTATAACGTACATTAAAAATTCACTACAAAATGCCCCAGACTTTGAATGTGAAGGCACGTGAGAACCTCATCGGTGCTTTAAATTCCCGTCATGCATGTAAATCAGTAGTGCAACGATGAACCTAAAATGGGAAAGTCTTCAAATATTAACCTTTCAAGAGAAAAGGAATCTTGTAAAGAAGGCATTTCCATTACCTAAATGTAAATCTGAATGCATTTCTCTCCGGTGTTCTTTAAATAGCCATAGTTTCTAAGCTGACTGTTTGTGTTGTTTAAATTAGGAACATCAGCGTTTGGTGTCGTTGTTCAGCTTACTCTCACTTCCCTTTTGCAGGAAGACCTCAGCGAGCCCGTGGTTCAGGGCGATGCCCTTCCTGGTCACGTGGGCACGGCGTGTCTCCTGTCGTCGACCATTGCTGAGAGTGGGAAGAGTGCTGGGGTCCTGATCCTTCCCATCATGAGCAGAAATTCCAGGAAAACAATAGGCAAAGTGAGAGGTATGGCAGCTACTTAGGGACCCTTACAGAGAAGCTGAGGCTAGACTGGGATTTACATTCGTTTCAAGTTGGTTTTACAAGAAGAGCAAAGATACTGAGTATTCAAACTAGTATGAAATAATAATTTGAGGGAACATATATAACTTTCTAGAAGCTTTTGTGTAAATCAATCTTGAATTATTAGATTAAAAATATTTTCTAGAGATTACCAAAGTGGGGTTAAATTGTATTTAAATATAATTAAACTCAAAATGGTCTTCATTTTCCCCCCCTCTTTGTCTCCCCCATCCCCTCTTTATTTTTTCTCTGAAAGTTGACTATATAATTATTAGGCCCTTGCCAGGATATAACTGTGACATGAAAGCTTCATTTTCCAAGTACTGGAAGCCAAGAACTCCACTGGACGTGGGACATCGAGGTGCAGGGAACTCTACAACAACTGCCCAGTAGGTTGAACTTGTGCAGGTGTGGCATGTTCGATAAGGCTACGTGGGTCTTTCCTGGCACACGGTCTGATAATGGTTGTTCTTTAGTTTAATGGCTTCTAGAGGTACAGGGATTCCCAGCTTTTCAAAAGATTTGTTTAGACCACTTTGATTTTATGAAAAACCTACAAGTCTCTGCTTTTACTGGGAAAAAAAAATTTTTTTTTTCACTTTTATGGGGAAGTAGTGGAGAAAGAGAAACTCGTGTTTAGTTTAGCAAGCTGTTACAGAGGCCGCTCCAACCTGAGCCGCCCGTGAGACTGGCCTCGCCATAGTTTGCACTGTGTTATGTTTGTTATTTGATAGGATTTGACAAGTTAGATTTTGGGTCAGGCAATGATCCAAAAGATTTTCCAGGTAAATTACTGGACAGTGCTTTCACAAAACTGTGAAACTTTTTGTGGGGACGTTCTGCTTTGGGTAATGGGAGAGACCGCAGATTCTGTAGGAATTAAATGGAGTTGGGTAGTTGGAAGTTGAAATTTATTTAAAGACCAACTTTCTCTTAAGATTCTGTTCTGATCAGTCTCTGTATTACTCTGTTCACTTGACGAAAAGGGGGAACAATAAACCCAGAATTTTGTCGTGGTGTAAACTTGAGGAATGACAGGAATGCGACTCGGACCGAGCTCTCCAAAGAAGCAGAGTTCATTGTGGTAGAGGTGCTCTCCTACCTAGCTGTGTAGATTTGTAAGGTAGACAGTTGACCAGCATTGTAGTTCATTTTGACAACTTTTCTGCTATAAATTTTAACCTCTCTCCTCTCTATTTTTTGAAGTAATACTATTATATAATTTCAGTAAGTCTTTCTTACGGATTATAAAGCATATCACTGAAGGAGTACTATACAGCTCCCCTTATCAAACACTACAGCTTTTTATCTCTAGTCTTAATATAATTTTCAAACAGCTACCTGTTGGGGCATCTATCTTTTCCCGTCCTTTCACCAGAGCCTCCCAGTTAGAAGTTACCTGGTGAAAAACAGAGGAGCTGGGTACCAAGGGCTCAAGTAGAAAGAAGATGTTTTGGAAATGTTGATGGCACATCCGTGCAAGTGTGCTTGATGCCATTGAGTGATGGGTTGTTGTAAGATCTGTAAGAGCCCTCCAATTAAGAAAAGATCTGGAGACCTCACTGCAAGAAACCCGTTTCTGCATCTCTACCCCTTCCTGCAATTAAAGGGGATTATGTTTCTTACTGGGCCATATCTTACTACTCTTCAAGAAAAAAAAAAGCAGCGATGCACTATTAATACAAGGAAGGCAAGTCCCTATTATTGTGGTATTGAATGTGCCCTGTATTCAGCTTGAAAGTATAATTAAGCTGTTAGAGTTTACATCAATGTAAAAGATATTCATATATACTCATATCAGCTAAGTAATGATGCCCATCTTATATCTCAAATCAAACTCACTGCCATCAAGTTGACTGTGACCCGAGCAACCCTATAGGACAGTAAAATTGCCCCTGTGAGTTTATGAGACAGGCACGGAACTCTATAGTAGAAGGTCCAGCCTTTCTCCCTCGGGGCGGCTGGCGGCTTCAAACTGCTGGCCTTTCACTTAGCCGTCCAGCTCCTACCACTGCACTACCAGGCTCCTCCATGTTATTTAGAGTGGGCAAAATTAACCTCATTAGAGGACAAACACAATTTTCATTTTTGAAGAACAATTACTATCTTCATGAAATTGATTTCATAGTTCCTGTAGTATATAACAGTGTTTCTTCTTTATTTCAGACTTGCTAAAGTTCAAGAAAACACTGTTGCATCTTTAAGAAATGCTGCTAGTCATGTAAGTCTATAACTCAGTGGTTCTCAACCTGTGGGTCACGACCCCTTTGGGGGTTGAAGACCCTTTCACAGGGGTCGCCGGATTCATAACAGTAGCAAAATTACAGTTATGAAGTAGCAACAAAAACAATTTTATGGCTGGGGGGTGTCACGACCACAGGAGGAACTGCATGAAAGGGTTGGTCATGGCACGAGGAAGGTTGAGATCCAAGGCTATGATTGAATTAACTTTGGGCTGTTGCAGTTAGAAATGTGGGTCTAGGGCTCCCCCTGCAGTGTAAATTGATAGTTTTAAAGACAACTATTTATGTGGCTAGGCAACATGTTTCTAGGAGAAGATGAGGATCGCTAGATGAAGATTTGGGTGAAAGCAATAGGTTCCGAATCACTGTGCTTGCAGCTAACCAGTTTTTAGCGATGAGAAAACAGAATTCCCCCTTTCAGCACTGGTGATCATTAATGGAATAATGTACTTAATCAGATACGTCGGTTACAGAAGGATGTGCAGATCATTCTAGGCAACAGTTTTAAAAACATCCTAAATATGTTAACTTTATTTTTAAAAACAAACAAAAATAGTCCCCTTTTAAAAACCTAATCAGGAATGAATCTGTTTTTACAGAAACTGCAACTTGGCATTTTAACTCAAGAACCTGAGTTTTTCCTGTGATTCTCTGTCTGACTAGGAAGCCCACCATAAGAAAATTCTGTTATTTCTTTTCCCCCACTGCATCCTGCATAGGCCTTCACGTGTGCCTTTTAAAAACAGTTTAAAATCAGGTAAACTTAATTAGTGAAGTGGTTAACCTGATTACTTTTATAAGAAAACACCACCCAGTCATTAAAAAAAACAACAAAACCTTCATTGCCAACTTACGGCAACCATGCAGGATAAGGGGGCAGGGACCCTCTGCATTTCTGAGACGGTTAACCGTTTGTTGGCAAGAGTAGACAGCCCCTCTCAATTAAACTAGTGGCCGCAGTGAGCATCCACCAAGCCACCACCAGGGCTCTTCATTCATCCAAGTGATAGGCTTCATTTTTAAGTTAGTTTAATGTCTCTGAAATTGAAGTGGATTTTACAGCTTTTAACATTAATTTTTCTATTGTATAATTCATAGTTTTGTTGGCATGTAATTCGCACATCATATTCAATATTTCAGTCATCTTACGAGTTGTACAGTCATCTACAGCTTTGTGAATGGCAGCATTCCCTCCCTCTTGGTGTTACCTAAAGAATACATTTTACATTTCATGCCAGCATAACTGCCCCCACACCCAAATAATTTGTTAACTGTAAATGTGTGATGAGACCTTGTGATACATTTTCAGGGTCTCTTGCTTTTGAGAGAGGATTTCAGTAAACCTTCCTTCTTGAAATCCTTTGTGATCCACAATTTAGAATACTTTATTTTAATTACTTAAATCTTAAAAGCATTTCAAGATATTTTATTATGTTACTGGCAGATTTCTTAAAACACACATGAATTTGGGGATCAAGATTTGATAGGCGATTATGCAAATAAAATATTTGGAAAGCTTCCATTTAAGCTCTTTAATAGTTATGACTATTTCAGGACAATAGGGTTTGTTCCCTTTGAAAGGATTGATTTGGGATGCTGTCTTGTTTTAAAGTAATACAGGAGCTACACTGCCTTCATTGGAAGTCATCAAGGGATGACTTTAAAGCCTCCAGCTCCTAGGGCTTTGTCTGGTACCCATGTGCACTCGCAGGGTGGCCGGCCTTCCAGGACAGGGGCTAGAGGGTGGAGCAGGAGAACGTGTCTATTCTTGATCAGCCCATGAGGTTGCAGGACCCTCAGACATTGATTCCTGCTGGCGTTCTGTCCATGAACACACGTTTGTATGCCAGTTTCTGCTGTCTTCCTTTATTTGGATTCCTTCTCTCTCTGCATCAGATGATTCTGTCATGAAATTTGGCACCATGTTGCCATTTTCTGTTCTCTCTCTTGAATCTCAGTTACCATTTCCCTCTAGTCTCTGTCCTGAGGTTTTTCCAAGCAAGGCTAGCCTGTTGCTCCAGGGCATCAGGGAGCTTACTGAAGAGGCTCTGCAGCGTGACACCCCATCTCCCCTCTGAGAGGCAGCTGTGGCATGTGGGGGTCCCCCAGGCCCCCGGCTCATGCTGACAGCAGTAGCTGTAGCAGCCGGGTCACCTGGGAACGCTGCCTCAATGCAGCCCAGGTGCCCCAGGTGTTGCAGGGGATCAGAGCCCGTCTCTGCCAGGGAGCAGCAATTACTCCTGCAAGGGAGTATAAAAACTGTCGTAATTGTCTTAAGAGAAGGATGTTTTAGAAAAAGTTGAAACGTAGAAGGAATTTTTATGGTTTGGTTTGTAGGTTTATAACTTTATAGAGGGGCATACATTTCTTCTTGTCGATGTTTTGTGAACCTTCCTTTTTTCAGAACTTACTGCATTATTTCCTTCAGGGTGCAGCCTTTGTAGAATTTGATGTACATCTCTCAAAGGATTTTGTGCCTGTCGTCTATCACGATCTCACCTGTTGTTTGACTATGAAAAAGGTATGTCGAAACTCTTATTGATGGTTCAGAGGACTAAATATAAGAAATACTGTTTTTTTAATTACGTGTTAAGTAGTCGGTCAGTTTGCTACTTAAGTAACTTAGTTGGCGAATTACTGCATCTTATCTCTCTGAAGCTCCTACATCAAAAGAGTGATGAGACAGGAATATTGCTGTCCTTGATGTGCATCTTTTTATTATAAGAATTACTGTCTACCAAAGTGACATTCCAGTGGTTTCTAATCTGTTGGCCACAGTCACACTTATTTGAGGCAGGAGAGAAGGGATAGCGTAGTGTTAATTTTATTTTTTACTTGCCCATCTATTTCTGCTTCTGCCTTTTCTTCTAATTGCAAAGCCATACAACTAAAACAGTAAACAAACAAACATATAAACAAACAAAACCTAGAACTAGAAAAAGGGGGTTTGGTTCCACATAGTGTGGAGGAGGCTGAGGGCTTTAGACTTGGGAGCCAGGGTGAGATGGCAGACATAGAAGGAGATGCTCAGAACTAAACACCAAGAGGAGACGGCTTCCTGTTCCCTGCTGTCTTGAGCTCAGACCCTGTGATGGGCTTGCTGGCGTTACCAGAGTTGCCTCTCCCTTGTTCTTTGATTTGGTTTGTTCTGGAGAGCAGCAGCGTCTGCATCGTGTGACCCCTGGCGGTTAGACCAAGTGCGCTTGGTGGTAACCCACCAGCGGCCCCGGTGCAGGGTTTCTGGGAGGACCGTGTCCCGTAACGCAGTGCAGCCAGGACTTTTACGAGTTTCACTGCCAGCCCAGTGGTGGCAGCACCAGGATTCAGGTTCTCTAGGCCAGAGCAACCTCATCTTCCTGCCTCTGAAATCACCCAGATGTCACAGTTGTCCAGTTGTGAAGCGTCAGGACCTCTGGCCCACCACACTGCTGCCATAAAAATACAGGAAGCGATGCAAGCACACTGGGCGGCCTCATTAGAAGCAGCTCCCAAAACCCAGCTCCCTGCCACCAAGTGGATTCCCACTCAGAGCTACCGAGCCAGTGGGTCAAGGTAGAGCTGCCCCTGTGGGTTTCAGGAACTATAGCTCTTTCCCGGAGTGGAACGATTCCTCTTTCTCCCAGAGCAAGTTTACTGCTTACTGGAAAGCAGCAGTCCCTGTGCTCAGTCTCATTTTGCAAATCACTTTCCACCCGTGGCTCATCTTCCTCTGCTCACCGCTGGGACAGTGGGCTATTATCCCACCGACGCGCTACTCGAGGCTGGCATGATGTCCTTCTGTTGCTTACTTGGTGAAATGCTGAATGCATTTGGGGTTTTAGTGGCATGGTCCTTTACTGTTTTATGATCCACCTTTGTTTTTTAACTGTGTAAGGAATTTAGCAAAATATTTTTTCCTTAATGTAAATAGACAACAGCCAAACTTTTAAGATGGCTATTTTTTTTGATAGCTGATCTAGTGTGAGCCAGAGGTAAATCCAAGCTGGCGTAAAGATGACGAGAGGAGGGACACGATGGATGTTTGAAATATATTTAATTTAAGATATGTATGCATAAATATACACCTGTGGATATACGGACTTGTGACCGTTAAGTAGGCTCTAAACCTCTGTACACAGATTATCAAGTGACACTTCAGAGACTGACACTGTGGGGGTTGATTTGATGTTACCTTTACAACTGCTGGCATGCTTTTTGGTGGAGTGGGTTGAATAGGAGCACTGCCTGCTGGAGGCGTATGCTAGACTCTGATCGGGCACACAGTTCAGCCTGCGAGAGGATTTCGGTCTGCGTCTGGTGAGGTTGGATTACTGTGGTGTGCAGAAAAGAGGTGGTATAATGAGTGGGAAGTAGGGGGGCGTCTGTTCCAGTGACAGATGTAGAGTAAGGTAGCAGATATGGAGCAGGTCAGTTTTGCTGTGGGGGGATATTAATACGAGGCAAAATGAGAAGAAAGGGCATGGTAATGCATCTAAATAACTCAGATTGAGATTAATGAATTTAAGTTATTTCTAAAGATCTATGGGAGATTAGTTGAAGAGGATTACTTACTCATCCCCAGTTTTCACCAGGCTGATTTGCTCTGAACTTGAACCTGGATGAGTTAATTGGGTAACAAAGTAATGACTTGTATATATTTTCTGTTTGAGTTTTAATTAAGCTAGTGTTGTGTATATATATATATATAAACAGAATTCATGTTTACTGTTAAAAGTACAAGTAGTTCAGAAGTTTATGAAGTGAAAAAATAAGTCTGCCTTCCCTTTTTCTCCTTGTCTCACCCTGTACTCTTAGTAATTTCTTCCTTATTCCACCTTCTTCCACATTCCAGAAACATGAGGGGCTTCAACAAGTCTGTGGGAAAAGGACATGAAAATATAATGAGCCCGCTGTACTTTATGCATCTACAGGCTCCCATTGTGCACACAGGGTGTCTTAGAGACTTTGTTGGGTTGGTGAATTTTGGTGGCACATTAATGCAAGTCCTTGAGGTGGAGGCATAGTGTGACAATCTATATGGCACTGAAACGTAACAGAAGAGCAGAGTTCTTGCTAAATACTAGTACTTAGGGATGCTAGCATTTTAATTTATCAGATACTTATTAATTTATCGGACACAATGGCTTTTTCTAGTGGTTTTTAATAGCAGAGAAAAGCTTAAAGACCCATGAACAAATCTCACATAGTACTTAACATGTTCATTTTCTAGTGTGTGTCTTTACGCGCACGTGTGCTTCAGGTACAATGTGTGCAGAACGATAGGGAATAGAGGGGTGACAGGCTTTTGACTGTGGTGTCCTCAACGCCCCCACTTCCTCCCAGCTGTGTTCTTTCTGTCCAGCCTCCTCCATGTCCGTTCAAAACAGAGCCCAGAAGAGAAGAGGTGTGTGTGTGGGGTGGGGTGGGGTGTTAGTTAGGAGGGCATCCCTGCATGGGCTCCTTTGTGGCCACAAAGCACTGTTGTTCAGTCAACTGAGGCGTTGGGGTTAATATCTAACGTTTGCGTAACAATTTAAGTGTCAGTTTTATACTTTTTTTGTTTGTTTTGTTTTTTAGAAATTTGATGCTGATCCAGCTGAATTATTTGAAATTCCAGTAAAGGAGCTAACATTTGACCAACTCCAGTTATTAAAGGTAGTAATGGTCTCATGGAATGTGACTAGTCCTTTATCTTTACTTGTATCGGCCTATGGGGCACATGGGAATGCCTCTGTATAGTCCACATCCAGAGTGTATAAGCTTTGGTCTTTGGTTCGATAAAGTTTGAAAATTGACTTGGGCTGATCCATCTGCTCTCCTAACAGTTTTCCTAAAAACCCTGTTGATTTTTGGATCAGTGAAGAAGTGAGGTCAGAGGTCTTTGTAGCCCGAAGGAAAGTAGCCCTTCTCACCATTTTTGGTTGGCATTTGGTCTGCTTTCCCATGCAGCTTACTGTTTTCCAATAATCTTGGCCTGTTACGTGCAAGTTGGTTTTTATCAATTTCTACGATCTCTGTTTATGTTGTTGAACCATGTTATTTGGCATAGTTCTTCCCAACCCATTAGATACCCAGGTAAACGGTAGATTATGCAAGTCTAAACAGATTCCTAACTGAAGATTTTAGGTTCTACGTCTGTACTTGGCATTTGGTGTATCCACATGCACAATCTGTCATGCGCTATCTTTGTCCCGTGGTTACTGACTTATACCAACATGTAGCGCACACCGATGCAGTGGCGCTGACGTGCATGCTCCGCGTTGCATTGCCATTCTCCCCCAGTAACAAACTCCCGCCTCCTGAGTTGCAGGTGGCCTCGTGAGTTACTGCTGTCTGGTCCATCTTAGACGGCTCCTCACGGGGCCACACTGCTCACTGTTTTCTGCCGGGTGAGCTAAACTGCGGTTTGGGTTTAGGAAGACGTGGGATAATCTGGGTTGAAAGTGTGAAGATTGTCTCAGGGCAGTAGTTTCGGGGTCCTCCAGCCTTCGTGGCAGTGCTCGTTCTATGAAGCTGAGAAGTGTATGTTTATGGTCTTTTCTAACTCACTAGCTCGTCAAGTTGCAGTTTTGTTAACGGTATCTTCATAGCAGGGCTTGTTTTTTCTGACGACGTTCGTTTTGTGTGTGTGTGTGTTTTGCAGCTTGCTCATGTGACCGCACTCAAATCTAAAGATCGGAAAGGTAGGCACCAGTTTGGCAACCCTTTGAATGTCGCTATCGTTGGTATGATATTTCCTTCTCTGTTTCGGCGAATTCAGTATTGGCGTATTTAAACGTCATTTTCTAGAAGTGGAAAGCCTTGTACAGTAATTTCCACATGCGTACCTTTGATAACCAAATTTTGTGGGCTTGAGTTTCTTTCTTACACAGAAGCCAGGCTTCAAAATGTTTATGGAAAATCCATTATGTTTTACTTCTAATATTTTTGAAACCCCCTCATGCATGAAGCATGCAAAACACTGTTATTTGTAGCCATTAGTGTTCACTCGATGATTTTTCTTACCTCGATAATCAGGGTTCAAATTTTGCACCAGGCAATCTCACACAATTAACAATTAATTATAACACAGAAAAGAATCTGATGCCAGAGCTAGACTACCTAGAACTTGAGTCTACCCATGACCTTGGGCAGGCATTTTTGCCTTAAATATTCCATGCTTCAGTTTCCTCAAAGCTTGCCCTGCCTATTACATCATTTTATGATTTCATTGTACTGATAGTCAGCTGTGCAATACTAGTTATTTGAGGCTTTTTGCATCTGTTTTGTTTGGGGGTGGGAGTGGAGGGTATGATAAGCGTCGTGCCTCTCCCACTAGATTTTCAGCTTCTGAAGGATAAGGACCCTTTGTCCCCGAGCCTCTGCATACAGTAGGTCCTCCACACACGTTTGTCTGCACTGTGGTCGTGGTACAGTACAAGCACCCCATGAAGAAATGTGAGGTGCTAGACACTTGGAAGAACGGTGTATCCCCACAGCACAAACAGGGCGTGGTTTAGCAAATAACGTCTTCGGGCTATAGATCTTTCGTGACTCATAGTCGGCCATCATCAGTGTTTAAATACATTTTACCTTCCTTTGTGAGACGTTATCACTGCTGAGGCCACCGATGGTGGTGCTTGTATTCGGTTCTGCAAACCAGTTTCCTCAAGGTGCCGGTATAGAAAATGGAGTCTGACTGCCTACAAACAGCAAATGCGTGAGCCTTGGCATACACTGTACCCAGAAGGATTTCCTATGACTTTAGCTTTTTTTCTCTTTTGCTCTGAGAATTTAGGAAAGATTTTAGTGAATAGCCTGCTATTATTTACTCACACGTTTTTGTCATTTAATATTTCAGAATCTCTAGTTGAGGAAGATAATGTATTCTCTGAAAACCAGCCATTTCCTTCTCTTAAGATGGTAAGTGTCTTACAAAAAAATTAAGGAAAGGGCTATTCTATTTGTTCTGTTAGCCCAAATAGCTTGTGCTCAGTCTCATAGCAAACTTTTTGCTGTCCAGTTGCTTCTGCCTCCCGGTGGCCCTGTCCAGCGCAGATGTACTTAACAGCATCATCAGGGAGCTTCTTAGAAAAGACGCATTCTTGCGTGGCACCTCTGGGCCACTTTGTTTCACAGAGCAACAGCAACAGCCCATGGTATTGATAGAAGATTGGACAGGTCTTACTCAGCTTCCTCACCCTGGCACGCGTTCACTCATGTACTTTAGGATCATCATCGTTTTAATCACAGACAAATTTTAACATCCCACCCCCAAGAGAAACCCCAAATGGCAGAATACGGTTTCAATATAAAGAATCATCGTGCTCCAAATTCAGTATTTAATCAGATGAGCGCTGGTACACGTACTTTTTTTCCTTTTTTTAAATTGTGTGGCTTTGTGTTGTTGTTAGCCACCTTTCGGCCTTTTCCGACTCACACGGGACAAAGCCCTGCCCGGTCCTGCACCAGCCTTGCAATGGATCTCCGGTTTGAGCCCATTGTTCCTGCCACGGTGCCAGCCCATCTCATCGAGGACTTCAGCTTTTCCCCTGCCCCCCTACCTGCTGTGCTGGCTTATCTAGGGACTGGTCTCTCTTGACAACATGTCCAGGGACTCCCGTCCTTGCTGCTAAGGAACATTCTGGCTGTCCTTCTTCCGAGACAGATTTGTTTGTTCTTTTGGCAGTCCGTGGGGTTTTTTATATACTTGCCAGCACCGTGATTCAAATGCATCACTTCTTCAGTCTTCCTCATTCAGTGTTTGACCGGCACGTGCAGATGAGGCCATTGAAAGCACCATGGCTTGGGCCAGGCACATCTTAGTCCTGAAAGTAATTTTCTTACTTTTCAATACCTTAAAGCAGCAGTTCTCAACCTGTGGGTCACAACCCCTTTGGGGGTCGAATGACCCTTTCACAGGGGCCACCCGATTCATAACAGTAGCAAAATGATGGTGATGAAGTAGCAACAAAATCATTTAATGGTTGAGGGGTCACCACCACCTGAGGAACTAACTGTATGAAGGGTCGCGGCCTGAGGAAGGTGAGAACCCCTGCCTTGTGCAGCAGATGTACCCAGTGCAGTGCATCCTTTCATCCCTTGACTGTTCCCTCCACGAGCGTCGATTACAGATCCAAACAAGACGAACTCTTTAACAACTTCCAATTTCGCACCCATTATCATGATGTTACTTTAGTAGCAACGTTAAATAAGACTAAAAACATACAAAAAGAAGTAAAAGCCCCACACAAAATTGAGTCGAAACTGTACTTTGCAGTCAGCTGTGTAGGGTCAATGCTGGACTGGACCCTAGGGACACTAGACTGACTACCAGCTATGTGGTGGTGCTCACTGGAGTGCCTTCAAGCCACCTTCAGCTGTGATCTACTGAGTGACTCCATGGCAGTCTATTTCCGTAATGATTACAGTCGAGGAAAACCCATGGGGCAGGTGTCCTGTGTCATGGTGGATCGCTGTCGGTCACAGTTGATGTGACGGCACTCAAAAACAACAGGACAAATTCCAAGTGCTTCAGTCGTTGGTTGAGCATTGTATAACCATTACCTTAGACGCCTGACTGACCGGGATGCCGTGTAGAGAACGTGTGCTTGCCGATCTCATTACAGCTTGGTTTCGGGGTTCCTTGTTCACGTGATCAGATCCTTCTCTGTGGGGGTTGTCATCCTTTAGCACACGTGTCGCCTAGTTTTACTTCTGACTTTCTCATTCAACATAACTGTCAGCCCATTTACTTGGTTTATGAGAGAGCATAGTGGCTTAGGCTTGAGGCACAAAGTCTCTTTTTCTTTACTGATGACCCCCTTCCTTAATGACTAACAATGTTAGTAATCATTCTGTTTTCCCTTTCTTCTTCCTAATCCGTTACTGCCAATATGCAAAATCTAGGTCTTAGAGTCTTTGCCAGAAGATGTAGGATTTAACATTGAAATAAAATGGATCTGCCAGCAAAGGGTAAGTAATTTTCCAAGGTAATGCATTCTTGCCCCCTCCTCCCCATTGTTTAATTTGTTTTGAAAGTTCTTTTGTTGCTATTTTTTTGTTTGAATGGAACCTGTCAAGATGTAATTGCACCACCTCCAGCAACCACAGGGCGCTCTGGACCTTTTTAACAAAGTTTATCTTATGCATTTACTAAAATGAGTTCTTAAAATTAATAGTTACTGAATTATTGTAGAAATTTTCATTTACAAGTACCTCTTTGGCTCAGTAATGTCACGACTGCTTTCTGGGCACACTTAGCATGTTTGACACCGAAGCCAGCCATCTCGTTTTAGGTAATGGCCTCAGCAGTTTCTGTTGGGTGGTTGCAGCTAATAATCGTAACCCAGGAAAAGGGTTACGTATTTTAAATCAGTTCCAGAATTATTCATTCACTCAAAAAACTATTTACTGAAAAGCTGCTCAGAGCAGGCAGTTTTCTCATGTTTGGGACAAGCAGTGAACAAAGCAGATTAAGG
Organism: Tenrec ecaudatus; assembly: GCF_050624435.1. Taxonomy (NCBI): domain Eukaryota; kingdom Metazoa; phylum Chordata; class Mammalia; order Afrosoricida; family Tenrecidae; genus Tenrec; species Tenrec ecaudatus. The sequence goes on along the minus strand of NC_134541.1, from coordinate 36,914,071 downwards.
CGCCTGCCTGTCAAAACAGCAGCTAGCTTGCTTTGGTGTGGTCGGTGGTCACCAGTGAAAGTGACTGGGGCAAGCGGCCGTAGGAACGGTTAATTTGGGTCTCATTGTTAGTTGTTCTGGTCAGCATATCTGTTTGGGAAAAGCTGGTCCTTGTTCATGTAGGTAAGTGATCTACAAAGGTTTTCCTAATAGGTGGTGGTTTATTGTTCTAGCTGTATATCAGAAAGGCTCTTGGTTTTCTTATAGTTGTTGAATTGCTTTAATTCTCTGTTGAGGATTTTTAAAAATCATTTTATTGGGGCCTCGTACAGCTTTTACCACAATCCATACAGACATCCATTGTGTCGAGTACATTTGGACATTTGTTGCCATCATCATTTCCATAACATTTTCTTTCTACTTGAGCCCTTCCCTCAGCTCTTGCTCCCCTTCTCCCACCCTCATGAACTCTTGATAATTTACAAGAAAAAAATTTTTTTTCTTGTCTTGAATCAACCACTGTCTCCCTTCACCCATTTTTCTGTTGTTCGTCTCCCTGGGAGGGGGTTATATGTAGGTCATTGTGATCGGTTTCCCCAACTTCCCTTTACCCTCCTGGTATCGCTACTCTCATTATTGATCCTGCAGAGTTTATCTGTCCTGGATTCCCTGTGTTTCCAGGTCTTATCTGTACCAGTGTACATCCTCTGGTCTAGCCGGATTTGTAAGGTAGAATTGGGGTCATCAAAATTTGGGGGAGTGAGGAGGGAAGCATTGAAGAACCAGAGGAAAGCTGTCTGGTTCGTTGATGCTACACTGCACCCTGACTGGCTCATCTCTTTCTTGTAAAGGGCTGTCCAATTGTCTACAGCTAGGCTTTGGGTCTCCACTCCACACTCCCTTTCATTCACATTGATAGGATTTTTTGTTCTGGGTCTTTGTTGCCTGATACCTGATCCCATTGATACCTCATGATCACACAGGCTGGTGTGCTTCTCCCATGTGGGCTTGATTGCTTTTCAGCTAGATGGCCGCTTGTTTATCTGTTGAGGATATTATATATATATATATGTATATATACACACACACATATATATATATATATATATATATCCAGTACCAGAGATTTTTTTAAGTAATAGTCCACTCTGACTTGGGTTCAAACTGCCAGCCTTTCCATTAGTCCTGAGTGATTAACTGCTGTACCATCAGGCCTCCTTATAATTAATTAATGGGGTTTTGTATTATTGAAAAAAGTAGATTCCTTGTGCTCTGCAGTCTTTAAAAAATCATATAAAATAACAAGATCACAGTGGACTACAGATTTTCAGACTTTGGTCTTTGTTTATTAACCTTAAAATGGACGTCTATTAGTGGCCTACCTCATTGCTTTCTCTGAAGAGTCACTATACCTGAAGTACCGTCATTGCCTATCACGCAAGGCTGTATACAGGTGGTGGGAGGTGATTTCATTTTCCAGGTCTTTGGTTTCATCGTTTGCAAACTAAAAAGGGTTGGACTAGATATAGTCAAATTTGGGGTTTTTTTTGGCGGTGGCGGGGGGGGGCATTTTTTCTAGCACTTGATTTTAGGGTGTGTAATGGTTTCCATTTTTCTCTTTATTTTACATAGGACGGAATATGGGATGGCAACCTATCAACATATTTCGACATGAACCTGTTTCTGGATATAATTTTAAAAACTGTTCTAGAGAATTCTGGCAAGAGGAGAATAGTGTTCTCTTCCTTTGATGCAGACATTTGCACAATGTAAGTAATACACAGTGTTTTCTCCTATGTGCTTAGAAGGTTGCCAGGACGTGGTGTGTCCTCTCTTTCTTCATTCCCTATTATCATTGCTTGCCGGAACACCAGACCATTGCCCACCAGGCCCCTGAGCCTCCAGCGTGTGTCTCTTGCAGCCATGTAAGACCTCCTTACCCCATGCAGCGCCCTCAGGGGCTCTCCCCTTGCTCACCTAGAAGAGTGTCTTGGCCGTTGTGATGCATCAGCTGGAAGGTTTGTTTTGGAAAGCCTGTTGATGATGGTGTGTGAGCCATGGGATCATGCTGCTTTGCTTGGTGGTTGGTTGATGCCTTTATACATGTTTTCGTAATTTTCAAAACCAGATATATTTCTATATCCCAGCATTGAAATCAATCTCTTAAATGGATTTCTTTTTCCTTTAGGGTTAGGCAAAAACAGAACAAGTATCCCATATTATTTTTGACTCAAGGAAAGTCTGATATTTACCCTGAACTCATGGACCTCAGATCTCGGACAACTCCAATTGCAATGAGCTTTGCACAGTTTGAAAATCTACTAGTAAGTTATGTTTGCATTTTTAGGTCATACAGAAGTCATAAATAAGATTTTGCCGTACTTTGGCCAACTAGTTGCTAAGTGTGTAAGCCAGCAATTGGCTTTACTGCAAAGTGAAGATACTGGGTGTCAAGAATGAGAAAAGCCGTTAAATCAGTGTTCCCAAAGTGGGCCATTCCACCCCCGGGTGGTGCAGACACAGTTGGGGTGGGGGCGGGTGGGGGTTGCAAAAGCAGATACCTACACTTTGTCGTTGCTACATTATAAGCTACAGTACAAAAGGTTTTCATTACTTAGGGGCAATTCAGTAATTTCTGTTTCCTGGAAAGGGGGTGGTAGGCCAAATAAGTTGTGAACCTGCCAGTTAAATGAACAAAGTAAAACATTTTCTTTTACGGATACGTTGTGCAGTTTTGTGAGTGGATTTATGACTTGTCTAAAATGATCAGACACTGAATTTTTTTTAATTTTTATTTTAACAATTTATTGGGGCTCATACAATTCTTTTCACAGTTCATACATATACATACATCAATTGTACAAAGCACATCTGTACAGTCTTTGCCCTAATCATTTTTTTCTCTTTTCTTCTTTTACATTTTATTAGGGACTCATACAACTCTTACCACAATCCATACATATACATACATCAATTGTATAAAGCAAATCCATACATTCCCTGCCCCAATCATTCTCAAGGCATTTGCTCTCCACTTAAGCCCCTTGCATCAGGTCCTCTTTTTTTTTCCCCCCCTCCCTCCCCATTCCCCCCTCCCTCATATGCCCTTGGTAATTTATACATCGTTGTTTTGTCATATCTTGCCCTATCCGGAGTCTCCCTTCCCCCCTTCTCTGCTGTCCCTCTCCCAGGGAAGAGGTCACATGTGGATCCTTGTAATCAGTTCCCCCTTTCCAACCCACTCACCCTCCACTCTCCCAGCATCGTCCCTCACACCCTTGGTCCTGAAGGTATCATCCAGACACTAAATTTTTTGATAGGGCATTCCATCAGTAAGTTTTTGGAGCACATACTTCTAATACCTGAATGTTACATATGATCAAGTACACACCCCACATGTAAGCTCCTCGGGGCAAGGCTTTTTGCTGTATGCCTGGTGCGTCTAACAGTGTCTGTAACACAGGAGTTGCTCAGAGACTTGGTGAATAAAGTAGACACTCCAAAGGAATTTTTTAATGGTGAGATGGTCTAGTGTTTTCTTTCTGGCCTAGTCTAATTTGGCGAGCACTAACCTCGTAGAGCATGACCATTTAGCATTTGACCTTCAACATGTCCCTTCTTCTTGACTAAGTGATTTTCCTCCTTGTAGGGGATTAACGCACACACTGAAGACCTGCTCAGAAACCCGTCCTATGTCCAAGAGGCAAAGGCAAAGGGACTGGTCATCTTCTGCTGGGGAGATGACACCAACGATCCTGAAAACAGAAGGAGATTGAAGGAATTTGGAGTGAATGGTCTAATTTATGATAGGTATCTGTTTTTCATGAAACATTTCCATGGAATGATAAGGAAAAAGTAGCCTTCCTCTTATGAAATTATAAATAAAATTAGACTTAGTTAAATTAAAATTTTGTAGTTTGTCCAGAGGCTTATGTTGACATTTGTCAGTGTTTGTTTGTTTGGTTTTTAAAATTTTTATTTCAAACTTTGGAGAATACCAGCATCACAAGGGAAGCCTAGTGAAAATTTAGGTGACTTGGCACTAACCCAGATGTACTAAGTCATCGGGAACTGTGCCCAGACTTCGTCACTATCTCTAAAGATTTTCTTAGTGATCGGATGCAAATCATGGACAGAATTCTCAAATAAATCTGTTTTCCTCAACTCAGGCCTTCCTTCCGACCCCCAGACTTCTGTGCAGCTGCTGGCCTCTGTTCCCCTAGCTTTTCTGATTTCCGAATAAATGACAATTCCATCTTGTCAGTTTCTCAGTCCCAAGTCTGGTCGTGTTACCACTTCCAAACCTCTCGTGACGTCCTCTGTCACTTGGCATCCTTTAAAGGCTCAATATGAGCTGATCCCTGTGGACCCCACCACCTCCTAACCCTCTTCTCTGAACTTTCTCCAGTGGCTTCCCAGGTGCACTCCCCACCCCCCTGTTCACCTTTCACCCACCAGCCACTGCCGTACTGTTTCCCTGTGGCACTTGTCAACGCTGAGCCAGACCATGTCCTTCTTATACTTTACTCTTCTGCTGTTCTCCCTGGCTCCTTTGCCAAGTGCACACCCCACACGTAAGCCCTCTTGGAGCCAGGCTTTTTGCTGTATGTCTGATAGGGTCCAATGCAGGAGTTGCTCGGAGACTTGGTGAATACATGTTTTATGGCTTTTAAAGGAATCCTCTGTGATTTATAATGTAAAATTGAAAGCCACTCATCTCCCAGACTGAGAGGTCACACAGTTTCAAGGGCTTTTGGGTGACACGTACTGTTGTTTACTTTGCTGCAGGATTTCAGGGCTTGCTAATACTTGAGCACCAGCAGGAAAGAGTAAGTGCACCCACCAGGCCTGCGGTTTTGTTTTTGTTTTTAATACTTTCCTTGGATTTTAGTTCATTTTATAGAGTCATCCCCTTTTTTTAATGAAACTTTTTTCGATTTTGTCTGCATTAATCTGGTTTTTAAATTACAGCCTAGTCCATGCCTGCCTGCCTGCCTGCCTGCCTTCTCTTTGTCTTCCTTTTTCCATTTTAATGCTTTTGTTAAATTTGCATCAAACAGCATGATTCTTAACTCTTTAATAGACATTTCTCATGAATTAAGTGTAATTAAAATAAGGATTAAAGGAAGCAGTAGGGTTAGCAAAGTTTGAGAAGCCCATTTTCTTGGAACTGGAGGGGAACTATTACAAGTGTTTTCAGACAGATAGTCTGCTGAGACTGTGCGTGGGCAGCGGGGTGCGATGCAGAGATTCCAGGCAGGTCCTTGCTCTCAGGGACTGACTTGGCTGAAGCCCGCTAGGGGCTGGTCACGAGCAGGTGACAGGTGGTAAGGAGAGGATTCTTTTAAAGAAGGACTGTCACGCTGCCAGTGAGTAGATTTCGACTTGGAGCGACTGTACTACCGTGTGGAACTGCCCCTTTGGGTTTCTGAGACTGCACATGTTACTGGGAGTAGAAAGCCTCATCTTTCTCTTGTGGAGGAAAACCTCATCTTTTTCATAGGTGGAGTGGAGCTACTGGCCTTGGCCTGGCAGCTCAGTGACCAGTAGCCCATTGCTTGTGGCACCAGGCCTCCTGTGAGCTGCCTTGTGGGGTTTGGGGGTTGAGGCAAGCACATGAGTCAGGGCAGGACTCTTGCTGAAGATTTGGCAACGGGCTCCTTTAGGGTCTGGTGAGACAGGTAAGGTGGATTGTATTAGAGTTGATTTTTTTGTACTCAGATTTTGTTTTTTCTTAACTTAGAATTTTAAAAGTACAAGTATATCATTTTTCAAATTCAGATCATCCTATAAGGCTTATAATGGTGAAAAATGTTCTCTGTTCCCTGTACCTATCCCTTCTATTTCCTCTGACTGAGTCCCTGTCCCCCAATTTTTAAAAGGACTATTTCTTTTGACAATTGCCTTTACATTTCTAAATAGTATGCTTCTGCTATATTTTCATGCTCAAGATTTGACATTGGGCGGAATGATGGAACGATTATTGACTCGGGGAGTTTTGAATGGAGAAGCATGAAGAGAGTGAGTGAGTTCCCTTTCAAAAACCACTGTCCTTCATCTCTGAAGGCATTAAATGAAAACACGGCAGATTATAATTAGCCACGGCTTTGTGAGTAAACATTCACCCTTTCCCCATAGCTAAGTTCAATGTGTTAATCTTTTGTCTAGGATTTTTTTAGTCAAGCAGGATGAGTAAGATGAGCCATTAATTGATCTCTCTCAAAAGACTCTTGTCTAATTTTGGTGTGGGAATCATTCTGCCCTCATAGAGTAAGTTGAATAATATTTCCTCTTAAAAATTTTTGGGTGTAAGTGACTAAGAGAGTTAAAGGTCACCCACATCCTCCAGAGTTGAAGTCCTGGTGTGCCCTTCTCTCTCCTACTCTCTTCTCTCACTTTGTGAACAGAAACTGCTTATTAAATTAGCATTCTGCAGTTTTTAAATTATATCTATTTCTATCCCTAAATGATACACTATTTAGTTTGATATTTTAAATTGAGGGAAAATATCCCCCTCTCTCCCCCCCCCTCGTCATGTTGACACCACATCATTGCAGGTGGCCATCGTGTGTTAATTTTCAAGGCTGTATAACATTTCATTGCATGTCTCTGTGGTCATGTATCCTGCTGTTTTACGGGCATTTGGCAGGTTGGCCATGTCGATGTTTGCTATTGCCGCAGTGCTGCTGTGAGCATGGGAAACCGCAACCTAGAAGACAAATACAAAGTTTCTCTAGCACACTTCTTTTGATTTTTTTTGTCCCCAACCCAGTTAGAAATATATTCTATCATACCACCCAGTATACATAACTTTGTAAGTATGTACCTGGAGCACCAAATTTTAAAAATAATACCCTAATATTCCCCTCATTATGCATGCATACCTTCTTGATGCAGGACTGAACCTCTGAATTCATTTTATGGCCCATTAGGTTTCTTCTGGCTTGGCGCACTCAGACGTCCATGTGCCTTGGGTCAGACATGGGGCATACCCCAGGAAGATGGACACACAGTCTTTCAAGTGCTAAGCCCATTGTACTAAGCCAAGCATCCTCCCCCTTGGGTGTAAGGGAACCCTAATCGGCATCTGCCTCAGAGAAGTCCTGCTCCACGGTGGGTCGCACCCCAGCAGCCTCGCTGGAGTCAGAGCCCTCAGCGACAGCGCCTCTTTTCATGCCAGGCCTTCTGTTTCTCATACGGTTTCCGCTCTCGGGTTTTTTTAATATTGTTTTTTGTACCATCTTGTTTTTGATACCATGTTCTTCTGGTTTGCTATCATCGTCATGGAGTACGTCCTGCAGCATCCTTTTCGAGGTAGGCGAGCATGGGAAGGAAACGTGTGGGATTTCTTGCACGCTTGCAAAGCCCCTAGCTGACCCTAGACGTCTGTGTTACCAACCATCGTCCTCACGAGCGTTAGACGCGGTTCTCCTTCGTTTGCACAATTCCATTGTTGCTCTTGGAAGGTCTGAAACCATTTGGTTTCTGTTCCTTCTCGTGTGATTTGGTTTCTTTGTTCCCTCTTTGGGACAGTCGGAGAGTGTGATGTCAGTATCGTCTGGCCATCACACAGAGATGGAGTTTTGTTGTAAGTCTAGTTTTGCCCATTGGCTTGGCACTGGCGAGCCCTTTTAGTCTGCCTTTGCATTTAAGGAACGTGTACAAAGTGCCTCTTCATTTGACCATCTCCTCCTCTTTCTGTTTTGTCTAAGAAAGTCTTCTCTGGTGTGATCACAGAAACCGTGTTGTGAACCCTCACCGCAGAACGCTTACGTGTTCGATGAAAGTGTGTCCTTTCTCTGCTGGCTGCGGTGCCCGCTCAGCCAGCAGGCAGCCCGGTGGATCCCTGCTGTGGACCCGGGCCCATGTGCCGCACGCCGCGGCTTTTGGGTAACCCTGGCACTGCGGGGCGAGGCCTCGCCTCGGCTTTGGAGCCTCCCCTGGTAGGACCGGTGTGAGCGTAATAGCACCGTGATTCAGGCAGATGCCTAACCGCTCAGTGTTGCCAGCTGTGAAATCAAGCATTGCTCACTTTGGCAGATTGCATTTCCTGACTCGATTACTTCCTGGCCAGCTCTTTTTCTCTCCGAGGTGCTCAGGACAGCACTGATTCAGGATTCGTGGAAAGACGAGGCGGGAGAGAAGTGTTTTAAAACAGACACTGGTCCATCCTTGCATCGCAGTTTCTCCCTCTTGCCCACTATAGGTGTTCCGGCGTTCTGTAAATCCTCCGGAAAGGGTTAAGTGAAGCAGGTTCCAAATAAATGACCGATTCTGCCATTTTATGTGTTTTGTGTTTGTTTCGCCATAGGATATATGATTGGATGCCCGAACAGCCAAATATATTCCAAGTGGAGCAGTTGGAACGCCTGAAGCAAGAGTTACCCGAGCTTAGGAGCTGTCTGTGCCCCACGCTCAGCCACTTTGCCCCCTCCGCTTCGTGCGGGGAGCCTGGCATCCGCCTGGATGCCAACGGCCTCGACGGTGCAGAGAAGGCTTAGTCTGCCCGCGCAGAGGCCACGCGGGGGCACGCACCGCTGTTCTGGGCACATTCACCCTTCAGCATTGACACTGGGGAGCCAGCCGCCTGTGGGTTTCTCAGTCCAACCAAGCAATAATGAAGGAGTATTTTCCTCTCCCACTCTGTTCTTGCTAGAATGTCGAGTGTGCTACTCAAACCACTTGGCCAGGTATAATTACAGTCAGTCTCTGTATTGCTTGGTGAATGTTTTCAACTACAGATGTAAACCTATATAATGTTAAACAAAGGCTCATTAGTAAGCATAGTTCTTTGAAATTAAATCTTATTACGATTCCATATTTTCACTTGTCACAACTTTTCATTTGATCAGGTCTGAAAAATCTCTAAAGCACTTGAGGAAAATGACTATGCATAATTATACCTGACCATGGGGCGGGGGGAGCAGTACCTCAAAAGCATGCATTTGCACTGGCGATTCCAACTGCACAAGCCTTCGTGCCATCTGTGTACATGTGTATTTTTACCTGGATTGACCACGCACATACCCCATTTCCCTTCCGTCTGAGCCTTGCAGCTGCTGCCATTCCCCCCTTAACCAAACCAATGCCTGCGTGAACCGCCGGAGGGGGACCGGCGACACCTGTTTCTTCTCAAGTCTTTCAAAAGTTGTTTTGTAGAAATGTTAAAATTTCAAAATGCTACAGGGTAACTTAATGTATGAACTGTGCGCTACAAGGAAGCACGTGTGGCCTAGTTACGTAGAGTAGAACACAGTATCAACTTTGCAGTGCACGCTTCCCTTTTCAAGCATGAGATTGTACACGTTTACTTATGTCCTTGCATCTATGGTGCTAGTGAGCGAGAAAGGTGTCAAGGACTGAAGCCATTTTGTTGCCTAAAAATACACAAGGCCAGGTCACAGGCTTTTTGTATATGCTCTATGCTCTCTCCCTCCCTGTTCACTCTGGCTGTGTGGTTTTTGTTTTGTGGGTGTATTGTACAGTAGCTGTGTCTCCATACAGAAAACAATGTCTGGATTCATATATTGACATTCTTTACTGGTTAAGGTCTGTCATGCATGTAATTTATTTAGAAATGTAGAGATCCTACTAAATGTAAATGCATGTTTTTAAGATTATACTAAGGTTTCCCTCATTAGAAGCAAATTGTTGGGACAAAACTGTAACTTGAAAAAGAATGAATCTTGAATAAAATGGCACAGATTTATTTTCTTCATTATAAAATGACATTGGAAGAAGTTGTGACTTTTCTGCCACTGGTTTTGTAAAGCTGTTAAAGGAACAGTGAACTGTCACATCGGTCCAGCCAGAGCGCGGCTGCCTTGCACCTGCCTGTCACTGCCGCTCTTCTCCGGGGAGCTTGTGCCGCACGCCCTGCTGGGTCACAGCAGAGCACCTGAGACTTGACGCTATGTGCTGTCACCGTTCCTGTTTTCAGCTAAGCAATGCAATTTCGGTCTGGTGTTAATAGTGCGAGGGGAAGACCTGGCAACCCTGTGGCATTTTATCTGTAATGCTGATACTTAATGGGAACTAGGGAATGGAGTATTCCACCAGGCTCTACCTCACTGCTTCCACGCAGACAACGCGCACTGCATACGGGTTTTTGCACACTCTGCATTCCCCTCATGGCCCTGCTTCCAATGTGCATTATGCAGGTGGGGGGATGGGTGTAGGTGGGGGACATGACTATGGAGGGGGAGGGGTGAGGTACAGTTTTTACCACACTGAACAAGATTTCCTCAACATTTGGGTGTGAATTTAGGCACTTTCAGAAAACTCTTGGAACACAGTTGGCATCACCTCATGATTTTACTGAGCATCTTGTGTATGTTTCTAGTTTTGTTGGTTTCACCCCTCAGCTTTTCTGGCCCTAGCTCTCTCTTGAAGACGGGAAAGCCAAGGGGATGCGGAAAGGGAGGGAGGCGGGGGGTGCTCCTGAGCACAAGTGTTGACTGAAAAGAGTTTATAATGACTGTTCTCTCTCTCTCTCTCTCTCTCTCTCTCTCTCTCTCATCGCCCACTTCCTTTCCGCCTCATTCTGCCCATAAGACCCAGTGTTCACAGGCCATTAAAATGAAAACCTAACATCCCTTTTGCAGGACAAGCCCAGGGTCAGTCTCACTAGCCAATGTGGTCAACACTCAGCTCCAGCCACACTGTACCCAGAACACCCCCCTGACACTTCCTCCCAGACTCATTTCTGCGTGAACCCTTACTTGTTTCCTCCCTCGAGTCTGTGCCAAAACCCCTTCCGAAGGAAAGAAGGGAGGAATCTACGGCACAGCATGCTCAGACCTCAGTCACAGCGCATTGTAGGCAGACAGAGTGGACGTCTGTCTCATTGGCCAGGCTGTACGCACTCAATCTTGTCCTTGACAATGTTCTTTCCCCTGAGCCTAGAAGACAGCAGAAAACGAAGTGTGGGAACAGTTGGTATAATCTGATCTGCACCAAATGGTCTTTCGAATGACGAGATTTAGAGTCTGTTTACTGAGAATGCAGACTGGATTGTTTTAACATTTTGCTCACTGGGTGGTTTATTGACGTCACTTTTGTAATGTATAGGTATAATGTTAAATTGTATATTTTTCTGGAAATTAGGTGGACTATTTTGTAAAGTGCTGCTGTAGCTCTGATCTTTCCTGTTCTCTGGAATCATGTTCTGTCACTGGCCAGGAGTCAGTGTGAGGTGCGCCGACCCCCCAGCTCGGGTTTGTGAAGGCTGCCACTCTGACCCCACGCCCAGCATGTCTGACTGCACCCATCTGTTTTCACCACAAGCCCCTGCTTAGTCCTCCAAAGTCCTTAGCCTGCCTGCAGCGGACAACTTGGGGCACCCACTTTACGGAAATGCCAGCTCGTGGGCCAGTGTCACGATGCTTTAAGCCAACGATTGCGCTCCCAGAGGGGTGGAATGCCTTCCCAGGTTGGGACTAGAACCTGAGCTGAGTGACTGCTCCCGGGCTGTTCTGCAGCTGTGTTGCCTTCCGAATCGTGCCATCTGTCTGTTCGCTGTGCTCCCTGACTCTCCAGTGCGTTACGTGCCTATGGCACTTCCCTGATGAGATTGTAAGCCGTAGGGCAGGGGTGCCTTGGCATTCCTGGCACGGCTCTTGTGCTCTCCACTCATTTATAAACTAGATCAATAAGATCAATAGATGGTGGTGGCAACAGGCCTGGTTTCTTAACTCAGATGGTTGGATGATAGTCGTGCAGTTTTGTGTGGTACGTTCGGCCGTGTGGGTGGGTGGGAGGGAGGCGTGTGAGTGTACAGTTCTCGTGTGCCCTCGCGGGGGGGGGGTCACATTTGATTATCATTTCATCTCCCCTTTAAATCATTTAAAATTTGGTTCTATTATTTCCTACTTCCTTTTCAATTGAGGTTTTCTTTTGTTTTAGTTAATGTTACTTTGTTGTAGTGGTTTCTATCTATGAGATCCAGGATAGGTAAATCGTGGGGGCCTGGTAGGGAGGGTGGTGGTGGGAGCTTATAACAGGGTAAAGAAGATGTTTTCAAATGGATTGTGGTTATGATTGTACACAACTCTTCTTGATAGGATTGAACTGTAGATTATGTGCCAACAAAACTTCTAAAAAAATTCTGAAGGGGCACAGAATTATACATGTAGTAGTTGTGGAACTGGAGAATGTTTTGTTGTGTATTTTTTGCCACAATTAGAGAAAAAAGTAATTATGTGAATAACAATGAGTGTCAGGAAGAAGTGTTCTAGAATTGAATGTAGTGAGAATTGTACAGCTCTTCTTGATAGCGATGGAATCACTGAATTATATGACATGTGGAAGAAGTGCTAATAAAACTGGTAAAAAATCATTCTGAAGAGGAAGTGTCCCCCGTGTAGGATTCATTGCAAGAAGGAACGGGATGAGTCTGCTCCCCGTGGGCCTCTGCCTCCTCTGATGGAGGACAGAAATGTGGGCGAATTTAGGAGATAGTGTGCAGAGCGGAACTGTATCGCTTTGCAGGAAGAGCAGTGAACAGCTTACCGCAGGGTCAGTGGCTCCTCTGCTTTCAAATGCCGCGTACGGATGATTTCCCCCCCCCCCCCCCCCCCCGAGGATCCTTCCAGCCCAGACCACGACCCTAACCTCCAGCTTCGTGCATCCTGCTCTCTGCCCATCTCACCGGGCACCTCACAATTCAGTGTCTGGTAGCCTTAGCAGCACCTGCCCTACCGCCTTCCTCCCTGTACAACCAGGCCAGCTTCCAGCTCCCCACTGAGTGGCACCTCTGTGACTGAAACCTAGGGTCATTACAGCTTTTTATTACACCTGATAAGGTGGCTGCCCAATTGTTCTGTTTCACAGATTGTTTTTTTAAATGTATCCATGTTTTATTTACTAGAACGCCAGGAAGTGGTGGGCAGGGGTAGGGTGGAGGGGCAGGAGGAGAAAACCTCTTGGGATTTAGATTGGTGTTTGATTTTTTTTTAATTTGCATTTAATTGCAAGCGGAATTTACTCCTGAGCCATACTTAAAAAAAAAAAAGTTTCCATTGCAAATTAGGGGTTTACATTTCAGATTATAAAATTTATATCCAGCAGTTTAAGTTACTAACCAACTAGATTCCCCCTCCTCCCCAATAGTTTCCCATTCATTCACTCACTCCTTGACCATCTTCCAATTCAACCAAGTTAACTCCCATCCAGGGTCAGCAAACTGCGGCTCGAGAGCCATGTGCACCTCTTTCAGTTTGTACATGTGGCTCTGAAGTAAAAGTGGAAATAAAAATAAAGTGATCATAGTTTCGTTGATAAAACTTTAAAGGCTATTATTCAAATAGTGATTTCATTTGTAAAAGCATATTTATGGTTCTTGAATAATCTTTAAATTGTTGTGAAGGATGGGATTGGCTCTTCCATCTCGAGAGTTGGCTGATCCCTCGCCTAGCTCGTGGCTCTTCCCTCCCTTGCCACCCCTGCATTGGCAGCCCCCAAGTGTGCCCATTGGTATGAAAGTCATTCTTGGTTTTGCCCCCTTGTAATCCTGGTCTCATATAACATTTGCCCTTTTTGATTGATTAATTTCACTCAGCACAAATCTCCCATGTAAACCATAATTTTGTCATTTGCTTTAGCAGTGCATGGTGTTCCACTGTGGGTATGTACCCGAGTTTAAAACTCCCCAGCCGAGTTTCTCTGAGGGAGAAAGATGAGGCTTTCTGCTCTCCTAAAGATGCCTGTCCCCAGAAGCTCATAGGGAGGGCCAGGTCCGCCTTGGCTCAAAAGGTCCCTATACCACCACTACTGCCCCTCCCAAATCTAAGCCATCACTAATCTGCTTTCTCTGTGAGTTTCCCTCTTCTGGACTTTCAGATGAATGGGACTGTCTATTCTTTTGTGAGTGGCTTCATTTGCTTAGCTTAATGTCTCAAAGGCTCATCCATGTTTTGGTATCCACGAGTACTTCTTGGTAACACCGAATAAATAAGAGTCCACATTTGGTTTGCCCACTGATCAGTTGGCAGACATTCAAGTTGTATCCACCTTTAGGCTATTCTTTATCCTGCTGCTACAACCACTTGAGTAGATACAAGTTTGTGTATGGATGTAAGTTTTCATTTGGGGAGGCCAGGAGTGTCCTTTTTCCCAAAGTGGCTGTGCCGTTTTCCATTCTTACCGGCAGGAGGTGAGGACCCCAGTCTCCAACTACTCATCAAGTTATTTGACTTCTTTACTCTTACCCATCCCTTTGCGGTTGATGTTCATTTTTTGTTTTTAATTTCTTTTGGAAAAGGAATGGGAGTTATTACTGTTCTATTCTTGATTAGAATGCCAAAGATGTATTTATCTATGTTTTTAAAGCTAGCATTTTGTACTATTTTCTTCCTATTAATTATTGCTCTTAAATTTGGTTTTTAGTTTTTTACTTAGTTTGGGTTTATTTTGTACTTTTTCTCCTTGAATCATAAATCTCACTTTCAATAACGTTATATAAACATGTAAATTAAGCTCTTCTGTATCCTACAGATTTTGAAGCTGCCATTAATTTCTAAATCATTTTTTATTTCATACTGGAGTTTCTTGGTACCCTCCAGGATCTCTCTGGTATCCTCAAGAGCTTCCTTGTTTTAGTGTAATCAAGAGGGCCGTTGTGATTTCTTTTTGCAGATGTTAAGTGAATATTTGAAAAGAATGCACATCCCATTCTACATGTACATTTAGTCAAAACTTATATTTATGGACTCAGACTTGTTTATATGCTGTTTTTTTGTTTTAAATTCTTGGTCCACTGAGTTCAGCAAAGGAGGGTATGTTTGTCATCATTCAGTGTGAGTCCATCTTACCAGCTTGCCAATTTATGCGTTGGAAAGGTTTTTAGCTACATGGGATGTTCATGTATCCACCTCTCAGTGGGCTGTGCCATTTATCAATGTGATGTGTCTCACTCTGCCCATCCAGAGCCTTGTCTTTACTTATTTCTTGACTATTTTGTATGTTGTGCATTATTTTTAAATTATTACTTATATTTAGAGTTAGTTTGCTGTTACATCTAGGTCTGATCAGTATTACTCATTAGCTTTATCTTTCTTTTCCAACTAAAACAAGCCATTTAAATTGCACTCTTCCCTCACACCCCCCCTCCTCTCACCAAGAACCTCCAGTGTTGAGAGTATATGGAGATGAACCCCTAGATCATCGCTGGATTTTTAAATCTATAGAAACTCACCTTAAGCATGTTATATAGTTTCTGTATTTCCACTATATATTTCACTGGATTCATTTTTTGTGAAGAGGAGGATACATATTGTATAGGTAATGTTTAGGTCATGTATAAGTGATATACTTTGTGGAATATTTGGATAATGACTATCATATTCAAATAATTTCCCTAAGAACTTTCACATTTTTGCTCTATGTTGCTAATAGAAAATATGATGGCAGATCTTATTCTGTTAGAATGTGATTTTCCATCTATTTTTTAAGGTTAGCATTTAGTATTATTTAATTCCTAGTAATGAAGAGGATATCTACATACTATATGGATCTATGTATAGAATACATTATTAAAAGGAAAAGGGGCGCAGATTAGAGATTATGGTTATGTTACCTATTTGTAAGAAATGCATTTATAGTCTTTAAAAGTCATGGATGGCAAATCAGTTAAGATAATTTTCAGTAGTGGGGAAAGAACATGATCGAGGGATCATTGGTGAAATGAGACTTCTGTGAATGAACTGTTCTGTGTTATTTTGATTTTGGAATCTCAAAAGTAATTTATGTAATTAAAAAAGTCAAATAAGAGAAAAAAGGAACCCCTGGAAGTTTAAGAGAAGTTGAAGTTAATCAGCCAACATATGTCTTGTGGAAGCATGACAACACAGGCAGGGGTTGGGCAGAGGAAACAATTCAAGTGCATTTAAAAAGGCGGAAGATTTGTACTATCTGAAGAGGAACCAGAGTATGTCTGTGCCTTTAAAAATGAGGTAAATTGTAATCAAATATCCCTCAATGGATATATCCTAGAGGAAATAAAAAAAATCTACAAAGGAGACCTGTTATTTTTAATGCTGGTTCCTGCACTTTGAAATTAATAGATATGTCTTGTTGTCATTAACATGCCTCCGAATCCGTTCAGACTTATAAGCAGCCGTGTGTGTGTGCAGCAGAGGAAACAACGCCTGTCCCTGCGCCGTCCGCACAGCGGCTGGATGGCAGCCACTGTCTCAGTCCGTCTTGTCGATGGGCTTCCTCTTCTGCGCCGACCCTCTACCCAGCATGATGCTTATTTCCAGGGACTTGTCACCTGTCCCAAGTATGTGAGACAGCGTCTCACCATCCGCTTCCAAAAAGCATTCTGGCTGTACTTCTGGACAGTCTCGTTCTGGCCATCCCTGGGTTGGGTCAGGCTCACTCACCTGAGTCCTCAGAGTGACGCCTTTGTTCTTTGTGACTTTAAGGAGGCCTTTTGCAGCAGATTTGCCAGGTACAGTATGTCATCTGGTTTCCTACTGGCTGCTGCCTGCTTATGAACATTGATGATAGATCCAAGCAAAGTGAAATCCTTAAACAATGTCAATGTTTTCTCTATCGCAGTGTCTGTTGGCCCAGTTGTGAGAACTTTGGTTTACATTGAGTTGCAATCCATACCGAAGAGTTTCAGTGGTTGATCTTCAGCAAGTGCTTCAAGCCTTCTTTTTCAGTAAGCAAGGATGTGTCATCGGCACACTGCAGGTCATTAACGAGCCTTCTCCAATCCTGTGCCCCTCCTCCTCCACAGGGGCCAGTGTGTAAGATTATCTGCTCACCATGTGGATTGAATAAGTGCGACAACGGTACCACCCTGACATACACCTTTCCTGATTTTAAGTCGTGCTGCATCCCCTCCCCGTGTTCTGTTCACATGCAGTCCTTAAGGTCCACAGTATACTCTCTGTGATAGGTGGTTACGTCACTTGGACATTGACCATTCTATGCGTAGCAAAGCTACATGCAGCCCACAGCATTCACTGGTTTTCCACCTTCAAGATGTTTAATAACCTTGTCGTTCACTTCCAGATGGGTGCTTTTTCTTTGCCTCTTCGGCGAATATCACGAACACTGGTTTCTGTTCAAGGGCTGCCTCTTTGTGTTCAGGTTCTGCAGGAGGATCATTTGGTGTTCTGGACTTCCCAGTCGTCCCAATGTTACCCCAGTTTGGTGTCATTCAGACAGGTGAACGTCATTCCATCGTCAATAAAACACAAACATTTTCCTGATCTTCTCAGCTTTGATCCAAGATTGATTTGACCTCAGCTTGAATTTCCGGTCGATCCTCATTAATTTAACTGCTGCAAGCAATTCTGAGTTGTCGTCAACAAAATTTACTTATATGTGATATTAATAACATTGTCCCATACATGATGTCTGCATTCTGTTGGGTCACTTTTCTTGGGGAGGTTCTTCGTCTGGAGGTTCTGCTGAAAACCGCTCACGATGAATGACCCTGCTGGCATTTGAAATACTGGTGGCAAAGCTTCAGTGTCACAGCAGCCTGAAAAAACCTAGTAACATGGTAATAACAGGAACCCCTAGTGCCCCAAATCGTGTTCTCTAAATGCCATCTCTCCGCACAATAGATGAGTTTCTTGAAGAAACAGCTAAGCTCCTGTGGAACCAGAATGCTTTGGGGATAAGGATGAGCCTAGGCACAAGGCTGGGTATAAGTGGGCGGAAGTTGGGTTTCTGCCCAAAAAAGCAAAGAAAAGATAACGTGGAATGAAGGCAAAGGAACACAAGAGCCAACATGAGAGAACTTTGGCCGCCTAAGACGGGATAGTTTTAGCATCAAAATGGATGATGAGGAGAATTGATGGAAACACCATGAATACATATGGTGCTCCCCTCAACAACTGAACCCTGCGACACTGGAAGGGCACAGTTCACGAGTGATTAGTCCAGATGGCTTAGAAAGATGGGCATGCGTTGCTTAATGTCCACAATGTACATTCTGTGGTAGGTTGTTACGTCATTTGAACATTCTGTGCGTAGCAAAGCAACATGCAGCCCACAGCATTCACTGATCTTCTACCTTCGAGTTGTCTAATAACCTTGTCATTCACTTCCGGATGGATGCTTTTCTTTGCCTTTTGGGCGAATATCACGAACAGCTGCTTTTACTGCATTTGGAAGCCATGATGCACTTCATGGCTCTAAAGAAAAATGTTCTAAGTAAAATTCACCAAAAATAACGTTAAAACACTCCGACAGATGTGTGATACATGAAAATGAATGTGGTTACCTACCAGTCACAGCATGCGCTGTTCGAAACTGTTTCTGTCGGAAGAACTCACCGCTGTCAAGCCATTGCCACCGACAGAGCAGGGGATAACCGCCTCTGCGTGCTCCAAGACTGTAACACTACCGGAGGAGAAAGCCCATCTTCTCCCTTGGAGCAGCTGGTGGTTTCACACTGTTGACTTTGTGGGCAACAGCCCTACTCGGAACCCAGTATGCCACACCCAGTAACGCAGGCTTTTGTCATGACGGTTAGATAGGTGTTCTAGTTTATTCATGTACCGTACCGTTATACAATCTGTCGGCCAGCACAGTCATTGTGTACTGAACACATGATGCCCACGCTGCAGGAGGGAAGCCGTTATGTTGCCACTGCCCCACTCCAGTTGGGATTTCCGTACTCTGTTATCACCTTATGGGACCACGGTTGTACATGCAGTCTGAAGAAGAATTCTCTCATGCAACTTCTTTTGGAATGTGTGGTCATTTTAATAGTGTATTTTATGTAAAAGTATATACAAAGCATTATTTCAACCTGCAAAAATATGAAAATGGTAATGAGCTATTTAACATCCTCATCACACCGTGTCTTTTTTTGTTTTGTTTTCAGCAGAGTGAAATGGAGTCCTACCAAAACAATAACTGTGCATTCTTTTGTGCCATTTCAGTTTTTAATTTCAATTCCATTTAAAATCCCATTATTCCATTTCGTTTAATCACTGTTCAAGTGCTCAGTGGCCACATGTGGCTCCCACCCACTGCCAGGGGGTTGATTCTGAGAGAGTGACGCTAATTTAGAGCAGAGCTGTCCCCGTGGGTCTCTGAAGCTGTCAGCCTCTGGGAGCAGGAAGCCACATCTTTCTGCTGTGGAGCCTTTGGTGGATTCAAACTGCTGATTTTGTAGTTAGCCGACCAGTAAGTATGCCGCTGTTGGCAGCTGTGGCTAGGAGCTGCCATATGGAGAGGGCTGCTTTAAATGAAACCTCACCTTCCCCAGCTGCCGTTCCGATTGTGATGTTTTCTTCACCTGATGCATCACTGGATCTGGAGGCAAGGTGAGTACCTTCCTGCTAATTCACTGCTGCTTCCCCGAACATTCTCCCGACTTCCCAAGAAAAGCTGTTTCGCCCACCACCTTGTGGCTACACAGCCATCGCCCAGACCCGGGTAAGTGATGGTTCATTGAGAATTGTATTTTCTGGACCAATTCCTCATGATTCTCAGTGCTGTTGATATTTTTGTAAGTCATGTGTCCAATACTCTTCATCCTCTACCACGCATCGTGTCTCTTTTTTTCAGCCACTCCTTCCCACGGTCACACCAAGACACTGCCCTGCCTGCCAGTGGTACCCCTTCCAGAAATGCCATGCCTCCTCTTGCCCATCACTGCCCACATCCTCTGGCATGGCACCCCTCAAGAAGACCACCCCACTTCCCATCTCACTCAGCTTTCATTCCACTCAGGTCTCACCCAGGCCCTCCAGGCCCTAGCCCATCTCTTGCTTCATCACGGTCTTCTGAGCTGTTTCCTCCAAGTCCGCCGCTACACACTCACCCTGAGCTCAGCCCACCACAGCCAGGAGCTAACCTCAGTTGGACTACTGGATGGGCCGGAACACCACGGTTCCATTCAACCACCCTTCTCCCAGGTGACTCTCCCACCTCCATTTCTAAAGCCTCTTCACTTCTCCATTCTCACTTTTGACTCTTGGCATTGCTTGCTGGTCATTGAGGAGAGTTCCCCTCTCCTCCCACCGTCATGTCTTTCTGCTCACCTGAACCCTGTGCCCTGAGCTATCTCCTGGAGCTGGCTACCCGATGCTGACAACCACCCCCCCTCCCCACAGTGCAGCAGACCCATCTCAGCATCCTCTAGCCACTGAATCTCGCTCCCCAGCTCTCCCAACCCGACTCTAAGCCAGTGGTTCTCAACCTTCCTAATGCCGTGCCCCTTTCATACGGTTCCTCATGATGTGGTGACCCCTCAACCATAACATTCTGTTCGTTGCTACTTCATCACTGTAATTTTGCTACTGTTACGAATCAGGCAACCCCTGTGAAAGGGTCATTCGCCCCCCAAAGGGGTCGTGACCCACAGGTTGAGTACCGCTGCACTAAGCCTTCCTGTCCCTCACATGAGAATTCTATTCACCACACCAGACAATTGCAGGGGAAGAACACGCAAGGCATTGCACACCTGCGTAGCCAGCTTCAAGTCAGACCATCTGAGCAAACCCCTTGATCACATGTCATTGAGTTCCTATTTCTAGTACAAGATAGTAGGTGGGAGCAGCCCTTGGAGAAGGACGCCGTGCTGGTAAAGTACAGGTTTGGTGGGAGGAAAAAAAGGGGGGGGCTTAACAAGATGACTGCACACACTGGCTACAACAACGGGCTCAAAATTAGCCTTGATGTGGCGAGATGCCACAGGTCGGGAAACAGACTGTGTGGCACTTAGGAAGAGTGTAAGGCACTGTTTACAAAATGGTTACAGTTCTGGACTGGGGTCTCGCTGACCTTTGAATCTGTGTATCTGCTTCCCCCACTGCTGGGTGTTTGTAACATGTCACCGTCAACCTCTAAGTGTAGAGTCTTGTCAGTAGATTACTAGGACAGGGCATTGCTGGAGGACAGCTGCCTCCATGTGATACATTTTGAGAAACATGTCTCAGGTATTCTGAAGCCATTTGAAGTTCTGTCCTTTGGGGCAGGACGTGGTGGTGGGGGGGGGGGCGGCTGGTGTGGAAGGAAAAGGGATTGGTGCCAAGCAACAGATCAAATCAGTTGAGTTTGCCACCCAGCAATCCGCTGTGGCTCCCTGACTGGGCACACCCCCCACGCATGGGGGCTCGGTTCTGAGCTGCCAGCACCGTGACTGGTGTGAAGAACAAGGTCCCTCTCTCCTCCCTCCAGAGAGCGTCAGCCGAGTGCTTCCTGCAGGAGTGCTCCCCAGGACCCGAGGGCTTTCTTGACGGAATCACCACCCTCCACACCAGCCTTTTCCTTGTCGCTCAGATACTTTTCTCTTGGCTTCTGGCATTGCTGTTTCTTGGGTCTCCAGTTTGTGTTCTATTGCTCTAGAGCAGTGGTTCTCAACCTGTGGGTCATGACCCCTTTGGGGGGCAAACGATCTTTTCATAGGGGTAGCCCGATGGCAGTTATGAAGTAGCCTCAAAAATAATTTTATGGCTGGGGGGTCCCCACCACATGAAGTGTATGAAAGGCTGGCGGCGTGAGGAAGGTGAGAACCACCGTTCTAGAGGGCCTCGGGGCTCAACCCTTGAAAGAGTGTGCTCCCCTCTCAACACCTGACTCCCCGAGAAGCCCTCTTTGTTCATAGAATAAGCTGTTTGCTGAAGGAGCCCTAGGGGCACATTGGGTTATACATTGGGCTGCTAACCACAAGGTCAGCTGTTTGAAACCACGTGCTGCTGCTTGGGAGAAAGGTGAGGCTATCTGCTCCCATACAGAGGTACAGCCTTGGGAACTCCCCGGGGCAGTTCCAGTAACTCCTATCAGAGCACTCAGAGTTGGGATCAAGTCGATGGCAGTGGGTTTTAGTGTGTGCTATATACGTGCTTGCACCTAATTCCTGAGCTCCAGACTCAAGAAACAGCCATGAAACCTTCACTTCGGACTTGCATCACTTTCCGCAGGGAATCCCCAACCTTTCCCAGCTAATCCGCTTTCCCTCAGCCTGTCCCATGGTCCTAGACCCCTGGCGCTGCGAGGACAGACAAGTCACCAGGGGACAGCTTTCTCACGGCTCTGGGGAAAGCGTTCTCTCTCTGTGTCAACTCTGGGAGAAGCTCCGCGCCATCCACCTCCCCTGGGTTGAGGAGTTTCTCAGCGCAGGAACCAAGGGCCAAAGGGCAGGCTGCACTCCCAGCGATTCTTTCCTGCTTCCTCTTTCTCTGCTCTCATCTCTCACCTTTTGTCTCTTTTAAGAGGTGCTGTGGGACACCTGCCCAGGGAAAATCCCCTCACGTGAAATCAGGGCCGGCACCTGGGGGAGGAGCTGTAGCACACGCACACCCCTCACCACTGGCTGGCGATCGGGATCACATCATGGGCGCGCTGACATCACTGATAACTGCCCAATCGCCGAGCACCATGGCTCAGCCAAGTTGGCACACATTTTGAGGGGACACGATTGAATCCACGACACCCACCCCAGCAAATGCCACCTCAGCCCGTCTACTTGCCTTGGCCAATATGCTTGGAACCATCCTTGGCTTTTCTCTCTCTCTCCCGCTTGTGTCCATACAATTTTTAAAACTTAAACTCTGGTGAAAACATGGACAAGATGTGAGCCATATGTACGTATTGAATCCAGTGTCCTGCATTGTGCTCATCATGTGCAAACATCACCACGATCCTTTCCCATCTTTCTGGTCCACTTAACGGAACCTCCATTCTTTGCCCTCTCCCACCCCTTGCCACCCTAATAAACTCGGTTATCTATACAATCGCCACTTCAGATACTTTGCGTCTGCTGGATTTCAGCCAGCATCTATGTCGTCACGCTCCTGCCACGGGGTATCTCGGATCAGGACTTCCTGTCTCCCATTGGCTGACTCACCTTTCACTGTATGGATGCGCCCACCGCCTGTGTCTAGCTGTTCATCGGTTGGCAGCTATGTAGGTTGTTTGCACTTTCTGACTATCGTGAATGCAATGAACATTTGGGGAACAGCTCTCCGGGTGTTTGAGTTGTCGCCGTCAGTTCTTTGGTTGCGTACCTAGGGGTGGAATGGCTTGTCATTGCTGTCGTCGTTGGGAAGTCTGTGTCTAACTTTCGGAGGCTGGGCAGACCGCTTAGCACAGCAGTTCTCCCATCTTACAACCTCAGTGTCAGGTCTATAGTTCTACCACCTCCTCACAGACTTTTAATTTAAATATATATATATATTTATATATATTTATATATATATCATAATCCTTTTAGTGAAACGAAGTGGTGTCTCATCATGGTTTTGATTATTTGCGGTGTCCCAACCTCGACAGATGACCTTTTGGCCTAGTTGTCAGGCATTGGAATGCGGACTACAAGGTCAGCATCACAAAGCCACCAGCTGCTCTGTGGGAGGAAGATGCGATGTTTCTGCTCTGAGACCCACGGGAGCAATTGTGCTCTGTCCTCCAAGGTCACTAGGCATCCTCACTGACTCTGTGGCAGTGGGAATGACAGCTGATGTTGAGCATTCCCCCTGTGTTTGTTGGTCCTTTGTGTGTTTTCTATTCAAATCCTTTGTCTATCATTTAATTGGGTTGACATTTTAAAAGAGTACACCACTAAGTTACCTGTCGTAACGATGATAACAACCAGAGCTGATCGTGTTGCTGAGGATGGGGAAGCTGTGAGCCGCTCATACTTTGCTGGTGGCGATGTAAAACCATGCAGTTGCTTCCAGGGAAAGTGTGGAAGTTCTTCCCAAAAGTAAATCTCGATGTGTGCTGTCACCCAGCAAGTTCACTGCCTGGTATAGTTCTCAGGGAAAATAAAATGAATGTTCATGGCAGCTTTATTTTCTAATCTCCCCAAAGTGGCAACACCTGAATGCCCATCAGCTAACTAGCAGATACATAAAATATTTCTATAGTGGCATATTCTTACTCATATTGGCATCCTCAAACAGTGGACTATTACTTGACATTGGGAAGCACTTAAACATGCGACACGAAGCTCTGATGGTGAAGTGGGTTGGGGTTAGGCTGCGGACCTTCGCCCCACAAAGATGGACAGCGTTGGAAGCCCACAGAGGCAGTTCTTTTGTCTTCTGGGGTGACTATAAGTCAGAACCGAGTCAATGGCAGTGAGTTTACATGTGCCGCATCATGGCTGTACAACTCTATGGATATGCTAAAGACAATGGAATAGTCCGTTTCAGCTGTACTCTTAAATGATAGGGAGTCCTCATGGTGTAGTGGGTTACACACTGGGCTGCCAACCTCCAGGTCAGCAGTTTGAAAGCACCAACCACTCTGTGGGAGAAAGATCAAGCTTTGTACTCATGTAGAGAATTCAGAAACCCACCGGGCGGTTCTGCTTTCTCCCATAGTGTCTATTGACTCAATGGCAGTGAGTGAGTGAGATTAAATTGTGTAGCATGTCATGTGAATGATATCTCAAGAAAGATGTTACAAAAAAGGAGGGAGGAAGAGGAGGGGGGGAAAGGAAAACCTCACTGAGCGCGGGCACAATAGCAACAAGCATCACCTTGTTTAACAGGCAGCTGGGGACGAGAAAGTCAGTAATTCAGTTGGCTAGGTGCCAGACTCCTCTGTGAGCCAATCAGAATCTTCAGGCAGTTGCTTTCTTGGAGACGGAATCAGTTCAACTGTCAACATCTTGGTCCCGTGATCCAGCCCTGGTCAGTTAAGGTAACCAGTGAGGACTCAGGCTGGTCTGTCTTGGGCAGTCAGTCTTTAGGCGGGAAGTTGGTGGAATGTTGGTGGTCAGAGAGTCCTCTCCTAAGCCAAGTGTGTGTGCGCTCTGGACCCTGACGAAGACAGACTGCTGCCGCTCTGGTGGGCCTGCATAAGACCTTTCAAGCATGGGGGACAGCACGACATACCTGGTAAGCTATGACAGCCCCACCTCAGAGCTCGGGCTAGAGGACTCACCCCTGCACTCACCCAGGGCTGCACTCCCGCCCTGCCACCTGACGGCCAACCTCCTTCAGAGAAGACTAGGGATTGGGGACAAGGTTATAGCACAGTGGTTCTCAACCTTCCTAATGCCACAGTCCTTTCATACAGTTCCTTAGGTGGTGGTGACCCTCCCCCCCCAGCCATAAAGTTATTTTCGTTGCTACTTCATAACTGTAATATTGCTACTGTTAGGAATCGGGAGACCTCTGTGAAAGGGTTGTTAGACCCCCAAAGGGGTCGCGTCTCACAGATTGAGAACCACTGTTAAAGCAGGAGCTCTGGTCCCAGGGATTTAGGCAGCCTCCTGGCGTCTGGATTGGGGGGTGGGGGGGTTGCCTGTCCCTTGTGGTTCATGTGGGGAATCTCGGTATGAACTTAACTTTGGTTTTAATCCACTCCTTGCTGGTAGCCACAGGGAAGCTGATGGGGGCCTCATGCAGGATGGGGAGGGAACGCGGTCCCATGATGCTGAGCTCAAGTTCAGCCCTAGTACCCTCGCCCGGCCTCCAAAATGGACCCTTGGGAGGCCCCTGCTGGGAGGGAGTTAATAGACCATCACTCCCCCCACACACACACACCCCAGTTTTGCCTAAGACCCTGCAGAAAGAACTTGATCTCTTTGTGCCTCTGGTTCCTTAAATGTAAACACCAGTAAGAGCTAACCCTGACGTGGCTCCCTGTGGCCACTCGGAGGGAGAGAGAGAGGGAGAAAGGCAGCCAGGCCACATGGTGTTGGCATCAGACTGCCTGGGTGCTGATGGGAGCTCCCTCCCTCCCGAGGGCGGGGTGACTTAGGCAACTTCTCTAAGGACTGCACTTAGAAGACTGCTTGACAGCCCAGGTGAATGAAAGACAATTGCGGTAAGGGGGAACCAGCTGGTGCAGACACAGCAAGTCCTTGAAGACAGCTGGGCTCTGCCCTCTGTGCTGAGTGAACAGAAACTGAAGCCACCTGGGAGCAGAGCGAGAGATTGGAGTCAGGACAGACACACACACACACACACACACACACACACACACACACCAGCACAGACACACACACACCAGTCAGCACAGACACACACACACACACACACACCAGTCAGAACAGACACACAAACACCAGTCAGCACACACACACACACACACACACACACCAGTCAGCACAGACACACACACACACACACACACACACCAGTCAGAACAGACACACAAACACCAGTCAACACACACACACACACACACACCAGTCAGCAGAGATACGCACGCATGTGGCCGGGGCCCCTCAGCCTCAGTACACAGCTCAGGGCCACACAGCTTCTTCCGAACATGTTTTCACTTGGATAATTAGGGAAGAAGGAAGCGGGGATATGAGTGGGAGGACATTCTAAATGCATGGCCTGTCAAAGCAGCCATGTGCCACTGAGTGGGTTCTGGCTGGTGGCGAGCCCAAATGTGACCGAGGAGAACTGGGCTCCACAGGGCTGATTCAGTGGTTGATCTCCCCAAAGTATCTTCCCTTCCGAGGCACCGCTGCGTGGTTCCCTCCCACCGCCCAGCCCACCTTTTGGTTAACAGCCAAATGCCTGAGCCCTTGACACCACCCCTGGACTACTTCAGACGTAATCTTAATGAGAGTCATATTAACACAAACTCAGCCCCCCACTGTCATCACGTCCACGCTAGCAGCCCAGCAGGACAGAACCGACCTGCCCCGGCGGGCCTCTGAGGCTGTCCATCTTTACACGGGCCGGTGGCCACGTCATCTTTGGCAGATGGTGGGCTCTCACCAGATATTCTGGTTAGCAGTGGGGCACTTTAATCACGGCGCCACCAGGGCTCAGCTCCTCTATACTAATAGTCATGAAATGTGAAGCTTAATATGTGGATTCCACCCCCTCACCATCACAACCGTTTTATTGGCATATATAATTCACAAATCACACACTCCAATAGTTTAATTCCATCAAGGAGAGTTGTACAATCAGCAACACGGTTGTTTTTAGAACATTTCCTTCATTCCTGTGCTCATCCTTATTAGTTCTCCCAACCTCCCCTGCCAGACCCCCAAGAAACTATTGATCCAGTCTCTGTAGGTGTCCCTAGCCTGGCTTTCATACACAGAAAAACACAGACTGGATTTCTTCTTTTTAAAAAAATCATTTTATTGGGGGCTCATACATCTTTATCACAATCCATCCATCCATCCATCCATTGTGTCAAGCACATTTGTACATTTGTTGCCATCATTTTCAAACCATTTTCTTTCTACTTGGTTTCAACTCCTCATTTTTTCCCTCCCTTCCCCCCCTCCTCCCCTCACAAACCCTTGATAATTTATAAGTTATTTTTTCATGTCTTAACACTGATGTCACCCATTTTTCTGTTGTCCGTCTCCCTGGGAGAGGATTATTTGTAGATCATTGCGATCGGTTCCCCTCTCTCCCCACCATCCCCTTACCCTCCTTTCATCACTCTTCTCCTTATTGGTCCTCAGGGATTTATCTGTTCTGGATTCCCTGTGTTTCTAGCTCTTTTCTGTACCAGTAAACATACTCCTATCTAGCCGGATTTGTAAGGTTCATGATAGTGGGGTGGGGAGGAGTAGAGGAGGCATTAAATAACTAGAGGAAATTTGTTTCATTGGTGGCTTGTCTCTTCCTTGTGACCCTTTTGTAAGGGCATGTCCAATTGTCTACAGATGGACTTTGGGTCTCCACTCAGAATGGATTTCTTAAATCAGGCCTTTGACCCACCAGGGCCACCTGATGACAGGCAGGTGGTTTTGGTGATGCGGGTGGGTGTCTGCCATGAGCAGCCTGCTGTGCAGTGTGGTTTTCAGTTGGTGTCTCAGTAGCCCTGGTGTGGAAGAGAAGGCTGGGTCTACCCAGGGGTGAAGTCTTGCTGTGACACTGAAAAGGCAGCCTGTAGAAGGGTGGCCCTCCCAAGTTTCAGCCCCTGGCCCTCCTGGGGCACCAGGTAGAGAAGGAAGAGTGACTGGAAATGGCCGAGGGGAGGGGGTGGAGGGTGGACATGATTCGGGGCAGCCTGGAGTCCGAGATGAGAGACTGCCACCAGCTTAAAGCTCAAGCTTGGTTAGCGCTCAGGATCACGCCAGCCCTCACCACCAAGGGACCTGGGGGTGGGGGTGGGGGCGTCCACTTGCCCTTTCCTGCAGGCTGCTGCTGATCAAAGAGAAACACGGGCACTCAGTTGTGGGGAGGGTTTCCTCTGAGCAGGTGAACCCACACACACCAGATACAAACACACACAGAGAATGAGCAAACTGAGGCACTGCCAGGTGCAAACACCACTCTGCAGCCTGAGAAGTGGCAGGGGGCCAGGGGCCGGTCAGGGTCAAGGGGCCTGCAGGGAACTTGGTCCCGGACGGGGTCTCCTGGGGGAGGCAGCAGGGGAGGTGAGATCCCTTCAAGGCACCTCCTACCTCTGCTGCCGCAGTTTTGGGGCCAGGTGGAAGTGTGGATGGGGTCCCAGGTGGTTTGTAAGAGGCAGCCGCGAGGGAGCCTGGGGGCCAGAGGCGGAATTGGAGGAGGAGGGTGGGGCTGGTACCCGAGGAGGCCCAGCAAGCACGGTAGCTGGAGGGATAACTCCTCGCCTGTCTTTTTTCCTCTAGCGACCATCACCCCGGATTCCCTTTGCATTGCCAACCATCCTGCCCACTGCCACCTCACCCCGGTGGCCCCCGGCCCCTGAGAGGTACCAATGTAGCTGCTGACACTGGAACCGGAGCCCCACAGGGCCAGCACCCTCCCCACGTCTGCAGCTCCCAAGGACGAGGATAGAGGCCCAAGTCCACGTCTGCTGCAGAAGGGGAAAGCCCGGCTCGCGCCGCTCCACCCCGACCGGGGCTGACATCAGAGGTGTGATGGGGGACTGCCTGCTTTCAGGCACAGGTGACCAGGCAGTCAGCGGCTTGGAAAGTTCCTACGGACACGCCCCACCCTGCCCCGTCACCCGCCCCCAGGCTCCTCCTCCACTACCCACTCTTCTGGGGGTCTTCAGCGACCACTCTAAATTTGATTTGGTCAAGTCAGCCCCAATGCCTGAGGACACCCTGTGCTACAGACTGCGTGCACTCCACAGGACAGCTGTGGAAGGAGATCGTCAGTCTGCATGGGTTGGGTTTGAACCCCCAACCCTTAGGCTAATAGTTGCACGCAAACCACGCGTGCCTGCCACCAACCACCATTCCAGGCTGCCCAAGGGTCACAGCTTCCCATCCAGCAGCCTCCTGGAGCTCAGGCCCAGCAGCTTGAATCCACAGGCATTGCATGGCTCGTTGTTTTGCCCCTGAGGGGGGACCAGGCTGGGAGAGGGGTGTGTATGTGTGTGCCATACTGCTGGCTCTAAGGTCTATTAGAACCCCACGGTGGGGAAAACAACACGCTAAGTGGGGGGGGGGGGGAATCATGGGACTCCCAGCAGCCAGCTGACCAAACGTCAGAGATAAGCTGAAGGGGCGCTGATGGAGGTGACCACCAGGGCAGGGGAGCAGCCTCTAAGAAGGCTGGTGCTTGTGTGATCCCTGCCCAGCACCAGCTATTGGCCCAGTCCCCTCTGCCATCCGGCATGGTGGGATGGGAGGTGGGAGAGGGGTTGTAGAAGTAGAGCTCTGTCCATGAGCTGCACCCCCACCCCACTCCCACGACACCTTTTGGC
Organism: Tenrec ecaudatus; assembly: GCF_050624435.1. Classification (NCBI taxonomy): domain Eukaryota; kingdom Metazoa; phylum Chordata; class Mammalia; order Afrosoricida; family Tenrecidae; genus Tenrec; species Tenrec ecaudatus. The sequence continues at coordinate 36,884,539 of NC_134541.1, read as the reverse complement.
CTGTTTTGAAACAGAAAATAAAGCAGCACAGATTCAGGGAAGCAGAGAGAATTAATGTGTCAACCCTTCCCTCCCCTGGGGGGTGGGCTTTCACTCTGACCTTTGGCAAATTCCCAGGAATTGGAAAACTCTCTAGGTACTGAAGGAGCCTGAGGGTGGTGGCTGTCCCCCCAGCCGGTGGGGTGGCTGTCCCCCAGCCGGTGGGGCTGGCTGGCCCTGGGTGGCTCTTTGGGCTCATGTTCTCAGGTAGTGAGGTTGTCTCCACCTGGTCCAGGGGAAGTCTGGGCTGACACCCGGACCCCCACAGGAAGCTTGACTTCTGATGCAGTCCCTGGTACAATTTGCTCCACTCTCCGCCTCGGGGTGGGGGGGGGTGGGGTGCTCCAGGGGCCCAGAGCAGCTGGGTCCCTCTTCATGTTGAGATAACTGCCAGAGTTTTAAGGCAGTACAGCCATGCACTGGCCCCAGGTGGGACCGTGGGCACATTTCGCATGAACCTAGTTGTGCCTTGGCTCAAGTCTACTGTCTCTGATCATGGGTGGTTGGGGTTTTCTGACCACTCTTGGTGGGCAAAGGGCCACTTGGGGCTATTAAGTAGGGGCTGCGCCTGCATTATTTGCTGCTGTTGGAGACTCTGAGCAAGATAACTTCTCAGAGGTTGGCGATGCTCACCTACCACCATCGTTCTGTCTTGAGGACTATTGTGAAGGCCAAGGGTGTGCTTCAAGGGCTAGCTCACTCACCACATGGGGGTGGGGGAGTGGGATGGGGCATCTTGTTGGCTCTTGGGGCTCATCCCTCTGTTGGGAGCGAGGCTATACATGCCCTGAGTGGGCCAGCCTCCTCTACACGAGCCAGGGAAAGGCCTGAGCTGACGCTGGGGGAGGTGCACATGATGTCAGTTCATTCCAAACTTTGCAAACCAAAGCGGGTCTGATTTGCGACGTGTATCATCTGGTGAGGAGGTTAGTTGCCAGGGAGTCAGATGTAACTCCTGGTGATCTCGAAAACAAACTCACCGCCACTGAGTCAAGACTGCCTCATAGCGAGCCTGTAAGACAGGGTAGACGGCCCCCTGTGAGTTTCCCAGACCGTTCCGGTTTCAGGGAGAAGAAAGGACCCATCTTTCTCCTGAGGAGCCGCTGGTGGTTTCGAACTGCTGATCTTGCAGATCGCAGGCCAATGTGTAAACAGGATCCTTTGGTGATCCCAAATACCAGACAAGGAAACGTTGCCAGGCTTTGCCACCTTCAGTCCCTTGCTGGTATGCTTGAGTCCAGTGTGGCAGCTATGGTATCTCTCCATCCCACTGAGACTGCCTCTCATGCTCTCTGGCCTCTGTGCTTACCAGGCATGCTGCCCTTTTGGTCTTTCCTGATGATGTGTCCAGGTAAAAAGCATCTCCATCCTCCATTCTAAGGAGCATTTTGGTTGGTTGTGTTTCTTCTTTGAGTGATTGGTTTGGTATTTGTTTTTGTTTTGTTTTTTTCCCACAGCTAATTCAATCCTCCCCCACCCCACCGCCCATATCACAATTCAAGGGCATCGAGTTTCTGTCTTCCTGTGCACTGCCGACCTTTGGCGTGCCCATGGGGTAACTGCAGACATCACGGCTTGAGCCATGGGAGCGCAGTCGTCAAGGGTAATGTCTTTGCTCTTTAAAACTTGGTGAGGTGGTTGTTGGTCTCTCCCCTCCCACCCCTGCCCTTTAGAAATGACAGAAAACAAAAAGATGTAAGCCTATTCATTCCCCCCCCCCATTTGTGACCATGTTGTAATCACCTAGCGATAAGGTGGAGGTCCACCTTCGAGCCCATTAGCGTCTAAACCCACCTGGGCGTGGAGGAGAGCCGAAGGGGGGAGCATCGCTGGCAGAGCCCATTTGAGCGTGTGTCTCGGTTGATGGATGAGGTGTGATGACCTCTCTCTGGAAGGGGTTCATGACCAGACAGGTCCTGGGGATGGTGTCATAGAACAAGTTTCTTCCAGGGGGTCCCTGGATCTCCTTTCTTTTCTGGAATCTGTTTCTGAGAAGCCCTGCTTGGTTTTTCAAATGGTTCCTTCTGGAATTTTCATCTTTACATAGTTGGGTAACATTTTAACTCCTCCTTAAAGTTTGGAGGAGGTATTTGCGAACTGGTGCTCAATCTGTTGTCGAGTCCCTTGATATTGCCTGTCTATAGAGCATGCCCCAAATAACTAGTGATGACTATAGCCCTGCCCGCCCCTCCGCCAGACACAATCTGGATCAGACTATAGATGCTAGGGCAGGTAGCTGGGATAAGCAAGTCTTTCTTTAGCATTAGCCAGTAGGGGGTTATCTAAGTCTGATCTGAGAGCCTGGTCTCTCCTAGCTTCAATGGGACAAACAAAGCTACACTCTCTTGTAAAGGTACTGTTTTGTAAAATTATAAGGCACTTCCTTATCAAGAAGGAGCCCTGGTGGCATAGTGGTTATGCATTGGGCTACGATCCGAAAGGTCAGCAGTTCAAAAATCACCAGCCAACTCCGAGGGAGCAGGACAGGGCTTTCGACCCTTGGAAACCCACAGGGGCCAGTTCTCCCATGTCCTACAAGGTCACTATGAGTCAGCATTGACTTGATGGCAGTGGGTTTATTTTTTTGGCCCTTGTAGAAAACATTTCTTCATTCTGTATTGTCCTCTTGTTTTTCTTTGTACAATTCCAAGTAAGTGCTATTTGAGGTCATTGTGACCCCCCAAGTGTGTCCGAGGACAAGTGAGCTCCATAGGGTTTTCCTGGCCATGAGTTTTCAGAAGCAGATCACCCCAGGGCTTTCTTCTGAGGTACCTCGGGGTGGATTTGAACCGCCAACTTTTCCATTGAGTAGTCAGTTGCTTAACCGTTTGTGCTACTGAGTCATAGGCTTCGTGAATGTCACTTCCTGATCATTGCAATTCTTATCTTCTCAGTGTCTTGTTCATTAGGGAGTCACTAAGTAGTTGTCATCCAAGGTCCAAGGAGTGGCTAGTGGGGCATTGACCTTCACTGCTGAGGGTTTGTAACAGGCTTTGGGGGGTTCCCCTTGGGGTTAATCCACCTCATTCCTCACCCCTGTGGTTTTTAATCTTGAAGAAGCCAGGCCCACACTGGCCTCTCTGCACCCTGGTTCCCCTCGGTGGGCTCAACAGTAGAGTCTCATTGGTTGGGTTTTGGGGGGGGAAACTGCAAACTATGTGTGCCCAAGCTGCTTTCTGAATTTGTCTATGGTATGATTGTCTGTCGATCTCTCCATATATCTTTTTCTGCATTCGTCCCAGGCGGCAGAACTGACTGACTGACTGTGCACGCCCACCTTCTTCCTGCACTGTTCCCAGGGCCTGGCCGCCAAGGCTGCTGTCCAATTCCCACGACTGCCTGGGCAATCCCCAGCCTCAACTCGGACGACTCTCCATGTCAGTTTTGCATCTGCATCTGCATCTGCTTTCCCCTCTGTGACACATCATTGGGAATCCCCTTGATCTGCTTGGTCTCCAATTCCATCCCCAGAGGAAATCCTCCCAGCCAACTCTTCCTTGCCTTCTTCCAATGTTGGCAAGTCTCTTACTCCATCGAACCCGCGCATGTGTCCCAGGAGCATCAGAATAGATCCCACTTTTGGGATATTTTACAGGGGTGAGCATCACAAGGTCACAAGGCACTGGTGGCCACCTATACCCTGAGAACCAGGGCTCAGCGATCCACACTGTGCTGCCCTGTCAGGGATTTCCCGCTTCCAAGAGCCTCAATAAGCTGGGCCAGCTGGGGGGCACGGAGAGAGCTGCCTGGCAATGGCACTGCACCCTTAAAAGTCTCACCCTGCTCACGTAACCTTCCACTGCGATGTTTTCTCTCATTTCATGCTAAATGTCTGGATGTGACACATCTCGGGGGGATGTGGGGTGTGGGATGGACTGTGGCCGGGAACCAGGGCCAGCTACCTCCATGTGGCTCATGGAAAGGCAGCATCCCTCTCCCCGCACTGTCTGCTCCCACATTTATCCCGTTTACTTCTCTTTCCCTAATCCTATTTAATGCTTGATTTCCTTGTTTTCAGATTTCATAGAAATGCTTGGCACATTGTTTATTGTTTTTACCCAGGGTGGTTGATTCCTATTTCCTGTGTCCCAGATACTTTTAGTACTTTGAGTTCTTTTTTTAATCTCACCCTGGAGCCCAGGTATCTATCTCTTCCTCAAGCTCTTGCAGCTCGATGTTGGCCGCTGGCTTTGAGAGGCGATGGCTTTATTGTGGGTTACGTTTGCCGATTGGATGGAAATGCTTGGTCCTGCTTGCCTTGTGGCAACATGTCTTTTGGATGTGGGGAATGTTGTGGGTGCACCACGGGCTGTTGCTCAACCTGTCCGTTTTCCTCCTGTGAGGATTTTAGGGGAGGGGGTAGCTCTTTCTTTATGGACAGCTCATATTTGGATGAGTGGCGCACAGCTGGGCTAGCACTTTGTAAAAGGTTCACGTGTAGGGCATCACAGGGCTGGGTCCCAGGCTCTCACTCAATTTTATTGTAATGCAAAGGTTTTCTTATTCTGATTGCCCCACCCTGGCCCCATCTGAAAGAAAGTGTGTTTGTAAGCTACAATGAGTACCAATAAAATAAAAAGCCATGAACGACCCCGCCCCCTTGCCCCTGCACACAGTTAGCTTAAGAAATAAAACACAGAATCCCAGACAGATCAACCCCCTCAGGAATAGGAATGGGAGTAGCAATACTATGAGGGTAGTGGGAAGGTGGAGGTAGAAGGGGGAGAAAGGGAGAACCAATTGCAATGATTGACATATAATCCTCACCCCCACCCCCACCCCAGGGGATGAACCACAGAAAAGTAGGTAAAGGGAGACAGTGGATGGTGTAAGGTATGAAAATAACAATTCGAATTTATCATGGGTTCATAAGGGTGGGAAGGAGGGGGAAAAGAGGAGCTGATGATACCAAGGGCTCAAATAGAAAGAAAATGTTTTGGAAATGATGGCAACATATGTACAAATGTGCTTGATACAATTGATGTATGGATTGTTATAAGAGCTGTAAGAGCCCCCAATAAAGTGATTTATTTAAAAAAAAACAGAACAAGAAACCACTACCACTGTTGTCAACATCCTCTGTCCGTGCGCCCCCACACGTCCTCGTCCCTCACACCCCAGACGATAGCCATGATGGATGGTAGGCTTCCTCTAACGCCTTGCTTTTTCCTCTACAGATGATTCACCTTTCTATTTCTTGTACGTTCACAGAATATGAGCGATATTACCCAGCCTTGAGCGATAGAAACAGGTGGATTCTGCATGTTCTGTCTTGGGCAGCAAGGGCTGCAACAGTGCTACCTAATCACCTGACCCAAGACTCCGTGGGATGCCGCCAGAAGCAGTCACTTCATGATGGTGTGACTGTGGGCTGGTGGGTTTGATTGAACTCAGCTCGGCTGCAGTTGGGTCCAGGCTGGAGGCTGTGTTCAGCTCTCCTCCACACGCTGCATCTCTTTCAGTCTGTAGTTTTCCCAAGGCGTGCTCTTCAAGTGGCCAAGGATGGATGTACAGAAAAACCAAGCCAAACGCACAAGCACATCTGTTAAATGCCCGCTAGTCTCCCATTGGTCAAAGCAAGCCCCAGTCAAATAGTAGTAGCAACGTGTACCTCTGCGCAGCACGAGCCTTTTTTTGGCAAAGGTGTAGGTATAAAATACCATGATAGGAGTGAACATTGATAACTCAAATCTACAACATCATAAAATTACATTGTGGAATTGTTTCCTGTTAGGGTCAGGGCTGATTCATATTCATTGATGGATGTCTTTCATTGCAAAGATTGCATGCACTGGCCAAACCCATTGCCACTGAGTCATTTCCTACTAGTGTTGACCCTATGGGATGGAGCAGAACTGCCCCTGTGGGTTTCCCAGGCTGTAAAGCAATACAGGTCGCTAGAAAGTGGCTTCAAACCACAGACCTTTTGGTTGGCAGCTGAGTGCTTTAAGCAACATTGCCTGTGCTCTCTGGCACATATGTTCTTGACAGATAAAGGTAACGATTATTGTATGCGATTGTTTAACGTAATCATAAGATTGTGTAACATTTACATAACCATCCAATGAGTAGTTTTGTTCAGTCTCAACTGTGGAGAGGTTCCTAAGGTTTTATAATGCTCTAAAGGCTTGAAAAAAAATACAAAACAAAACTGGTGAGATGTGTTGATTTTAAAAGAAGAAACCAAGGGGCCAGGAAGGCGGTAGCGCTGACAGGACAGCTACACTCGTGTTGGCTGGGGAGCAGTGGCCAGTTTTGTATCTGAGCTAGCCCTCTCCACTATAGCCTTTCTTTTCCCACAGGCGAGATGCTCGTTTGTCTCGTCCTCACTGCGTTCGGCCATTAGACTACTTTCAAGTGTGAGTTCAATCAATACTAGGCATGTATCTTCCGTCTTATTTTTTTTATATACCAATTCTGCTCTTAGTACTTTGAGAATGAAACCACCCACTGCCCTCAGGTTGGTTGATTGATCTCATATAAGGCTTCCAAAACAGTCAACCTGGACAGGAGCAGCCAGCCTCATCTTCCTCCCTCAGAGTGGTCGGTGAGTGTGAAGGATCAGACCTAGCCCCACACCTAGCCCACAGTGTCAAGTGGGCTCCCAAGTTTGAGAACTGTCCCCTTCTCTGGCTCAGCAGAATCGCTGGTTCATTGGCGGGATCTACAGCTAACACAGTTGCTCAATCAAACTGCTTCCCAAAGCAAAGGAGCTCATATACAATTAGTCTCGCACTGTCATCTCCCCTTGCCTTCTCTCCAAAATACATCAGCGTGTCCTGGGAATGAGCTGACTGAACGTCAAGTTAAGGACCCACATTGATTGCAGCTGATGGCAGCGATGCAGTGGGAAAATCTGGAACTGTTGAGTGGAGTGTCAGGAGGAGGCAGAGAGAAGCATGTTCCCGAGCAGAAGTCCACCAACCCAGAGTGTCTGTACATTCCAAAACTGTACATTCCGTAGAACTCCTCCTCCTCTTCCAGTAGACAGGTGGGTAGATGGAGGTTCCAGCCTTGGACCCACCTTAGGGCATCACCATGATTTTACAGAGCAAATGATGTTCAAACTATTGAACTGTGCCCACCCTTTGTGTAAGATAACCATGTGCAGTGACCTCAGTTTTTACTGTTGCATGTTTGAAATGTCCGCTTTATCTAGACATCGTTTGAGTATTTTGAGTATTTCTCCCACGTTACAGCGGCGTCATGCTAGGAGTTATGGAACCAGGCAAACCTAGCCCTTTTCATTGATCCCTGGCAAGCAGCAAAGAAATCCCCCCCCCCTCTTTTAAGTAGAACTGGTTTCTTTTGCTAAAACACACACATAAAGACGAAACTGATGCACAACCATCAGTAAATATTTAGAGCCTCCCATACTCAGTTCTCAGTGCTTGCTGGTAGAGAAATAAAAATGGCTGTGTCCTTGCCCCAAAGGACGTCGGTCGAAGGCTCCCGAGAAGGCAGGAGCGACCTGCTGCATCACCAGAGACAGAGGAGCCTTCCTCAACAGTCAGAGGTCACCAGAAACCAGACCAAACAACCTACTTGAGACCAGAGAAGATCGGCGGTGTCACTAAGGGATGAAATCTCAACATCTCTCCAACACAGGACCACAACTCACATGCATCCCTGTCTGCGTTCATTCCACACATGCACATCGTGTGTCTGGTCTGGGCCCTATGTGGCACGGAGCGCCATGTAGAGAGGTCAACCCTCACACCGTACAGAGGGTCTGGGCTCTCTAGGGCTGCCGTAGCGGAAATACAAGTGGGAGGCGTTAGCGAACATGAGCGTCCTCTCACGGTTTGTTATTGTCAGATCTGCTCCAACCTACGGGGACCTTACCTACAACAGAGTGAAACTTTGCTCAGCTGGGCTCTCCCCTTATTGGTGCTTTGTGGAGCCCGTGGTTGTGGCCATGGTGTCAATCCATCTTGTCAAGGCCTTTCCTCTTGCTGAACGGCTGCTGGACCAAACACGGTGTATTTCCAGGGTCTAGAATCTCCTGAGAACATGCCTGTCCACTGTACATGAGACACAGCATCTTGCCATTCTCTTTTATAAGAATTTTGGCTGTCCTTTGTCCAAGACAAATTTGATTATTCTTTTGGCAGTCTGCGGTCCTTTTGATATTCTTGGCCAACCCTGTAATTCAAATGCATCAGTTCTTCTCCAGGCGCCCTGACTCATTGTCCAGCCTTCACAAGCATAGAAGGTGTTTGAAAAGAAGATGGCTGAGTCAGGCACCTTTCGGTCCTTGTGGTAGTTAGATCATATTATGTCAACTTGAAGGTGTTTGAAAGTGTAGGGCTGGAATCCAACCAATCAGGTCACAGCCTGCTGGTGCTTCCTTGGGGGCCTGACCTTCTCATAAGAAGGACCCTAAGACCCTCCTCATCACACTGCCATTCCACCTTCCTGCTTAATGGGACTCCAGGCACCACCCTAAGAGTTGTCTGATCTACCCTGTTTCCACTGACCTTGGATCCACATAACTCTGTACCTACCAGCCTGTGATCTTTCTGCAGTCTGCATCATTGCAGTTGGCTGCATGAGTCTGAAGAGGGACTTGTGGACTAATATCAGACTTATGGACTTGAGTTGGGCTGGGTTAGGATGCTTTCTTGATACATAATTAAAGCGGGATAGAAAGTTCTTTTTCCCATATGAGTGTCATTGCATTTGTTTCTGTTAGCCCCGCCTCACACACTTCTCCAAGTGACAACCTTGCTCAACACCAAGCACTTAACCACAAGAACCTTCAAGAGGTCTTATGCTCAATGCACTAAGCCACTGGATTTCTTGACTGTGGCCCTCTGCCTGCCACCATAGTCAGTCCAACATACTCCCACACCAGCTTTCAGCAAGGGGAAAGGCAGTTTTATTTGGAAGATTGATGATGAAAGGAGACCGGGAATGCTTCTAACTGCCTCTTCCAATGGAGAAAGAGGTTCTATACATTTAAAAAGGGGGAAATGTGGTAAACGAACATTCAAAGTATTATAACTAGCTTAGAGGGGCTCTTGGTAACTAAACATCAATATTGTGACTAGATGAGGGTTACTATGCCTTCTTTCTCTGCTCCAATTAGCATCACCATGCCCACCTGTTACAACACAATGGGCCCATTTATTTTGCTTTTTCTGGAACTCAGTAAGTCTTAGTGTTAATCTTCAACATCCCTATTCTCCAGCCTGAAACCACAAGCTAATCATCCATTTTCCTTTTGCTTCTCCGTGTATGATGTTCTTGGTGCCACATCTTCAGTGACTTGCATCTATCATCCTTCTTCCCAGTCTGTTCTGAATCTGCATGCTCCACAGCCACCTGCTCACCGTGATGACCCTATTGGGATAGCTTGCAGTATCAGAGCCACATGCCACCCACCACAGTAGGACAGACAGACACGAGTGGGTCTCACAGTTCAGGAGGCTGAAAGTCCAAATCCAGCATGCCAGTTCTAGGGGAAGGCTTTTCTTCTGTGGCAGCTCTGGTCAATGGCCCTTGTCTTGTTTCAAGATCTGTGGGTTCAGGGCTCCTTGGAAAAGTCCACGTGCTGTAGCATCACTCTTCCTTTGGGTCAAGGAGGTGCTCAGTGCAGGGGGGCATGGGTCCAAAGCACAAGCTCTCCTCCTGAGTCATCTTTCTTAATGGTACTGAGCCCTTTCTCTGCTCCATTCCCTCTCCTTTTATCTGTTGTAAGACACAAGCGGAGGCAGGCTGAACTCTAGGGAAACTCTTCTTCCTGGACTCAGAGCTGTAATCTGAGCGAGGGTATTGTATTCCACCCTAATCCTCTGACAATTGCTGGGGTGGTCTCCTCAGATCATGTCACAGGAGATGATTCCATCATCACAAACTGCTAAAGACCATCATTGCATCACTGTAACACCACTGAGAATCATGGTCCAGCCAAATTGATACATATTTGCGCGTACCCAATTCAATCCAATGCAAGAGGGAAACTAGAGGGGAAAATTTGGATGATGCCTTGTTTGTTTGTTTGTTTCTGATGATGCCACTTAGCACCGTTTGACCTACCTTGAGATGAAAATTCCTGGATCCCTCAGATGCCCTTAGAACATGTTGCTTTCCTATGTTAAGAGCTGAAACATGCTTCAAGTGTAAAACAATCTACTTTATGAAAAGTAAGTGTTACAAAGTATAGTCAGAGGAAACTCCCGGGGCTCCTATAGGTTAGGGACTAGCCTGCTAACCACAAGACTGATTGTTCAAAGCTACTCCAAGGGGAAAAGATGAGGCTAGTGGTCCTCATAAAGAGATGTAGCCTGGAAAGCCTTGTCTACTGTCTGCCATTATGAACAGGAATGAACCACCAACCTTGAGGGTGGCTGTCCAGTGCTTACCTGACAACACCAGCAAGGCTCATGACAGGCTCCTTAGAAGACAATAAATCTTCCTTTTCAAATGAATGGCATGCAATGTAAATGAACTGTGTTAGTCTGGGTCAACTAGAGAAACGAATACAGAGACACTCATATGTGCTTAAGAGAGAGCTTTATATCAAAGAGTAATTGTATATTAAGAAAACATCCCAGCCTAGTCCAGATCAAGTCTATAAGTCTAATATTATCCTATATGTCTGATAATCATCTATAAATTCCTCTTGAGATTCACCCAGCCACTTGTAATGATGTCAAATGCAGGAAGATCATCAGTTGGTTCATGGAAAGTCTTGTAACTCCAATGGCAATGGAAGCATCTCATGAGGTGCTGGCGCGAGTCTCCACATGGCTCCTCTACAGAAAGCTGAAGCAGAGAGAGTGAGGTTTCCCTCCAAGGTGAAAGAGGGGAAGTTCCCGGAATCCTCATGAAAAGGCCACATCCACCAGGAGGCATTATCCAGCTGTGACCTGATTGACAGGCTAGACTCCACCTGTTCACTTAGCCTCACTGGGGAGGAAAGTTGTATAGCATCATGAAACATACAACTTTCCCTTAGTTCTTTAATGCTCCCTTCCCCCCAATCATGACCCCAATTCTACCTTACAAATCTGGCTAGATCAGAGCATGTACAGGGTACAGATAAAAGCTGGAACCACGGGGAATCTAGGACAGATAAATCCCTCAGGACCAATATTGAGAGTAGCCATACCAGGAGGGGAAGGTGGGGGGAGATAGGAGGAACTGATTACAATGACCTACATATAACCCCCTCCCAGGGGGGACATATAACAAAAAAGTGGGAAAGGGAGACATCTGTCAGTGTAAGACATGAAAAAATAATGATTTATCAATTATCAAGGGTTCATGAGGGAGGGAGGGTGGAATAGGGAGGGGAAAATGAGAAGCTGATACCAAGGGCTTAAGAAGAAAGAAAATGTTTTGAAAATAATGATGGCAACAAATGTACAAATGTGCTTGACAATGGATGGATGGATGGTGGTAAGAGTTGTATGAGCCCCAAATAAAATGATTATTTTTAAGACTGGGAACTTCCTCTCTGTTGATTCTGCCATCAGAAGAGGCAGGTCTATCTGTATCTATCTATCTATCTATCTATCTATCTATCTATCTATCTATCTATCTATCTATCTATCCATCCATCTAGCTAGCTCTATATTGCTCTGCTACACATTCCTGATGACAAGTCACATGGACCCATGTTCTTGGCAGCCAGAGCCCTGGAGATGCTTCCACTGCCATTGGATCCACAGGACTTTCCACACACCAACCAGTGATCTCCCATGGAGCAGCTGGTGTTTTCGAACCGCTGACCTTGCAGCTAGCAGACCAACACAGTACATCATGAGGAAGTTATTGAGCCAATTTTTGAATTTCAACATCAAAGCAAGTGAAGGATGTGAATACAAACCAGCCTTTAAGTGAGAAAACTGGAACCCATGCTGTGAAAAAAAGAAACTATAACAGGCAATCTTTGTAAACTAGCCCTGAGGCCTAATCCAAGCTTCCTCGCCTCTAACCTGGAAGAGAAGACGTGGCCTTCAGCTAAACTCTAACCCTGGAGAGAAAACATAACATACTGCTCACCGATTATAAGCTGGCCTTATCCTGTGAAGCCATGGCAAGGACTTCACATGGACACTCTGGATTTCTGCTCATTCACTAAGAGCAGCCAGAGTCAGTGTCACCTTTTCAGTGCTGATGCTCTCTGAAGAGGAGAGAGACCCTGTCAGAGGCCGAGGCTGCCTCCAGCCACCCGCCTCAGACCTTAGCTATGGAGGAATAGCCACCAAGTTCCAACTGTGCTCACGCTTACCTTCCAGGCTGAGAGGTTTGAGATGGAGGCACAGAACAGAGATAGAATTTAGCCAGGAATGTGAAGTTCAGAAAGATTTTATTGAGGCAAGGAAAGAACTCCAGGGAGGTTAGGGGGAGCAGAGAAAGGGACGGGGGCATCTTGAGCTCCTGGGCAGGTTCCAAGACCCAACGAGTTAGGTCAGGGAAGTCACGCCTGACAGTGAGGTAGTGGGACATATATAGGACTTGAGCCAAGGACGTATGTGCTGATAAGGGGAAAGAGGCCTTCTGGTGCTGCAATTGCAGGGTCTGAGTCAGAATGTGGTCTGTGAGTAAATCATCCTGGAACACTGAGGGAAGGGGCTGTACAGAACCTGCCTGGAGAGATAAGCTCCATGGGATGCTGGAGGCAGGGATTGCACAGTCCAGCTCTGGGCTTGAGAAGAGTGGGGGAAGGGGCCGAACAGTCCAGCAGACTATCTTTCAGGAGAGCTGGGGGAAGTGGCTGCATGGTGTGGACCGGCCCAAACACAGGCTCTCTCAATCGAGGAAAAGTCTGACGCCTACAGGGATGGACTTGATCCACCGAACTAACATTGCAATTGTTCATGGTGTTATTTTTGGGTGCCATTGAGCCAGTGCCAACTCACAGCAGCCTTATGCTCAACAGAAGGAAACTCTGCCCAGCCCTGTAACTTCCTCATAATTGTTAGGTTCGAGTCCATGTTGCAGCCTCTGTGTCAACCCATCTCGTCAATGGTCTTCCTTTCTTTCACTGCCCCTCTACTTTACCAAGCATGATGATGTCTTTTTTCCAGGGACTGGTCTCTCTTGATAACATGCCTCAAATACATGAGATGAAGTCTCACTATCCTTGATTACTAAGGAGGATTCTGGCTGTAGTTTCCAAGATATCTGGTTGTTTCTTTGGCAGTCCATGGCATTTTCAATATTCTTTGCCAGAACCAATTATTGTTTAGTTTTCCTTATTTGAGGTCCAACTTTCACGTGCATGTGAGGTGATGAAGGGTTTGGGTTAAGCCCATTTTAATCCTCAAAATGGCATCTTTGACCTTCAACACTTTAACAAGGCTCATGCAGCAGATTTACCCATTGCAATGCACCGTTTGATCTCTTGACTACTACTTCCATGAACATTGATTGTGGATCCAAGCAAGATAAAATCCTTGAAATTTCCAACTTTTCCCCCATTTTAAACGAAAGCTGTACTTTTAGGTGTTTCCATGACCATGATGACACCTCATTGCCATCGAATCAATTCCAACTCACAGCGACATTTTAGGGCAGGGTAGGATGACCCCTGTAGGTTTCCAAGATTGTAAATCTTTACAGAAACAGAAAGCTTCATCTTTCTCTCCTGGAACAGCTGGTGGGTTTGAACTGCTGATCTTGTAGCTCACAGCCTAATGCATAAGTCACCATACCAGCACGGCTCTACAATAAATGAAATCAATGTGTGTGTGCGCGCGCACGTGTGAGTCTACTTTAGGATGCGATCCTACATAACAATAAAAAGAGACTCTTTCCTGATCATCACCCAGTGTCTGAGGTGCATGGAAAATGTTTCTTGCCAGATGCTGAGGCCTCTGCTCACAGCACCAGGCCTAGGACTTTCCCCTCCAGCTGCTTGCTCCATTTTCACCTAGTACAACCCTGACAGAAAGAAGGTCATCTAGTTCTTTGCTCTGGTGGCCCTTTCTTGACCTTTGGGGCAGTGGAACCTGTGGTCTCTCTCAGTCACTCTTCTCTCCAAGGTCTCAATGGAAGCTCCTTAGACCCTGAGCAGATCTCCTGCAGCAAGCAGGAACGGCTGCTGCGCTCCACAGCTCCACGCTCCCATGGTCACTCTCTTCAGCAACTGATGGCTAGGGGGAGACAGAAACCAGGAAAACCAGACCCCTTGCTGTTGGTTGATTCTGACTCAGAGCGACCCCAGGTGTTCCACAGTAGAACTGCTTCACAGGACTCGCTTGGTTCCAGCTTTTCCTAGAAGCAGGTCAGTAGGCTTTGCTGCTGTGGTGTTACTGGGCAGGCTTGAACCCCCAACCTTCATTTATTTTCCCCAAACTATTTTATTGGGAGCTGATACAGATATCATATCATTCCATAGTTCAATCCCATCCACCAGTATTGTCCAACTGCTCCCACCATCGGTTTCCAAACACTCTCTTCCTTCTTGAACGCCTTGTCCTCAGGTCTCCTGTACCCCCCCTTCCCCCCCCCCGGCACTCCTCAAAAACCCTATTCTGCTTGCCGCCTCAACATACAGTGAGAAACAGGAAAACATAGAAGCAAAATTCAGTAGTTGTCCCGAATGACAAAGTACATCTGAGATAAACCCAAATATGAAAAAGCAAACAAACAAAAACACAGAAAGCGCTGAAAAGCAGATCAGGTCCAACATGGATCAGACAGGGGGTGAACTGACAAGGTTTGCATCGTGCAAGTCAGTGAACCCCAACCTTTCGGTTAGTGGTTGAAAGCAATCTGGTTTTGCCACCCAGAGACCTTGGGTTATCCTTGGGAGCCTGGGATGTCTTTGTGGGTGACTTGGTTTCCAGGACCCCCCCAGTGGTTCTGGGGAACTTTCCTAAGGGTCAACCGCAGCCACACACATTCCTACCATCCTGCCCACTCTGGCCAGGGCTGAGCCAGGGATGTCCCCAGCCTTTCACGGGACATTTCCCCCAAATAAAATCCATGCAGGTTTAGCCTCCATTTGGTCTCTGATTCCCAGAGGTGGCAGCCAACAGAGCCCCCACACCCCTCTTCTCCCAGCGTCTGCTGCCATGGTGTCAGTCCACAGTCACTGACCACGGAGCCACACCTGTCCTTGGCAAACCCCAAGCCCCTCTCCCTGAGGTCAGGACCCTCATTGACTGAGCTGACCACCGCAAGGCCCTGCTCATCACCTCTGCTCATTTACCTTCCAGCTTGATGCCAGTGTCTGAATGGGGACAGTGAGGTTCTGGTCATGGTAGCCAGCAATCCCAAACAAGCAGCCCAAACCCCCTGCCATAAAGTTGACTCCAACTCACAGCCAGCCACCCTAGATTGTGTTCCTGGGGCTGTAAATCTTCAGGGACTCAAATAGCCTCATCTTTCTCCCTAAGAGCAGTTGGTGGGTTTGAACCACTGACTTGGTAGTTGGCAGCCCACCAGTTACTCCCCAGCACCCACCCCAACCCCACCCCCAGCTTGTTTTTCATCACTATGGCCAGGTGGCCAACCTGGAGCAGGGTGGAACTGATGCTTAAGGGGCGGAGTCACAAGAGGGGCCGAGACCACCCCTCCCTTTCCTCCAGTGCTTCTGGGCCCACCTATTCTCTCCAATCCACCCCCACTCCCAAGTTCCCCTTTAACCACCATCCCCTCCCTACCCTTGGACCTAGGCCTTTGGAAGCAGCAGGCCATGAAGACATTGTGATTCTTGAGAGCTCCAGGTTCAAGGGTCTGACAAACGGGCTTCGACCTGATGGCGTGACCTGAAAATGTCACCGTTTCTAAGTTCTTGGCTTTCTTCAGAAGACACATCCTCTTTGAGCCTCACTGGATGGAGGGGGGGGGGGGGGAGAGGGAGGGAGGCAGGAGGAGCTGCACAGGAGGAGGAACTGTCACTGGAAGTAGGGCCAGGACACGTGCTCTTTGGAATACTCAAGGGGGAATGGGGTGGGGGTGGGGCAGTGAGGTCGCAGTGACATCAAGAGAGTTCCGTTGTGACACCCCACTCCAGGGAACGTGAGCATCGGCCAAGAGAGGGATCTGGGGAATAAAGGGACACCAGTGACCAACTTGGAGTGGGACAGACCGACTGGGCACACAGAGGTGGTGGACACTTGGGGCTGCAGTTCATGGTCCCTTCCACCTCGGCCCAGACTGGGCTCCTCTCCTCGTGCACTGCTGCCCCCCGGGCCCGAGCTGCCCAGCCGAGGCGCTGACGCAGGG